>NC_132780.1:143854579-144156329 GCF_048418805.1 Vulpes vulpes
AGTGGTGTTAGGACCCCAATGCTCTTGCTGATCTGAAACAAGCTACTCTTCTCCTGCTTGCTTGGCTTGTCTCCAATGGAAGGTCTCAGGATCTTGGAGATGACCACAACCGTGATGGTCATGTTCACCACCACAATGATCAGTGCTGGGATGACAAAGGCCAGCAGGGCCTTGGTATCCTCCCAGTTGAGCCAGCAGGCATTCTTCCTGGTGTAGACTTCTTGGGGTTGGGTGGCCCCCACTGTGATGACTGAGATGACAAGAGGGCAGCCATAGCCAAGAGAAAATGCAATAGTCTTCTGAATGGACTTGCTTGTGTCATGCAGGATAAAAACCAGGCGGTAGAAGAGCATGAGGCCCAGAGTCAGCATCCAGAAAAAGACGCTGAGGTAGAAGAAGTGGATGAAAAAGGTTGCGGCCACACAGGCTGTCTCATTGAGTGGGTACAAATGGTCGTGGATGGCAGCAGCCACAATGAACCAGATGTCAGCAACCAGAAGAGAGGCTGCAATGTTCACTATGCAGGTGTGGCGCATATAGGAAGTCCGATTCTTGGTCACTGATTTCCACACCACAGCTTCCACCACTAGACAGGCTGCTAAGCTCAAGATGGAAAAGCATAACCCAATGTAGGAAATGATATCCAGTAGTATTTCCAGGAGGGAACCAGGGTACGGAGAGTCGGGGGACATGAGGATGGAGAATGATGTTAGGTGGTCACAGACGCAGGAGACACTGTCCCCATCGACATTGTGCACATAACACCCACTACTATCCCAACCCCCTGTGTGGTTGGCAAGGTTGAAATTCCAGTAGACACATTGTGGTACCCCACCTGAAGGATTGATGTTCTTAAAAGTCATTGAAATCCTAAATGGCATGGTTATGTTGTGGCTAACAGTGGTTGTCATCACTAAGCTGTTGGCAAAATTCTTTCCTTGAACATCGTGAGTGAGGATGGTTTGGAGAGTTGGGAAAGCCACGGTGACAATAGATGAATCTTGCTGCAGGCTTCCCACCTCGCACTTGTCAATGGCCACATTGCCCCAGAGGTCCAAGTCTGAGAAAACAAAGCTCTGTTTGTAGGTTTTTGGATGGCCAGTTTTTATTACCATGCTCCTCATCTGCACGTTAGTTTGGTTGATGGATAAAAAGGTGCTATCTTCTGTCTGTAATGCTCGGGAAAATCTTTCTACTGAATCCAGTAGCTGTGAGCTCTGGTTGGTCTGATGCTGTTGGGACACCTTCCAGGTACTCAACATGGGCTTGCTGAGGACAGTGTTAACCGTAGAGAGAACGTTCTGTAATTGACATAGCATGGGGTCAAATCAACCACATTCCTTCAATCATAAAAGAGAGAAAAAGTAACATTTCCCCAGAAATTGGTTGCATGGGTATAGGTAAGAGGAAAAGAAAAGAGAATAATGAGGCATCACAGGTTATGGGGCTCTGTGTCCCTCCCTCTTACGGCAGGGAGTTAATAGGGGATGCGTCCCCAAGACTCTGAGACCTCATTGAACATTTACCAAGAACCACCTCCCACCCCCACTAAGGCCAATTCAGCAAGCTGGTAGAGATATTTAGTAACTTTTATTTTATTTTAAACTTCAAACCTGTAAAGGTGATATTTTACCAGCAAGGGTGAAGTTATTTCAAAAGACCCTCTTCAATGCTGAACACCAAACTGTTGGCAAAAGAATCATTCTGGTTTTTTTTTTTATGCTAAATATTTTGATTTTGTCTCCCATAAACTTGGGTGTCATTTTCCATTTGTGCTTTCTCTCAATATAATTTCTTTGTCCTCCTTTGCCTTGTCCTGTTTAATCTGAAACTATGAACCTTGTAGCTTGTTGAATGCTGGTCCCGGAAATAACATGTCCTAATACCCAGATCCAGTGAATGTGGTCTTATTTGGAGAAAGGGACTTTGTAGATGTAGTTAAGTGAACGATCTTGAGAGGAAATCATCCCAGATTACCTAGGTGGGCCCTAAATCCAATGTCAGGCATCTTTATGAGGGAGAGAAGAGGAAAAGACAAATAGAGAAGAGGAGGCCATGTGAAAACAAAGTTAGGAGGTATATTGAGGCAGTCCTGAGCCAAAGAGTGCTGGAACTATGCAGAGCTGGAAGAGGCAGAGAAAGTCTCCCTTGGAGACTTTGGAAGGAACGTGGTCTGACAGACACCTTGATTTCAGACTTCTAGCTTTGAGAACCATGAGAGAAAAAGTAAGTTCCTCTCACAGTAAGCCACCCAGTTTGTGGGAATTCATTGCACTCGCTATAAGAGGTCCAATAACCTCCTTGGACCCTTGTTACCCAAGCTGCTTGCCAGATGCTTCTGGCTAGGTTTGGCCACTGGAAAGCATTGGTAGAGATGGGAGGGTGGGAGAAGAAAGAAATTGAAATATATCTTCCTACTACCCACTGCCCTCACCCCCTCACCCCCTATACACACATAATGTCTTCTGCACATCTTTGGTGATAGTTCTGTTGCTCTTGCTAGCAATCCCTCCTCCAAGGCCTGGTTCTCCCTCCACTGTAGGCTCACTCTTTCCTCTATTTTTCCCCTTTAGTCCTCAGAGTAGTACTGGCTTCTATGTTTTGCTTTTTTTATCCCTGGCTTTACCACTACAAGTATCCTTTCATTGAAGTCTCATCATTTGAACTCTTCATTTGAATTCTGGGTGACTCCTCTCAGAACCCCGATTGCTTCAAAGTTCATGTTTAATGCTAGACCACTGAGAGTCCCACCTTATACATATTCTGAAAATCTGTTAATTCCCGGTTTTCTCCAAAGCAGGTAAGAATTCATTCTATTTTAATGAAGACACTAAGACGGAGATTCGCTAAAGAAATCTTTTTAAGTTCCCCAGATGAATACTAGAATCACTCCCTGTGTCCCTAAAAACCATAGCTGACAAAGCACAAGGCATACTATGTGACCCTAATATCCAGAGTACTGCTCTGAAAAAGACAAAGAAGGAGTTGCAATGGGGAGGAGTTATGTTTCTTGACCACAAGTTCCAAGGGATGAAAAGATGAGACCCAAAGCTCCTATAAGGTCTAAACAAACTCACCATCATCATCTCTGAATTTACTTGGGTTGTAACTGTTGAAAGCAAATCAAGGATGTTAACGATGGCTCCCAGGCTCCCAGGAAATGAGCTGACTTCATGTTTTACCTTGCCTGTGCTAATAGAAAGATCCTTTAGGTATGTTGGGAGCTTCTTATCCTGAGTGGGGCTCTTGGTCAAAGCCTAGTAAAACAAAAGCCAACACAAACAGACAAACAAAAAACATGCCATCAGTCCTGTCATCAAATCCTGCTGATCTACCCATGAAGAAAATCTCTTACGTCTGTGGTTTCTTCTCTTCTCCATTCCTATAAATATATCCTATAAGATGACTTATCTCTTAATTTAATGTGTGTGCTATTCAGAATAGAATAAGACCTCACACATAGAAGGGAAACAGTAAAACACATGTCAACCTGATGACTAGTTAAAGAAAAAGGAAAGTAGATGTGATTCCTAGGGAACTAGATTAAAATTGAGTCGGATTATCCCTTGATGGTCTGAATGGAAGCACATTTGCTACTCTGCTTTTTCTGACTTACTTTGCTGACCTTTAGGAGGGGGGACTCTCAATCCCAATTTTCCTGAGACAATTCTGTTTTATATCCACTGTCTCAGTGTAATTATTACTAATGCCCTCTTTTATTCTCAAAATGTGTCCTTGTTTGGATAGTAAATTATATGGTCACCCCATCTATAATGATCACACTTCTGTTTCCTAATTATCTAAGCCTTGCTTAAAGAATGAATTCCAATTCGACCTTCTCCATAAAGAACTTTGATGAGTATTCCAACCCAGGGGAGTTCCTTTATCTGACTGCATAAGTGTTTGTTTGTTTGTTTTTAAAAGATTTATTTATTTATCTTTTTAAGAGCGAGAGCACGAGCAGGAGGGGTAGAGGGAGAGAAAGAGAGAATCTCAAGCAGACTCCGTGCTCAGTGCAGAGCCCAAAGTGGGGCTTGATCTCACGAACCTGAGATGAGGGCCTGAGCTGAAACCAAGAGTCAGATGCTTAATGGGCTGTGCCACACAGGTGCCCCTGTAAAGTGTTTGTTGCTTAACACACTTTACATTTTCGACATTTCTACCAATGTCATCTTGTGTCTTAATTTCAATATCTCTTTAGTTAAATTATAAGCTCCTTAACAATCTGAAATGTATTATATTCCTTCTGATATACTATGATGTCTAACATAGTATAAGTCATAAATTGGCACATAGTAGGTATTCAATAAATATATGTTGAACAGATAAACTTAATGGAGCATGATAGACCAACAGGGCCTTTTTCCATTGAAAATGTATCTAAGTATCTAGAATTGGGGCCAAAGCCCAAATTGATTTCAAATTATAATATTTCTATCTTTCTTGATTAGGAAAATTCATATTACTGATGTATCCTTACCAAACTCCAACTCAGAGACCAAGGCTTTCAAACAGAGCTTCCTGATTATCCTAAGCAAAAATAATGTGTACAGAACTACCCAAATGGATTATGTCCTCTAACAAATCAGAGATGAAATTCTGATTTGGTCTCTTTACCCTGATAGCACCTACAATAATGCTTTGCACATAGAGAGAGGCAGAGACATAGGCAGAGGGAGAAGCAGGCTCCCTGCAGGGAGCCCGATGTGGAACTCAATCCCAGGACCCCGGGATCACGCCCTGAGCTGAAGGAAGACGCTCAACCACTGAGCCACTCAGGTGTCCCCATAATAGGTATTTTGATGACTTTTGTGTAAGACAAGAGGAGAGACAGGAGATAATTAGATGAGACACAAATCAATATCACTCCTTTTTCTTAATTCTTTTTCCAATGGTGAGAGTCATTGGGACCACTTGTCTAACAATGTCATTAACTATAACTCCACTAGTTGCCTCATCAGTATTTATTTATTGTAGTTGACAGCATTTTAGGAGGCTCTACTCTTGACAGCTTAAGTATGAGGTAACATTTATTTATTTTTATGAAAAGAAAAAAATTTTCCCCTACCTCATGTCAGGAACCTCTCTTCTAAGTAATAGAGCCAGGCTAATTCTATCTCTCATAACTAAAGGTTACCTCTAAAGATGGAAGAAATCTCAGACCTATAATAAAGTCCAAGCACATTTTGTTTGCACGGATGAAATTATTTTTTGTTTCTTCTATTTCTGAAAAGATTAGAGCTGCTTGCTAGATATCAAGATTATTCAAAGGAGATGGTATGAGAGGATAATTTTACCTGCACCTTGAAAGTAATAGAAACACAGCACTGAGAAGTCAAGGTACAGCTGGTCCCAGAGCAGAGTACATATTTTGTTGTCTCCATATTTGAACTTAAGAAAAATGTAAAGCATTTCTAGGATTGCATCTTCTTTGGAATTAAAGAAATAAAAGTAGCTTTGGAAACAACACAAAGCATCCCACGGCCTATTTGTTAAGAAATACAATAAGCTAGACAAATCTCCCCATCAAGAGCTTGGAGTCAAAGACTTCAGGATCACCTTGGCCAGCTGGAGCAGACTATTTATTGGGGCAGAGATGCAGTCATTTTTCTTCACCTCCCATTGGGAGCCTACACATTTGTAAGTTATGATCCCTCCAGTAGGACCCCCAGAGATGTTTGGTACTTTTGAGAAATGGCAGAGTTTCTGGATGACTTTTCCAGGCTCCCCAACACCTATTATGGGATCTCGGCACATGATGTTCTTTCCTGCATTGGAAACATGGAAACAAAAGGGACAATTTGAAAGGAGGACAAAAGATCGTCAAAATACAGTCAGTCAGGCCTAGCTAGAATGTTGATATTTGAATTCATTTTTCTCTTTAGTTTCAGTGACCTTTTCAGAATTACCCCCTTTCTTCATTTTGTGCCTGATTTCCCAAAGCCCCTTTTAGTGCTTTTGACACAAATCTGACTTTCACCTGCACTTGCTTTTCCTAACAGAATTTATTTCTTCTATGCCTCATCCCCATCCTCCAATGCCTGGGAATCTTCTCTCTGCTGCCTGTAAAATTGAAGCAATGGAAAAATCATGAGAGCTTAATGTGTGCTCATCCAGATAAGAGATAATCAGGTTACCTGGAATCTTAGGGACATAACGCCTTAATCCAAGGGATTCTCCACTCGGGCATATTCGAATTACCTGGGGAACTTGGAAAATACCAATATCCAGGTTCATTCCAGCCCAAATAACTAAGAACCTCTTGGGGCTGGGATTTAAGCATTGGCTATTTCTCTAACTTTCCCCAGTGATTCCAGTGTGCAGCCAAGGTTGAGAAGCACTGCCTTAATTCAAATATATAATGAATAGTGGGAATTTCAGGTACCCATGACCTCAATATTCTAAGCAATGTTTGTAAACATTTGTTCCTTCTGGCATCCCTTAGAGGTGACTCTATTTCACACCCACTGAAGACCAGACTTGAACAGGAAAATGACATTTGTTGTAGAATCTCTCATCTCATCTCTTGATTCTCTGATGGGCAGATCCCTTTCTCACCAACTTACAAATTTAGCATTAATTGAGTTCTCAGTCATTGTATAAAATCTTGAAATATGTAAGTAATTTCTACTAGGTAAAGGAAGATGAATCATACCTGGTATGAGAAAAAAGGAGAACAAAGATAAATCAATCAAATATGCCAGTGCCTGGATGAAGATAGAGGCATGGGGGACAGTGAAGAAATGATCTTGGCTACTCCTGTAGAAAGTGTGCTTGGTAGGGTCAGGGGACAGTGACTCAGAGAGACAAGGAACTCTAAATTGCTTCCTACTTTGATGTCCAGGGCTCAGTTACCAACACATGTGATAATTACCACAAATCCCTCAGTAAACCCAAACACGATTGGTGACAGAGCCATGACTCCTTCAGATATCAGAGGTCCTATTACAGAGATTTCTTGGGGTGGGGGTGGGGGGTTGGGGTATTGCTTCTGGTGAAAGCCCAGGACAATCCTTTATTCACTTTCCTCTATGCTGCTCCTGAGGAGAGTTCTTGGTCATCGGCTATTACAGAAATGGCCATAAACCATGACTTCCTACCTTGAAAAGATTATGTGGAAGGATATTGGCTCAGTGATGACAAAGAATGGGAAAGACAGTAGCCTATTTTTTAGATTGACTCTTTAAATGTAGCCGTGTCCTCAGGTCTAATGGGGACACCCTTCCTTCGCTGAAACCTCAAAGGGGACTTAGCCCCGTAAAGACACTATGCATTGCTCAGTATAGTGCTTTGCCTCCCAGACTTCACTAAAATAGGGCTTGATCCTTAAGACTTTCTTGATCACTTCCTCCCCACTATCACCAGGAGAGTCAAACCTGGCAGCCTCTTCTGACGACCCTTAGGGTCTCTAGTTCAGCCCTTACCACATTAGATGTGATCACTTATCTATCACATCCACCTTTCCCCTACACCTGAGGCTAGTCCACATGGCTTAGGGTTTGTTTGTTTGTTTCAGATCTCCCACCCTTAGCCCAAGGCCTGCCCCATGAAAGTGCTTAACATCTATTTATTGAATGGGTGAATGAGGGAGTGAATGAGTAAATGAATCCCTGCTCATGATTATCACATTTTAAAATAATTTCAAATGCTCTTACCAGGAACCACATTAAGCTTCATAGATGGGCTCCGGACTGAATTATTAGCAGCATTGGTAAAATGACAAAATATGTCCAGCTTTTTTGGACACCAGGAAACTGGTGTCCTTGCCATGAACTTGTATTTGTAGCACACTTGCTTGCCATTAACTTCTTTTTCTGAGATAGAATTATTGAAAGAATTAAGTCACAAGATGAATATCCAAAGCACACATTTTGGTAAACTGATCCAATATGGATAAACATGTCCAAACTCTTCCAAGGCATGCGCCACATTAATTTTTGATGTAGTTTTAAAAATGCCTCCAGCCTTGAAGTAAGCCTGTCCATACTTACATGGTGCTCACCTACGCTCTACGTCCACCATTCATAACTCCAAATCTCTGCCCGTACAGTTTGGATAGTCAGAATGCCTTTCAGCATCCCTTTTCTTCCCTCTGCCTCTCCAAAACCTGTCATGCCCTGTGCATTTCTCCTGTCCTGCCTTCACCGCATTGGTTTAGAGTCACCTCTTTATGGGTCTGTTTCCTCTATTAGACCATAAAGACTTGGAGAGAAGTACCTGGTCTTATTTATCATTGCATCTCCCTATGCCTAGCTCTGTATTTGGCACATAGAGAGCACTGAATGCATGCACATTAAACACAAAAATATTGAAATGCTTAAATACTTCAGTGACCAGATGGATTCTATATCCTCCTTTTATACAGCCTTCTCTAAATTCTCATCTCTACTGGGCCCTGCTTTTCTGAACTTCCAGTGCTCTTTTGATCTGCATTGCTCATTTTGGAAATTGCATGCTATATGCATTGTCTTTATGACACGAACCCTTCCAGCTGGATAGTAATATATGTGCCCCAACTCTTCTGTCTCCTTTTCATTGCCTTCTATGGTGTTTGCATTGAGCATGTCCCCATAGGTAACTGTTCAAAAAATAAATGAGCTTGTAAATCCCTTCTATGAAGGTATCTCTGTTTTGGGATTTGGGGTTGTGAGCTCATATTTGGTTGACCTTAACCTGTAGGAATTCTGAGGTATCTGGAATCCTGAGGCTTCTGGATTTGAGGGTACATTCTACCATAGAGGATTTGAATTTCTTTTTTTGCCAGCTACCATTGGGTGCTATCCATGGGTCCTATGTACCCATGGGTACATAGTTACTCCTCAGCTTGGAGCTCCTGGGCCATACAGGCAGTATAAATTCAAACTCAAACCCCAGTGGGGGTAGAGCAGTTGGAATTTTGGGGGGAGAATTTTGCTCACCCTGAGATGAGACCAAGCTCTTAACCATGGCAGACAAATTTGTTTTTCTGCTTTTCTTGCTGAGTGTGCATGTCACTCTCTGAGGGTCCTGACATTGTGCTGGTGACTTAGGGTGTCACAGTCACTCCAAGGTTCTGGGTTTCTCCTACTGGCCGATGCCCTCAAAGAAGCCCCAGCAGTAGCTAAAGCATTTCTATTTTTCTTTTTCTTAAAAGATTCATAGCATGGAGGGAGGGACCACCAGAACACCCAATAGACTGAGGAAGCAGAGGCCTGTGAAAGTATTTTAACACTGTCTTCAATAGCTTCCACTAAAACCCATGGGCTCCACCCTCACAGGCTCTCAAATTCTGCCACGGACCAACAAGCCTTGGGCCACACAGTATGACAGAAGGTAAGAAAGGTTCGTGGTGTTCACACAGTTATATTCTATCACTAATGCAATCCTATGTCTCTTGGCCTCTATTTTAAGAGGAAAATTTGAGATTCTACAGGAATGAAATAATATGTCCTCACCATGCAGCAATTCATGTCTTACCTGCAGGAAAGGATAAGGAATCCACTTGGAAGGTCACTTTGTAGTTCTCATCCTCGTCAATGCAGCATCTGAAGTGATGGGACCCCTTGCAGGGAACTGTAGCCTCCAGAGGATCAACCATGATGTTTGGCTCTAGAGGCAGTGGGTAAACGGTCACATCTTTCATTACGACACTGTACGAATTCTTGTATCTAAATATGCAGTGATAGGTTCCTGAGTGGAAGGAAACAAAAAATGAGATGGAATGTAATCATTGCTCCACAAAAGCACTGGCCGGGAAGGTTCAGCAGAGGCTTACTACTGCTCCCTGTCAAGCATGGGCAAGGGCACATCACACTTTCCTGGACACTGGAAGAGAAAATGTTTGATCGACTCTTCTGGATTCTCTACGTATTTGAAGGACCAACCGATAGCCTAAGTATTCACTTACTTTTAAATAAAATTAAGTGGCTTATTTAAAGTTATACAGCCTTTTAGGCATAGAATCACAGTTCCTTTTTCCTTTCTTTTTTTTAAGACTTTATTTTTTTATTCATGAGATGCACACACACAGAGGCAGAGACATAGGCAGAGGGAGAAGCAGGCTCAATGCAGGGAGCCCAATGCAGGACTCAATCCCAGGACCCCGGGATCATGAACTGAGCCGAAGGCAGACATTTAACCACTGAGCCACCCAGACATCCCTCCCAGAGGACGTTATGCCAGAGCCCAGTAGACGATAAGCTGCTACCTGCACAGCAGCCTTGGGACAGTATAGGAAGATTATTACAACACCTACAGTTTAGTAAGACCCTTTGATTTTCTTTACATTCCCTCTCTCTGCCCCAACCCTGGAGGAGCCAGAACAGCAACTAGCTGGAGGGAAAAACAGGTGGAACAATCACAGAAAACCAACCCCTTTCTATTGCTTTTGGGAGGAAGGGAAATTTAAATTCAATATAAAATAAAAGTGCAGTTAATTTAGATGAGAAGAAATTCTTTCAATACCCAAGTATGGGACTGTAAAATAGTTTATGTTACTGGAAAGGTTATGGCTCCTCCCCAGGTATGGTTCCTCCTTGGTAGGAAAGAGCAATTGGACAGAGTAGATACAAGTTCAGCGTAGCTCCTGAATCTATACTCCCAAGGCCAGCCACACAATGACTGGTTATTTCTACAATGTTGCCAAGGCCTTATATGAACAAATAAAGACCTGGACTAATTAACCTTATAGTTAATGAAAAGCTTCAGAATGGAGTGGTCAACAGTTGGCCACTAGAACCAGACAGTCTCAGTTTCACCCTGGCTCTACCATTCACCAGATATATAACCTCTAATATTTTACTTACCCTCACTGGGCTTCAGTTTCTTCATCTGTAAAACCAGGATACTAATAATACTGTCTTCTAGGCTTATTGTTTTAAACAAACTAATCCACTCAGACACTTAGGACAGCACTTATCACATATTAAGAGCTCAACGAATGTCAGCTGTTTTTGCAGATTCTACTAAATTATCTTTTATTCCCTCCAAATCTTTGCATTTCTTTTCAACATAAATAATGTGTAGAGATAAATACGAAATGCAAATGTTCCTTTCTTTGGAACCAGGCATATAAATCCTTTACCTAGATTTTTTTCTTTTTTGGTATCATGATTGGGTGAAAAGCTCCCAAAAGTCTGGTAAAATTACTTTTAAAACCAAACCTCTTGGGGTGCCTGGGTGGCTCAGTCAGTTAAGCGTCCAACTCTTGGTTTGGGCTCAGGTCCTCAGGTCGTGAGATCAAGTACCATGTGGGACTCCACACTCAGTGGGGAGCCTGCTTGGTATTCTCTTTCCCTTTCTATACCCTTCTGCTTGTGCTCTCTCTCTCTCCTAAACAAGCAAATGAATAAATCTTTAAAAATAAAAAAACAGGGACTACTGGGGGGCTCAACGGTTGAGCGTCTGCCTTTGGCTCAGGGTGTGATACCGGGATTCAGGATTGAGTCCTACATCGGGCTCCTTGCATGGAGCCTGCTTCTCCCTCTTTCTCTGTTTCTGCCTCTCTCTCCGTGTGTGTGTGCGTCTCTCATGAATAAATAAATAAAATCTTTAAAAAAAATACAAAATAAATAAATAAATAAATAAATAAATAATAAAACAACCCTCTTAACTTCATGCTCTTGAATCAGAGTCAAGTTGCGGAACAGGCTCTGCAACTTAAGATGTAGAAGCTTAGGAGCATTTGTTATTCTCTTTGAGCCTTCATTTCCACACCTGTGAAATGGAAATGGTGACATCTTCCCCTAAAGGGCTCTTGTATGCAGTGTGATGACACAGGCATGTCCCAGGACAGGCCATCCAGGTCTGGTCCCTCTTACAGGATATTTTCAGGGGCCCAGGCAGCAGAATAGGGTCTGGGGTCTTGCTCTTGCTCTCACCGTTCCACTCCCGGGTCACAGTCTTCACTGTCAACACTGACTCTGCTCCATCAGAAAACCTCCTCGTGGTATAAAACTTTTGGTATATTTTAATTCCAGCAGACGTGTTCCAGTATACCTCATCATAGTTACTCACATCGCTGATGCACTTTATGGAAAAGTTTTGTCCCTCAGAAACAGAAATTGGGTCCGGGGTTATTGTTAGGTTGGCTGAAAGAATGCAAACAAAACAGACAAAAGAAAAACCAACAACAAGCACAATGTTTAGTGTTTCTGGTGACATCGACACATGAGTGAAATTTAAGACAGGCAGAAAGCAATGGACCGTCCTGACTCCACTTGTGTCAATGTGGGATTGGTACCTTGCTGCTCCTGGGCTTTACTTGTTTCTAGGCTGTTCCCGGTGGTGCTCTGAACTGTACTCATTTCCGTATCATGCCTGAGGATCTCGTGCACTTCCCCTTTGTGGCTGGAATTATCGCCTGATGATCAGCAGGGCAAAAGGTTGCAAACTTAGGGATGTTGACTTAACCCGAGCTTCCCTCCAACCTCTTGCATGCCGAGTGGCTCCGTTCTTTTAGCAGCTCCATTCTCTACCCTTTTAAACACTTTTGAAATACTAATGTGTTGTATTTTAACTTCTCTCTTTATCTCTTCTCCATAAAAGTGTGAACTCTCCTTCCCCAGAATTTAGCACTGAGCATAGTACACAGTCAACACTTACTAAGCCAAAGAGTAATTTCTAGAACTACATATGAAGTAGAGAGATTGTAGAATTTATTGCCCAAATAATTATACAGGACTGTCTCAGGCAAACTGGGAGAGATAGGTACCTTAACTATTAGTTTTTCTACATTTACTCCTCCTTATGAAAATATCCTCACACATGAGGACATTATTCATGAGGAATAATTAATGAGGAATTATTCATCAAGAATGTTAAGAAGACACTTACAAATGTAAGAGCTTATATGAACATTCCACTTTTTTTTTTTTTTGCCTCTGCTTCTATCTTTCTACTCTTCTTTGAGTGTGTCATTGACATTTCAAAATGCCATTTGTTTTATCTTCTATAGATGAACAGTTTCATGCCTTGAGCCCATTGATCCTGGCCTGCTTTTCCCATCAGTAAAAATCTGGCTCTTAATCACAATCAAAAGAAATCAAGCCTTCCCATGGTGGCCTCTAGAAGCTGGGATCCTAACGTTCAGATGCAGTTCCCTAGTCACACATCACGGATTGCTGTATCCCTCCCAATGCCCTCTCTGGCTATAGGGATCTGGTGTAGCGATGTCTTCCTAAGGTTTGGTGGTTTCTGAGCATGGAAAGGTAGAGGCTCATGGAACCATGAATCTGGTTCTATTGATTCTCAGATAAGATCCAAACTACCAGACCAGTGGTTTTCAGTGAAGGCTAACCACGTTTCTATGACAGTCAAAAGCCCACCTAATCAAGAGAACTCTGAGTCAAAACTCAAAGTGTATGAGCACTCTCACTATAGAAAACTGCAAACTGCTCAAAAGACCCATGAACTTATCTTTGATAAGTGTAATCTTAATCTTTATAAAAATGCTAAGTCATGAGAGTAGCAAGCGTGAAAAGAAGTAATAGGTATTGTTTATATCAGCCCTTTCTCCAAATTGTTCAAGGGGGTCTGATGATTTACCTAAGTTGTTCATTTTCTGTCAGATAGTGAGGAAAACCAAGTTTGACTGCCCCAATTTCACAGATAGGGGTGAAGTTATAATGTTTTAAGGCATGAGGAGAAGAAATGGCACTTTTAAGAGGCCTAATTCAGTCGAAAGACTTTAGTCAAAAGACCAAAAAACTCTCAGGACAAGTATAAAACAACCGTAGAGTACCAGATTATTAAAGCTTTCTGCAGCACTCTCTAGAATAGGTAGAGTGGGAGAGAAGGGATGACAGGGCAGGTCTTCACCTGCTGGTGGTGGCTAATGAGCCAGGCTATCAGAATGCAAGGGAAGGAGGATGGGACCATGAGAGGAAAGGGGAAAAGTAGGGGTGCTACCCTCATTATAAATTCAATGATTAAACAGAACTAACCCGGGTGCAAAACTACTTTCCAGTCCATTCTTGCCTTATCAGTGCAATGTGGGCCTTTCCTTTCCTGCAGCCATGGGTTCACAGCCTTATCCTTCTTCTTCTTCTTTTTTTTTTTTTTTTAAAGACTTTATCTGAATTCAAATGGGAAAGAGGGAAATCCTCTTCTGTCTTCCACTTGAGATTTACTCCCATCATACTCCTTCTACCAGGGGAAGCCCTGCTTTATTGCTCATAGATATTCCCAAGGGATTGACAGCCCTTGGCTTCAGGTGCCAGGCTAAAGATTCTAGTGAAAGAGTTCTTACCCACAGAGATGAACGTCACTTCTATGCTCTTACTGCCTCTGGCTCCGTAGGTGCTGATGAACTCACACACAAAGATGCCCGTGGTTCCAGCCGACCCACTCGGACACTGGGTTCCATCTGCCTTGAGGGTGTATCTGCTGCAGCTGGACTCTAGGTCAGTTTCAGGGTTGCCTGCAGTGACATAAGCAGTTCTTTTGCTATCAGTTGGCTGACTCTTCCAACTTAAGAGCAAAGAGGCCAAATCGGTGAAAAGGAGCTATATTTAAATCAGATTTCCTCTCTTTGGAGCAGGAGGATGGTACGGTGGGTAGGTCTGCAGACTCAGGAGCTGGGTTGCCTGGCTGCAGATCCCAAACTACCACTCACTAGAAGGTGGTGTTGAAAAAGTCACTAAACTGTTCTGTGCTTCAGCTTCTCCAGATGCAGAATGGGGACAACTAATCATAGCTATAGGCCCAATTGTAGTCACATCAAATGAGTTAATATACAGAAACACTTAGAATGGCACCTGGTCAGGGCCTGCCCCTAACACAGACCATTAGTGATGGTCACTGGGGTAGGAAAAACAATAATTAAAAAAGAGAAGTAAGTTGTTTGGATTTGATTTCAACCACAAGGAAAAAGATGACAGATTTTTACACCATTATTATTGAAAGGAGAAAGAAGTTTGGAACATCTGATATTCATCTAAGAGAAGTTCCATCAGAACCTGTCCTCTCTTATTCATCTATATGTTTTCATGGAAGCTTCAACTTCTTGCTTTCTCAGGTTAGCAGCAGTTCCCCCTTCAAAATACCTCCTCTTCCAAGTTTTCCTTTCCGGTCCCAAGACTCCATGCCACCCAGCCATCTTTCCTTCTTCCCAATGCCTCATTAACTCCCTCCTGTGATATTCTTCTATTCCAGTCCCTCTGGTCTCTATTCTCTAACCCTGCCTAACAGCATGTCCTCTTAAGACCTTCCAATCAAACACTGTCAATCAAACTTCCAAAAATCAAAGAAAAAGAGTAAGCCTTCTGACTAATTCCAACATAAATGCATCATCTTTTCCAGCCTTGGCTGGATGATCGCTGAGGTGTGAAATATTTTGACTGCCGTGTAACCAGTTTTCCTCCCCAGTCCCCATACATCAATTTCCACCTTCACCCACTTGATAGGATGAACTCCTAGCTCAGAGGAAGTCTTCATTTCTAAGGCTCATCTCTCCACTTGTTTTTTGAAAACCCACTTCTTCTACCTCTTCCAGGACCTCATTCCACTCTTTATCTTTCCTCTCCGTTGTGACTTTAATTTTCCCTTGTGTTCTTTCACATCAACCACCCAATCTACCCAAGCCTTTCCTTCCTAGAACAATCCTTCCTCAACCTGAAAGCTCCCCTAGCCACCACTGTATTTCCTTCTCCCTCTTCCTACCATGTGGGTCTTGTATTCACTATCTATGGTCTTTTACTTCCACCAAACCAATGTGATCTGTCTTTTCCCCCCTAAATGCCACCTCAGGTGTTCTTTTAAGACCAACTGTGATGTCCTCTCTCCCATATCCAGTGGCTTCTTCTCATACTACCCAGCATCCCTTTCCATGGGCCACCTTTCCTGTCACTTGGCTTGCTTGATTCCATAGGTCTCTCCTGCTTATCTTCTCCTCATTCCTCCTCTGGGTCTCCTTCACAGGGTCTTTTCCTTCTGTTCCCTTCACCAATGCCAATGTTCCTTTTCCCCAAGCGTTGTGATATTCACTCTTTCCTTAGTTTTTTCTCCACTCTCTAACTGAACAATCTCATTCACATCCATGGCTCCTATTTTGGATCCTATATATCTGGATGGCTCCTGACTCTATCTATAAGAGAAATGTTCTTGTTGTAAACTCTAGAAGCAAATTCCCAAATGCCAGTTTCATATCTTAGGTATCTCCAACTCAACATTCCAGTTAAGAACCGATCTTTCTTCTCCCTTGACAAAGCCTGCACATTTTTTGTTTCTCCTCTTGCCACTGGCAGCTCCCAGAATTAAAAGTCCCAAAGTCATCTTTAACTACTTGTTAAAGCATTTCTTCACATTTCCTTTCCACTTGGCTGTAAAAAGCATCTGGTTTATTCCTCTGAAACATCTCAGCACTGTCTTATCCACTCCAACCCATGGTCTCTCACCCCGCCGCATTTTCTGTTATCTGCCAATTATATCCAGTTGAAACTGGATCTCTATTTTCAATTCTTTGCCCCTTCAATCTGTATTGGCTACATACCTTAAAGACTGTTTTTCTAAAGTTCGGTTCTGATCACCTGACTTCTCTCCTTTTAGCTTTAAATCTTACCATTGTGCACAAAATAAGATGGAATCTCCTTAGTATGGTATGTGTATTTACTCAATTTCAATCTGCCTCTGTACCCTTTATCTCATTATATAACCCTCTCTTAAAAAACACATCGTGTTCTGGGCCTTCAATGTGTCCTATAGCTTCACACCCTCATGGTTGTATTCACATCTAGAACATTCCCCTTTCTTCTTCTTCCTCCTGCTGATGCTTACTTATCTTTTGAGGCCCAGGCTTGCTGTCAAATTGATGTGCAGGACAATGAGTTTCCAGAATGGATAATATAAAGAGATGTACAGAAAAAATTATAATGCATAGCAGAGAGGTTTCATAAGAGGGAAATAAATATATTATGGAGGTTGAAGCAGGGGAGTTTTCTTGGAGACTAGAGGAGATTTCAGAAAGGAATGGAGGTTTGCTCTAGGTCTTAAAAGAAATGGTGGCTGGAGTATTCTGGGGTACAGTAGTATGTGCAAATCAGTTCACCTTGGAGAATGTGGTCTAGTAGCCTGCTTCAGGAGCCAGGCCAGGTGGGGTGGGGGTGGGGTGGTGGTAATAAGCCCCTAATCCCATTCATAATTCAAGTGACTCCACTATAGCCTGCTTTGCATACCAGGCATATGGTTCTCAAACAGGGGGTGTTTTTACCTGCCTGGGGGACATTGGCATTGTTCAGAAACAGCTCTGATTGTTACAACTGGGGGTTCTACCGGTATCTAGTGAGCAGAGGCCAAAGATGCTGATAAACATCCTATAATGCACAGAACAGCTCCCCTCAGCAAAGAATTATCCAGCCCCGAATGTCACTAGGGCTGAGGTTGAGAAACCCTGCATCACACAACCATACAAGATTTTGCTTGAAGAAAGCTTCTACAGTTAAGTTGGAAAATCACTGGTGGGAAAAAATTACAGAATCTGTGGCTTGCCTTTCAGGGGACAAATAGGAAAGGGAGTGTTGATGGGGTGGAGGGGAGTTATGTTGTCATTCTGTGAGGCTCATACCTGTAGGTACAGAAGGCCTCCAAAGAGATGGTATACTCAGAAAACAAAAGCAGGATCTCTGATTGGCAGCATTCACACTGTATTTCATCTAGTACCCCACTGCCCCAGTACCCAGGGCTGGGGTCTTTGCCCCTCAGGGTCCTGCTCTAGAAAGTACTGAATGCAGCTAATAAGTTGGTATTGAGCTTTCTGGAGAAGAGGTGGCTTGCGATCACATGTTTGGTTCTCAACAGAAGCAAACTCTCCACAGAAGATTTCCCATCACACTGAGGAAAAATGAAAGGATGGGTTTTAAAGCTATCAACATTATCAGAAAACAGTTCTTGTGGCAGATTCAGTGTATTCAACTCTATTTTAATTGTTTACATTTATCATCTTGGTTTTTTACCACACAAAATTTTGTAAAAATGAGTACCATTATCAATATTTAATGGGCAAAAGTGAGAGTCACTGGCCCTGTGTCAGGAAGAGGACACATGGCAGAGCTGGGATTGTGGTTCTTCAGGACTAGGTATTATCTTCCTGGAGAGCACAGGCCCTCAAGAAAATTTTTTCCAGAACAGAGTAATTGGCTCAAGTTCTCTCTTTTTCTTTTATCCAATTCCATGAACATTCCCACAAGTAGAGGAATCACTATATAAAATCAAATTTATCCATGGCTCATTCAGAACACATAGAGAAACATGGAGGGGGAGAAAGAGCAAGGCTGGGCCGGGGCATGCCTCACTACTGTCAGGGAGAGATCCTGGGCAGTGCACAGAAAGTCTCAGTGTCTCCTGTGTAAAATGAAGAACTGGACTAAATGCATGGTCCTCACTCCCCTTTGCCCAATAAAATCTCCAGTGAAATTTAAGAAGCTATACCACTGTCTGTGATGTGGGGACAAAGGCAAAATAAATGCAGATAAAGTTCGGTTGCCTTATAACCTGCAGCTCACTGGCAAATACTTAAGCCAGGCAAAGCTTCCTGCAGGAAGCTCCCAATCTTAATGTTAATGCCTTGCCGGAGGAAAAATCACCCTTAGCCTGACAATAGTCAGGGCTTCAGGATCCTGTAAGTCTTCTTCAACATATGAAAATCTTTTTTTAGAAACTTCCTTCGTCTTTATGTCCCCCAACTCCAAAGTATACAACCAATTGCTCCCCACAACCCCAGTGCATCAATTCCTTCCCACGGGTCCTGTTCCTCTGCTTTAATAAAACCACCTTTTAGCACCAAAAATGGCTCAAGAATTCTTTCTTGGCCATTGGCTCATGGACCCCACATCAAACCACATCACCTGGACCCCAAACCCAGAGATCCTGGCATGGTTTCTCTGGGGTAGAGCCCTGGCAGCCAGGCTGTTTCACAAACCTCTGGGGTGACCCTCACGTGCAGCTCGGTTGGAGAACACTGCCTCTGGCATCCTCAGATGCCATGTACCACTTCCAGCTGCTTCTCTCTTTAGGGCTCACTTCAAACCCTGAAGCCTGCTGGCCTCTAGACTAGGCACTTCATCAAGTGTCTTGAAAGCCACAGACTGATTTCTACTCAGTAAAGAAAAACAGTCAGTCTCCCTTCATTATATCTTACCTATGCCTTGTTTGGCAGCAGAAAAGCAAAACCAAACCAAACCAAGCCCAAACCATTTGAGACAGCATGCAAGCACACCCCATAATATATGCTTAAACATTTCAATGGGGCAATCAGGAAGAAAAGATGCAAGTAAGGGGACTGTGGAGTTTGAAGTTGTTCCTTCATGTTCCGCAATGTCACAGCCACGAGGGAGCCGGCACCCTCTTGTCACGATTCAGTTGTTTTATGAACACTCCACGTGATAATGGGCCACAGGAGTATGGTAGGCGGGGCCACAAGGAAGTTTATGAACTCATCTGGGAACTGCTCTAACTTGTGGGCAAGGAGGGGATTAAGGCTCCATTATTTTTTCTCATCCCACCATATAACAACTACAGTCAGACTACAAACTCTGTTGCTCTTCATTTCCCACAATTAATCAATCCTTTCCCACGCAGGCAAAGCCAGCGACCCCACACAGTCAGGCTAGATGTTGCAATAATAATAGAAACTATTACCATCTCTATCATTACTAGCGGTAGTAGTGGTATTGATACTATTACTTCTGTACCATTATCATTTGTATCATTAGTTGCTGCCCAATGAGTCAAAAAGGAAGCCCCTTCCTATTCAAAAAAGACCACCCTCTTAACGCTAGAAATTCTATCACTTGCTGATTATTTTCTGTCTTATCCCGTGTGTGTGTGTGTGTGTGTGTGTGTGTGTGTGTTTTAAGAGATTTTATTTATTTATATGAGAGAGAGAGCAAAAGCAGGAATGAGGGGCAGAGGGAGAGGGAGAAGCAGACTCCTGGCCCAGCAGGGAGCCCAACAAAGGGCTCAATTGGAGGACCCCAGGATCATGACATGAGCCGAAGGCAGATGCTTAATGGACTGAACCACCTGGGTGCCCCTCCTTTGTGTTTTGAAAATGAAATGTTTCTGAGATGAGGCGGTACATTGAGTTCCTTATGCTTTGGAGTGAATTATTTTGCTAGACTGTCTCCTATTGATCCAGAAAAATGGGTGCTAAAGAACTGGTGGAATTGGAGAGAGAGAGAGAGAGAGAGAGAGAATGAGAGCGAGAGAGAGCGCTTCAGAGCAGGGGAGCTGCAAGGGGAGGAGGAAGGCAAGGTGCCCAGGGCAGAGGCTAAGCTCATCAGAGAAGGACAGTGCAGTTCCCCGGGAGGCCAGCCCTGTGGCAGGAAATCCATTGTTCCGCCTCTGCTTCGGCTGCACTGGGCATTAGAAATGTCTGAGCACTGGTGGCCACAGCGAGGTCCCTGAGCATCTGTTCTGCAGACTTCCTGGCTCCTCTGCCAGAGGGCAAGGTTTTCACCTCTGAGAGCTGAACGCTTATTAAGTCAGAACCAAGGGACTCTGCAAGGTCTTTCTCCCATCTGGCAGCTCCTCCACGGTGCCTACACCTCCTCTTCCTGAAAAATCAAGGAAGTGACTAAATGTGTCATGTGCCAACAGTTACCAGATGCCTTTCTCATTCTTCGGAGTATTTAAAGTAAAATACTAAAGCAGCAGGTGAGATGTGCTTTGCGAATAGATGGGCTCAGGAGAAGTTGCATGTAAACGAATCACTATTTTATTTTTTTACAACTTAATGGAGTCTGATAGCATGGCAAAGACTTTGTAAAAGAAAACCTTACCACACTGATGTATTTCATGGGAAAAGCCACATTTGACTTTAATGATATTTTAGTGTAAAGATGAACACATAAAACTGTCATTTCTTAAGGAAGGATCGGGTCGTGTTACATGAAATTTCTAGACAAAAAAAGTCTTCCGCTTCAGAACAAACTGCCAGATCAGCTTGCTCCAGCACTGGTTCATCAGGCACGGCTAAAATAGTTTTGCCAAGGCAAACACTGGTTTTGTGAAATAAGACCTGAGGTGAGTCTTCTTTTTTCTTACTTTTCCTATTGTGACAACCTTGGATAAGTCAATGTAGACCTCAACTTCCTTATTTGCAAACTGGAGGCCAAAAAATGCGAGCTTCAAACTCGTGATCAAGGTTCAATGTGCTCAAAAGAGATAACACATTTTTAAAACATTGGTCAATCATAAACCATTATACAAAACAGAGTCAGTATCGCTCTTTTAATTTATTATTATCATCATTATTCATCAGTATAAACTGGAGGGTAGAGAATTTCCAGTAATATCTCAGATCTAAAAGGAAGTCAAACAGGATCAGAAATTGACATGGAACATTTGAGAGATGAACAGGTCTACATAGAGAGGTAAAAACAAACAAACCAGAGATAGAGAATTGGGTAATACAGAAGGATGTGGGACAGAGCCCGAGACGTGAGAAGGACAGACACCAAGAGAAGAGATACAGAAAAGTTCCAAGTCTGACTCCGAAACAAAGCCAATGGCCTCATCCTTAGCCCTTTGCTGAAGATGAAGAGGGAAGGAGGATGGGGGCAAGGTTTTCTACAGGCAGGAGATACTGTGGACCTAAGTCATCAGGTCTTCTCAGCCAGGAACTTGTCTACAATCCAAGTATGACGTTTGTATGCACATATTTTTGGAATGTTGTTTGAGAATAGCAAAGCTGGAGCTGGCATCAAGCCTAGTAACGTTTTTACAGACTAAAGTTTGGGAAAAAAACAGCCATCTGACATTTCCTCTCCCATCTAGTGCATCTCCCATTTTTACTTGGCCAAGGGGCACAAACGTATATGCAAAAGGCCATCTGACATTCTTACCTGGAATGTTTATTTTCCCCTCCTGCTTCCATTCTATTGTGCTCCAGTTAGCATTAATCTCACTGCAGCAGTTCAAAGATATAGGATTGTTGTCGCACGTCACCTTCATTTCTTCAGTTGCCAAAATTCGGATGGGCGTGACATCTATTTTTTTTCTGGACTCATATTCAAAAATATCTAATGTCAGCTTGCAAATATATTCACCTGCATAGAATAAACAAATGAATTTGTTTAAAAAGATTTATATATTTATTTGAGACGGTGAGAGGGTGGGGTTTGGGGGGGCAAAGGGAGAGGGAAACAAAATCTCTAGCAGACTCTGTACTGAACACAGAGCCCGACTTGGGCCTCGATCTCAAGACCCAGAGATAACAACCTGAGCTGAAACCAAGAGTTGACGCTCAACCGATTGCATTAGCCAGGCGCCCCTACAAATGCATTTTTTTTATTGCTACGTATATGGATTTCCTTAGATGAATGATAGCCTCATCTCATGTGTCATGTCAGGACTTCACGAAGCATTGTTTTCAAAAGCATCCAAGACTTGCTCTAAGAAAACCCTAAAGAAACATTCAAGAAGTGCAGAAGGTCAATGCAGATCATTTCTGATGGCACAAATTAATGAGTAGAGAGATGTTCTAAGGAAGGAGCAGAAATCTCAGTCTTTGCTAATAAGAAAAAAGGCGTGGGGATGGAAGAGGTGGAAAGGAAAAATTGGAAAGCCTTGGAGAACTAGAAGATCGTGGATGATTTTGGCATGTATGTAACTCTGCGGCAAAATCAGAATCAACAAAGATGTTAACAGGACCCATGTGTCCGCAACCCAGCTTTTCAGTCAGGGAAAAAGAGATGCCCCTGTTGACATCTGGGTTACAATGGGGTTATTAAATTCTAGAGTTCAGGTTTAAAACTTCTGCTTCTGTGGGTGTTGGGGAAGGAGAGCGGGAGGTGGGAGGGTTTACAATGGAATCCAAGAAAACTGGCCAGAGATACATTCACTCCCCTGAGGAGGATGGTAGTTTCACAGGTGTGTATACCTAGTACAAAACCCATTAAACTGTACCTTTTAAATACGTACAGTTTATTATATGTCAATTCGATCTCAACAAAACTGTTTACAGTTTTTTAAGGATTAAGAACAAAAGCCAGCTTTTTGTCTCAGTTTTCAACTCATAAGCCCTTGGTAAATGTGGAAATCTGTTTCTGTCTGCAAGGCTAGCTTTGCTTACTCATATGCCATGGAATTCATTTTTAATTTCGGAAAGTTGAGCGTGGTGACTTCTTTTCAAAGAGGAAAACACTATATATGTCTTCCGTGGTTTGCTTCTTTACGAGCTCTTTATCCCTTTCCCGCACCAGTCATTGGCTGGAAGCCCACCTGCATCCCGCTGGGTGATGTTGTAAATCGTGAGGCGGGAGACTGAGGTCATGTTGTTCAGCACGGTGGTGTAAACCGAGAATCTGCTGCTGTTCTGGATGTCAGAGTGCCTTTCAACATGGTGCCAGGACACGTTAGAGGACAAAACGTCGGTTTCACACATCATGTTTACCGTATCCCCTTCAAAAATGATTTCTGGTATGATGGTGAACTTAGTTTCATCTGAAAACCCAAAGAAAAGATATTAAAATCCCAGTGCAAATGAATGGAATTGATACAACCCACCAGACACCACCACAGGGCTGTGGTGCTGTCTAGAAGGAGGCAATACATCTCCCTCATTCCAACCCTGGATCTCTTGTGTCTGAGGCCCAAAGAGTTACCACCTGCCGGATACCAGGGATTGGCATCCAGTGTGGAGTCTGGGCACACTCAATTGCCTTCACTGGGAGTAATGGGGATTCCAAAGCTAATTGCGATATTTCATATAGTCTGGTAGAAGATGCTCATTGGCTTATAAAAAAGCCACACCAGCTCATTTAAACCTCAAGTTTCTTTGCCACTGACTCAATGATATCAACTACTTCCTGTTGATAACAGGTTATCTTATACCACTGAAAGCTCGGTCCTATGTCTCTGATGCATTATAAATGGGGAGAAAATAATTTCTTGTAATAAAGTCTGTTAAGAATTAAGAGTTTTTTAAAAAGACTTCATACCCATGGGCTGCTAAGAAGGAGAACTTTATAGACACACAGGCCCAGTTTTGAATCCTGGTTCTGCGCCACACATCTAGGGAATTTACTTAGCCTCTCTAGGCCTCAGCTTTCTTGTCTGGAAAACAGGAGTATTAAGAGCTATGGGGAAGTGATTTGGGTGAAGAGTAGCTTTTATTCTTTTCATAGTAAAAATCTGGAGAACCATGGCATTAAGTCATTTCACAAAGAGAAATAAAGCACAACATTTGCTATTTGTGTGTGTGTGTATGTGTGTGTGTGTGTTTATGGTTGTCCTTTGCTTACACAATATGTGGGGTTTTTTTCCCTTTAAGCTGTGTTTCTTATTCTACATCCTTCATGAATTCCACGTATTGAGGAAATCAGAGGCATTGGATAAGGAAGTTCTGTTAGGGCTGTTGTGCATGGGTTTCATGCTCAGGCCAGACCCTTTCCATATTGTCAACATGGGACCATGACACCATAAAATTAATTTGGGGAGCTATGATGTTCTAGTCAAAGCATCAAGGGGTCTAAATATCTCATCACTTTTTTAAGGCTCCTATATAAAAGAAGATCTTAAAATATCACACCCAACAAGGCCTCCTGTGAGCAAGGTAGCAAATAGACACAGAAGTCATATAGACTTATGTTACTTACTAGGTGTTGTTGAGAAAATTATTTACCCTCTCTCCTTTAAAATGGAGATCACAGAACCCATTTCACAGGATATGGAAGGACACAATTTGTGTGAAACAGGGGACTTAATAAGAAAAGGTACAATAACAATGTGTCTCTTTTCATCATCACAGTGGCTAACAATAACAACTAGTAAGACTGCCAGTATCATGTGGTTATACGGAAGTGACCATGAATTTATTGGCAGTGATTAAAGAAAGGGACATTCTGGTTAAGCGCCCCTGCTAATTAATCAAACAATTATTTTAAGGATGAGTATACGACCAAATAAATGGAAATGTTTGGAACATTGTCCTGTACCCTCGGTATTTCATAAAGACTTAAAATAACTTTCGGATATGAGCTCAGTCATTTAGCTTTTTTTCTTTCTTGTTCTCTTCTTCTCTGCTGCCCCCAAATATAATTATAATTAAAACAAAGTAAAACCAAACAAAACCCAGTCTTTTGACCTTTTGGATATTTATACTCTAGGTAAATAGCACCAATGCTATGGAGAGCAGGATGATGTGGGAGCAATCCTGTGGAAATGCACATGACCTACGTTCATGTTTATTGTTTGGAGGCTGTGCACATCACAGAATCACTCCAGTCTTCCAAGGAGAACAGAGATGGATGCATTCTGCAGGAATGGTGGTGAGTGTCATCCACAATGACTCCACTGCTCTGTGGAAGAATAAGGCCACAAACTCCAAAGCACTTTTGTGAACTGTACTGTTAGCACCATGTTTCTGGACTGACAATAAGCCACTGATCAGTCACACTGCCGGATACTTACTCTTTTAAAAGGCTGACTATCCTCAACACAACTGAAATTTGGGGGAAGGAGTAATCATAATTGAAGCTTACCAATGCTTGATTCTGATGGTCACCCATACCCTCAGGATCATAAATATAAGGAATTCTTCAGGGCAGAACATGTGTTGGTTGGGGGGTGGCGTTAGGGGTCAGGAGATGGGGGGCATCACTGGAAGCCTTCCATAGGAGCTTATACTCTTAGGCTACTTACTCCCCTTCCTTTAATTTACCTGTTTTCTTTCTTTTTTTTTTTAATTTTTAATTTATTTATGATAGTCACACACACAGAGAGAGAGAGAGAGAGAGAGAGGCAGAGACACAGGTAGAGGAAGAAGCAGGCTCCATGCCTGGAGCCTGACGTGGGATTCGATCCCGGGTCTCCAGGATCGCGCCTTGGGCCAAAGGCAGGCGCTAAACTGCTGCGCCACCCAGGGATCCCTAATTTACCTGTTTTCACCTGTGTTGTTGCTATCTTATGTATTCTGAATTTTTTTTTTAATTTTTATTTATTTATGATAGTCAAAGAGAGAGAGAGAGAGGCGCAGAGACACAGGCAGAGGGAGAAGCAGGCTCCATGCACCGGGAGCCCGACGTGGGATTCCATCCCGGGTCTCCAGGATCGCGCCCTGGGCCAAAGGCAGGCGCCAAACCGCTGCGCCATCCAGGGATCCCCTGTATTCTGAATTTTTATTTTGCTTCTCTTCTTGCTTGTGTTGTAGTACTTTCTTACAATTATGTATCTTTCAATATTTTGTTTTTAAAAATGATCTGGTGTCTAACAATACCAGAGAATGTAAAGACAAAATTTATGAAGCTGTTGTGAGGATGGATGGCCTAATCCCTGAGAAGCGGTGCCCTTTCTCCCAGATGTGTCTACGACAGTCCTTTCAGAGACCTCCCTGATGGGGGACAGTGTCACCCTAAAGAGGAATCACCTTGAGTCTGGAACCATGGACCCAAATTAGCTAGAATATCCATGAGCAAATTCTTACTTGCCAAATCTAGGCCCAGCTGGCTTTCTTTTCTATTTCCCAAGTAACAATAGGTCCATCCACCTAATAACACAACAGAATACAACTCTGTAGCCATTTGTAAAATGGAGGCATACATCTAACACCCTCATATTTTTATCATTGCTCTATGTGGTCCAAAGCAGGGGTTCTCAAATTTTCCTATGCATCAGAATCACCTGGAGGGCTTGTTAAAAACACCATTGCCCTGGTTGGTCTGGGGTGGCCCTAAGAATTTGTATTTCTTTTTTTAAAGATTTTATTTATTTATTTGAGAGAGAGAGAGAGAGCATAAGCAGGGGGAGCAGAAGGCAGAGAAGGAGAAGCAGGCTCCCTGCTGAACAGGGACCTGCACCAAAGGCAGATGCTTAACTGACTGAGCCACCTGGCACCGCCAAAATTTGTATTTCTAACAAGTTCCCAGGTGTGCTGATGCTGCTGGTCTGGGGGCCACACTTTGAGAACTACTGCTCTAAAATAACAGTGTCAGTTGTTTCATATCTGTGCATTTTGTAATATCCCAACCCCCACCACACTGTTGGTTTTTGGATGTTTGGGGCCTTCTAATTTAAAAAAAAAAAAATCCATAAATCCAGATGGCTCTGTGACCCTCTTATAAAATCTCTCTATCCTGCAACCACCCTTCCAATTGCAATGATATTAGCCTGGTTAGGAGGCTCTGCGACCACGCCTCAGATGGGGAGGTGGAACATAAACCACTGTGCCAGGAACCAGAGTCTCTGTCCATGGAGGACATTAAAATGGAATTTCCTAGTTTCAAGCCTAATGATAAATAGCATTACTATATCTAAATGGGATCCATGTATAGAAAAGACATGGAGATGTCCTACTTACTGCTAGTAACGGCTTGAAAGGAACTGTAGTCCATTCTGTAGGTCTGATTCAGGTTCTGCATCACTTGCTCATTTGCTTTATGCATCAATTGAGGCGATGGTGTTGTAGTCTTCACCTCATATGTCACAACCACACTTCCGGGCCTGGATGGAGACCACTCAGTTCAGTAAGGTGGGTAACTGACCTGGGAGAGTCTAGATCCTCAAGGTTTATTTACAATGGACAAACAAAATGGCAGGAATAGCCTGGGTACTTTTATCTTCAAAGGTTCATTCAAGTCAACCTGTTATTAAGCTCTAGTTGAAAGCCTGAGGCAGGACTTGCACACTCAAATGTACGGAGACAGGTAACACAAATGAACAAAACAATGAATCATTGTTCAGACGGGAATGAGTGAAGTGAGTCACAGAAGTTGGGCCTAGGATGGCAGGCACAACGCAGATACTGCTGTCACATGGGCATGCTGGCCCACGGGCACCAGATAGGTTGACTATCAAGGGACGCCAAAATCCTGAATGTTTCTGTGAACATTGTTTATCTTGAAAATTGGCAACTAACTCCTTAAAACATTGTGCTAACCTGCTTAGGACCGCCATGGTAGCCAATTCCAGGGGAAGCCAAGAACACAGTAGTGTGCAACTGGGTGCTTGTGGCTGGTGGACAACTTTTCTTGAATAAAGGCATCATGCATGGGAATTATTTAATTTTATATTTTGGAGCTCTCTAGACTGCAAATTTTTCCCATATCTGTCTGTAAAATTCTTGCATGCACAGAATAAACACAGGGCTTTTGCTCATTTTCCATGGAAGTAGATACATATGTAAGAAGCAAGTTTCTGTTCTCAGCATTGCTTCTGTCTTTAAGCCCCCAGCAACCTGTATTATCATCACCTCTACCAAAGTAGTCCTGTTGAGGGTCTTACATGATGCCCCTTTAATAGGCTTTTTCTCCTTCACTAACATATTGGTCTCTGCCATTGGGTAGAAATGATCTGATTACAGCTTCTTACCTGAACCCTGTCACAGTCACCAATTTGAAGCCTGGTAAAGTACTGTAACCTTTCCAGAACTGGAAAACAGAGTAAGACAAGTGTCATTGTGTCAAGGTCCAGTGAGAGATAAGTCAAAAAATTTAAAGCAGAGTAAGAAACACATATTCTTTACTACCCAGGTAAAATTTTTTTCCTCTATTTTTTATTAATGCTGGCATCAGGAGATCCTTGAAGAGGTAATTCCTATCTACCTATATCAGGCTGGGTCCTCCAAGAAGCAAGCACCAGATGAAATGTGCGGGGAGTTTTACCCAGGGAAATGCCTAGCAAAGAAAATGGGGAGGTTTCTTTGAATACCAACTCACAGGAGACTCATTTTAATTCAAGTCACATTTGCAGGCAGATGTTATACGCAAAGCACTGTGTGTGCAGGGCACTGTGCCAGGTACGTGGAGGGGTGGGATCTGAAGATTAATATGACACTCTCTCTTTCCACAAAGGTATATAACTGATTGATGTGTATGTGTGTGTGTGTGTGTGTGTGTGTGTGTGTGTGTGTGTAAGCTCCTCACGCTGTGCAGAACTATTACATGCCAGATATGCAAATCAAGTGCCCAAGAGCTCTTCAGCACTTTGGCATGGCACCCATGGAAAATGAAGATAATTTCTGTGGTATAAAAGGGTAAGCAGGGCAGCCCTGGTGGCTCAGCGGTTTAGCGCCGCCTTCAGCCCAGGGCCTGATCCTGGAGACCCGGGATCGAGACCCACGTCGGGCTCCCTGCATGGAGCCTGCTTCTCCCTCTGCCTGTGTCTCTGCCTCTCTCTCTCTCTCTGTGTCTCTCATGAATAAATAAATAAAATCTTTAAAAAAAAAATAAATAAAAGGGTAAGCAGAGG
Source organism: Vulpes vulpes (assembly GCF_048418805.1). Taxonomy (NCBI): domain Eukaryota; kingdom Metazoa; phylum Chordata; class Mammalia; order Carnivora; family Canidae; genus Vulpes; species Vulpes vulpes. The sequence goes on from NC_132780.1 coordinate 143,883,740, forward strand.
CACTCCTGGCCTGAGGAAGGGGCTTGGCTGCCCAGAGAATTAACGGAAGTCAATATCTCAGCCTACTTGTAATAATTTGTAGCACACCAATTGGGAAGCTGTGTTCTAAATGAGTTAATTCAAGCAAAGCATTTAGGCTCAGATGAATTAATCCAATGTAAAGCACTTAGAATAGTGTCTGGCACACAGTTAACATTCAGGGAATATTCTCTATTTTTATATGAGTAAATTTAAATCTGTCTTAAGTGAGAATGCCTCCATATCTCTAATATAGAATGGTCTGAAACCCGCAGTACTAGCTTTAGGCTGATCTGCCCAAAAGATGTTAGGGGCTTCATCCAGGGGGTGTGTGAAGACAAATAGAAATGTACCATCAGGCACTTCTAGACCAGGTTCTTGTATCTCTGAATAAGATTCAGTGAATTGATGCCACCAAATCTCAGAATCAATTCTACCCTGGGAAGAAGTTCCACCTACAGGTCATGATGATGTCAAATCATCCCCTGAACGCTATTTGATTTGAGCACTTCTTAATCCATTATCCCAGATGTTATAGGAATAATTTCAATGTCCATATTCATAAATTCTGACAGATTCAAGCAAATCATCCTCTGTAAATGCAACAGATTCAGTTCAATCCAAAGAGCTGGTTGGTTAAGGGGTTTCCAGGGCTAAAACCTACCGCTGTTTCCAGGTCAGTCTTGTAGGACCTATAGAGAGCAGAGGAAGAATTCTTGAGGTCCTCTTGAAAGCCCACATTGAGTCTGACTGACATTCTTAAAGTAACATCTGCTGAAAAAACGCAGGGCAATATTTCAAAATCTCGTGTTAGCATGTGAATACACACAGGATGGAGAAACATTTGCTTGAGTTGGTATCAAATGGCAAATCAGCAAAGAAACATTTAATGAACAGTTACTTACCTCCCTGGAGCTGGCAAAAAGGTCCCTTGGGAGGTAGTCCTTTCAGGCAACTGCAACGATGCCCCGCAAGGGAGCTGTCATGCTCTTGACAAGTGGGATTGTGGAGGCACTTTTCCTGAGGCCACCTATAGCCCGTCTCACAGGAGCACCAGATTTCATTTCCAGCAGGTCTGCAGACTAGCATTAGCCAGAACGGTGAGGAGAGAGAGGATGGTCACCACCTTTATATTTATAGATAAGTATTTATACTTGTAGAATATCCTGACTTGACTCCATATTGCCCTCTGGGAAGTTCAAGAGTATTAAATGAGATTCATGTGATTCCCATTATGCATCACCATGTAAAGGATGACTGCTCTGACTACCTCAGGGGACGATGCCTACAATGATAACATGAAAAACGTATTCCTGGACATACAGTGTATGGTAGCCAGTTTCAAGGATGGGCCCTGACCATCCTATTTCTGAATACTGACACCTTTTTGTAACTCCTTCTCATACTGTACTAGGTTAGGTCTGTGTGCCCACAGAATATGGTGGAAATGATGATATATCATTTCTTACATTATGATGTAAAAGACACTGTGGCTTTCCTCTGTGATCTCTCTTTCTCTCTCTCTCTCTCTCTCTCTCTCTCTCATCACTTGCTATGGGGTAGCCAGCTGCCCAATTGCATGAGGACATGTCATGGAGAGGCTGACCTTGTGAGGTACAAAAGCCTCCTGCCAACAACCACATAAATGGGCTTCAAAGTGGATTTCCAGCCAGAGTTGAGCCTTCAGTGGACTGCTACTCTGGTTGACAGCTTGACTACAACCTCATACAATCTGAGCCAGAGCCACCCACCTAAGGTCCTCCTGAATTCCTGGCCCTCATAAACCGTATGATACAGTAAATGTTTGTTGTTTTAAGATGCTAACTTCTGGGGTAATTTGTTAAGCAGCAAGAGATAACAAATACAGAATACAAATACAATTGTGCCCTTTACATTTCTAATCAAATGTGAATAACCCAAACAGTTTCTGATTCCACTGGGGACATTGGAAAATGCTCTGAAAACAGAGCGCTTTGAATTTATTTTTAAAACTCAATTAAAGCCATATCACTAGGAGCTGTCTGTTCTAAGGATCAGCTCCTAGGCGAAGGCCCACAGAGTGACTACCCAAAGGAAAACCATAAAATCATTGTTCCTGAAATAAGAAGGATGCTCAAGCTCTAGTGAATCTGTGGACATTGATGCAGTTTCGTGCTTCAGCATTGACAGGAAGTGGCATCCAAAGGGAGCTATGAAGCGGCCATTTCAGGTTCTGCTAGTACATATGAAAAATTAAAAACTTAGAACGCATAGATGATATTGATGGACTACTTAAAATATGAGAAATCAAAAAAATTTTTAAAAACAAGCATTTTGTTCTTGCCTCCATTTGAACATCATAAAATCCAGTATCTCTCAGTGCTAGCAAGGCAGGAACTTTGTTTAAGACAAGCTTCCCAGGTGGTGGTGCTTGAGAACTAGGACAGCTGGCATAACTTCAGAAAGAAAGCAGTAACCAGAAGGCCCAATCTCATAGCCTGGAGGTTTCTAGATTATGTCTTGCTTCCAATCTGGGTGTATACCTGGTTTCTATTTCCTGACCTATGATGCCAGAATGAAGGAAACTTGCCACTTATTAATACCTGAACCAGTCCTTGCTGTACCCACTGATTACCCAGAGGCATGGCACCCAGGAGTTTCTCATGAAAGACTGGGCAGTATCTTGGGATGTATTTTGTGACAACCAATATACAAACCACCAAGCAAACATGTGGCCGCCACTTGACATAAGGACCCTGGCTGAAGAATTTGCCAATAGGAGCTTCATTCTGGAAGGATGTAAAGTCATAAAATCCATACCTCAGGGCTTTTTGGCTTATTTCACTTGTCTCCTAAGTACAACAACCTACTCTACTAGTAAGGAGCTCAGACAGCCTTTCCCCTGATATGTCCAACTCTCCATTCTGAAGCAATGGGTCTTTGACTCACCTGTTGTCACCTCAATGCTTAAAATGTTGGTGGCCAGGTCAGTGCTGTTCCCTGGAATTGGGAAACTGAGGCTGTTCACATAAGCTTTGATAGGCTCCAGGAAGGAGGCATTTTCAAAACTGATCTCCACATCAACAGTGTACTCTGCAGGTACTGGGCTGCTTGAGGCAACTGGAAGGAAAGCACAGGAAACCATGAGAACTCACCATGGATGGCAAAGAGAGAATGTGGCAGGCAGCCCAACATTTCAAGGCAATGACAGGACTATGTGGATGCTGGACATGGCAGCCTCGAGGGATTTCTAATGAACCTACTAAGAGAAAAAGAAGTTTGTCAACTTGTCACCACCAAACATCCCCTTCATGGTGTTCCCTCTATGACTTGGCTGTTTATTTATTTGTTTGTTTGTTTGTTTTGAAGGAATTATTTATTCATATGAGAGAGAGAGAGAGAGAGAGCAAGCAGGAGAGGGGGGCAAAGGGAGAGGGAGAGAGAATTTTAAGCAGGCTATGCTGATGCAGAGCCTGACATGAGCTCAGTTTCATGACCCTGATCTCAGGACCTGAGCCAAGACCAAGAGTTGGACACTCAACTGACTGTGCTACCCAGGCACCCCATGACTTCACTATTTAAAGGAGGAAGGTGGGACACCTGGGTGGCTCAGTGGTTGAGCTGTCTGCCTTTGGCTCAGGGCATGACCCCGCGATCCTGGGATCGAGTCCCACATCAGGCTCCCTGCATGGAGCCTGCTTCTCCCTCTGCCTGTGTTTCTGCCTCTCTCTCTCTCTGTGTCTCTCATGAATAAATAAATAAATAATCTTTAAAAAAAAATAAAGGAGGAAGGTGACTACTCTTTCTGGTCCCAGTGTCATGGTGTCTGGTCCCAGTGTCATGGTGTCTGAATTTGAAAGATTCACGGGCTAAGCTCAGGACTTGTCCTTCCTCTCCATCCTCTCACTCTGTTTGGTTTCCAAGGTCAAGGATTGCTATGTTGAAATGTTGAAACTAGACCAGACGGGGCTAGAATAGAAGCAGGGAGACCTAACAGGGGGACCTTGGCAACAGTATAGACAATAAAGCCATGGTCCTGACTCAGAAGAATGAGTCAGCATGTTTCCAAAACCATTCACTTGACATTCAAGTATTTTGAGATTTGAACTATGCATGGCTGGAAGACCTCTGGGAAAAGTCATCCAGTTAATTCCCTTTGCTTTTTGCCTACGCGCACAGCATGGGCTCTTAGTTCTTACTGTGTATCCCTGGTGTCCAGAACATGATAGGTACTCAATAAAAGCAAAATCCACAGGTTAGAATGTAAAATAAAAGATATCTCCAGCTCTTCATCACCTTTCCAAGTTGTCTCCAGACTGAATGACTCTCTGGCATTCTAGATGCATTTGCTGTCCAGCACACAGCCACCACAGGCAAGCCAGGCTATATGTATACCAGAGTGTTTTTTCATAGTTTCCTGTATCACATCATGTGTGGTTCACTAGTTGTAAGCTTCTCAAGGGCAGGGACTATTTCTTCCACTTTTCATGGTTTTACTCCATCTGGCATGGAGCTCACCACATAATAAATGTGTGCCCAATCATTTCTTGTTAAAATTATGACTCTCTGAGATAGCCACAGATTCACCTCCCTTTCACTGCCAGAATCTTTGGCTCATTTTTGGCTGACATATATTACAGGGGCTAGTTTTGTAGCTCATGATGAGCCTTCAAAAGCTAGGAGAATTTTTTACACAGATGCATTGAGAAGACAAGTTGTGGCTTATTCTATCTTATCAGCCAAATAAGGAAAAGGTTAGTGAATACTTGCAAAACAATTACTTTAAAATTTAACCCAAAGCTGGAAGTATGATGTATATTTTGCCATAAGTTAAAATTCTAGGTATGTTTTTTTTTTAATTTTTATTTATTTATGATAGTCACAGAGAGACAGAGAGAGAGGCAGAGACATAGGCAGGGGGAGAAACAGGCTCCATGCACCAGGAGCCTGATGTGGGATTCGATCCTGGGTCTCCAGGATCGCGCCCTGGGCCAAAGGCAAGCGCCAAACCACTGCGCCACCCAGGGATCCCTCTAGGTATGTTTTCTAAAAGGGCAAAGAATTTTCCCACAACATTGCCAGATTTGTTTAAAATTTCCCAAGGAATATTGATTTGAAGCACTAAAATAGAGTAAGTTTATTATGGGAAACACCAATGAATAAATTTTTGTTGTAGAAGCTGAAATATCTGTTTACTTATAGTGGTAAACTATGTCTTAGAAGGTTGCTTTTATTCATCAACCTTTCTGAGAACTATTTCATTTTGACATCCATCATTCGACTTGCTGTAATTAGCTCAAACTGTGAAAAAGAGTCTTTGCCAACCTTTTTAAAGGTGAGAATATATTTTAAGGTATGTTTCCTACCTATAAAAATGTAATTACAAGTAGAACAAAGTGACTTTTAAAATCCAATGCAGAAGCACAGTCTGTCATGATACCATGGTGATGCCTCTAATTTCCTGTTTTCTTTCTGATTCTTCAATGGTTCTGTGATGAAAACAAGCTTCCCAGAAGAACTGTTAACCTTAATTTGTGTGCTCCTAACTCTAGACACGATACGTTGCCCTCTGGGAACATTTGCCAAGGAGGGCGGCCGCATGAGATTTACAAGGTCTGCCTTGGAGCACATTCTTTTTCCTGAAAAGTAATGCAGCAATGTTGATGCCCTCCAGTGTATTTAGTTCCAGGATTCTTTTCACCGTAGGCAGTCTATCTCCTCCCATGAATCTAAACAGGATATCCTAGACGGCAGGGCTTTTTGGAAGAGTGGAGTCAATAACAATCCCACACACCCCACTTCATCAACCTCATTGTTGCATCCCAGAGTTGACCCTGGCATGGCATCAGTGCCTGCCCGAGCACCATTCCTAACTGCTCATCCTTGAGCCCACCTCTCTGAGTTATTTTCAGACATAATTGCAGAACAAGTGTGTGTCTGGAAAGCACATGGTGATTCATGGATGCATCATTCCCCACTGAAACCAAGGCAGTCCTTCCAGTGAGATCTTACAGGGAGCTGAGCCAAAAGCTTAACATACTAAGAGGAAAGTTCCTGTGCCTTTAGCAAATTCTCTTCTATGGGATTTGTGCAACTAAAATGAAAGCACCAGCTTCCAACATTCTCTTCCCCTCATCTACCTTTAATGTTCTTCAACTTCTATACAAGTTTCAGTATAACCTTCCACCTGAGTGACACTTCTCCCTAGGGATCGGTAAGGATGGGGGATGTCCTCTAGAGAAGGAATATCTTCAGCACAAAAATAGTCAATTCTTCAAAACAGTTTCAACAACATCATAATAATTCAGAAGGCTATAAGCGTGGCCTTGGAAGTCATCTATTCTAGTGGTCCGCACATTTGATTGATGATTTTGTATACCTAGAGAGTGCAACACACATGGATACTTTGGAGCCTCAGCCCAGGTGAGCCAGAGTGAAATCTTTATGAATTTGTCCTAGAAATCTCAAATTTTTTTTTTCAATTCCTGCTAGTGATTCTGGTGATCACGCAGGCTTGGGATTTAATGTTTTAATTCAAATGAGAAAACCAAGAAGGTAATCCTGGAGAGCCAATATTAGCACCTAAACTTGTGGGTTTTTTTTTTTTTTTGTATGTGTGGCTTTTGTTTTTTTTTATTGTTTGTTTCTTTTTTTTTTTTTTTTTTTTGGCCTTTTTTTTCTAGATGCCTTTTGCTCCTATGGGGGCAAATAATTAGGTGGTCTCCAAGCATATTTGTTCAGCTCTTCAGTCATAACAGATGGATCACAAATGCTCATAATAACAGCAATAATCATAATAGTAGCTGCCATTTATTCACTGCCCGGTAGGTTCTGGAATCATGAGGAGAGTATGTATACACTTGGAAATGATAAAACTGAGGTTTAATGGGTTGAAGCCACATGAATAGCAAACATCAAAACTGGGATTTGAAACCACATTTTCCTGACCATGTTACTTTAATCATTCCCTGCCACAGTTCCAATGGAAGAAGATAATGAAGGTGATCATTTTGTAAACCCTTTGTAAACCATTGTACCATAAAAAGAAAAAAAAAAAACAAAGCATTATTATTATACATGTCTTTAGTACTAGTGTGGAATTCTTTTTTTTTTTTTGTTATTTAACAATTTATTAGATTTGAAAATAATTCAAAAGATCATAGATTGTATCATTTCCATCATAACCAAGATGAAGGCCAGAGTCATCTCAGGAGCCTTTTGTCTTCCTGATGAGTCCTTCTATTGTGTCCCACTCCTCCTTGGTGACCTTCCTCAGACTGTTGAATTCCCCTGAAATAAATACTTCCTCTCCACCGTCAAATCTAATGACTGCCCCATTGATCCAAGAAGCATAATCACTACAAAGGAAAGCGGCAAGGTTTGCAAGTTCTTCCACAGTTCCCAGCCGACCACGCGGAATTCGGTCGACCATATCTTTCTCAAATGTTCCAGTTGGGTCAAGACGGCTAAAGGCACCTTTTGTTTTTATAGGCCCTGGTTGAATCATGTTAAATCGCATTCCATATTTACCCCATTCAGCTGCAAGAGACTTGTTCATGGCTTCCACTCCTGCTTTGGCAGAAGCACTTGGTACTACAAAACCTGACCCACTCTCTGCATAGATGGTTGTGATAGCAAGAAATGCTGCTCCTTTCTGTGCTTTAATTAGTTGCTTTCCAATTTCTAATGTCACATAGGCAGTACCATTTAGAACTATGTCAGTTATGGTCTTCCAAGCATTAGCAGAGAGTCTTTCAGTGGGAGAAATAAAATTCCCTGCTGCGTTGTTTATCACAATAGCAGGATGTCCTGCAACTTTGATCAATTCCGACACAGTCTTTTGCACCATTTCAGGATTCCTAACATCACACTGAATTGCATGAACCTTATTTCCAGTCTGAGAAGAAATTTGTTCTGCAGTATCTTTTAAAACGTCAATGTTTCGGCTGGCTATCACACACTGAGCACCCAGACTGGACAGAAGGGCTGTCATTCCTTTACCAAGGCCAGTACCTCCTTCCGTAATAAATGCCACTTTTCCTTGAAAACTACTGGGCGGTAGCATCGCTTTTTGAAGGGGTGGGAAGAATTTAGACTGAAAAGCTTCATTGTTTTGATACAATAGTTGTGTTCCAAAACTGAAAAACTCACAACAATCCTATATGGTGAATTCTGTCTGCTGTTATCCCCAATTTATAGATGGAAAAGCCGCCGAGGGCCGCGGCCCCGAACGAGGAAGACGCGACCCAGCAGCGCCATCTTGGACCTCCCGGACTCTGGCTGCAGGAGCTCGGGCACTAGTGTGGAATTCTTAAAGTAAATTTTAAAATAGAAGCATATTCAAGGGCAAAAATATTAATACATGGAGGAATTATCTAAAACTTTATTCTATTTGTTTCAGCATAATAAATGTCTTAGAAATCCACACTGAGGAGGGTACTTCGGTGGCTTGGTGGTTGAGCATCTGCCTTTGGCTCAGATCGTGATCCCAGGGGTCCTGGGATCGAGTCCCACATCAGGCTCCCTGCATGGAGCCTGCTTCTCCCTCTGCCTGTGTCTCTGCCTCTCTCTCTGTGTCTCTCATGAATAAATAAATAAAAATCTTTAAAAAAAAAGTAAAGAAAAGAAATCCACGCTAAGGAAGAATGTATTGTGACCCCTTGTCATTGGCACTCATGGATTTTGACATTAAGCCTTGCTAGGTTTATTCATTTGTGATTTATTTAAAGATTTAAAGATTTATTGATTCATAGTAACTTTACTATTTATGGAGTGCCTCTTTTTCAGGCACTGTGCTAGGGACATGGGGTAAATAAAAGAGGCAAAGTTCTACTTTCATGAATCTTCTAGCCTCATGTAGGAGGTAAAAGTAAGTTGAAACTTCACTGTCGGGTAGTTCTGAAGGGCATGGGGAAAATACAGCAGGATAAAACAACAGCGGAAGGCAAAATGAGGGTAGTGTGCTTTTTTTGGAGAATGGTTAGAAAGGACCTTTGTAAAGCATTAAACATTGAGCAAAGATGCAATTGAAACAAGGAACTGTCACATGGATATTCGGGGACTACTCCCCCCAGGAAGAGAAAATAAGCACAAAAGCCATGAGACAGTGATTTCCACGGCTCATCTGGAGAACAGCAAGAAGATGCCCCTCCTGATCTGGGTCATTCCTTCTCCAGGTCATTCCTTCTCCTCTTGTGTCATGGCCCCACAGGCAAGACACATGGAGCTGCCACCCGGCCTTGTGTCCCTGTAAGGCCCCAGGGCAAGTGCCTGACTTTAAAGAAAAGTAGCTCAGCTGCTCAGGTGTCAGCATGACCTGCCTGTGGATGGGACCACTCGCACTCGCAGCCCCCAGGCAGGCCCACCCACGATCTGAGTTAAAAATCCCAATTCCTGCTCCTCTGGCCTCTCCCAAATCTGAGGACTTCGGAGCAGAGGAGAGTGATGTTCCTGGTCCTGTTCCAGGCTACACAGGACTCAGGAGGAACAGAGGACAGTCTTCCCACCTCTCTATAGAAGGTCCTTTAGAGGCCCTATGTGCTCCTCCTCTGCAGCCTCTGGACCATCTGATTCCAGAGAGTTTAACATGTTTGCTTTTTCTTGGGCTTCTGTGGCCTCGTGTTGTTTGCCTGAACTTTTCTGATTCACCGATGCCCCAAGTGAAGGTAGGACATCCCAGGTGTCATCGGTGTCACAGATGGAGGCCTGTCAGCAGGCCCAGAGACACAGACCAACCAGGATTTCCCCTCTCCTTTCCCAGAAATCGCTGCCCACCACACAGTACTTATCTTAAAGAGACATTTCTGGAAAGTTGGCCACAAACTCCAACAAGTGGTTCTGGGTCTTAATCATAGCTGTTTAAGCAAACAATACTATTTTTGCCTGGCAACTCTAATAGGAATCATGGCTTCTCAGAAGCTGGAGCCTAAGCATATGGGTAAATTAATCTCCCACCTGCCAAAGAATGAAGCCTGCTGATTCCAAGAGAGAAATGAGTTGATGTGATTTTTTTTTTCTCTTGACCAAAAGGGACAATGCTTCTTCATCCCCAAAGATTTGGCTCTGCTGTTTCTCACCCTCAGCTTTGTAGCAGGTAAATATTAATACTAGTAGGTAGCAATTTGGCAACAGCACCTATATCCTACTATATCACTGTCAGCAGATAGTCAAAGGATCCTGTTCTCCCTTCAGGTTTTAGAAAGGTTTGTTCACACAGGGGAAAACCACCAGAAACCCAGGTTATGGCTCGCTGGCAGGTGTGGATGGCGGGGAGGGTGGACAGCATTGCGTGTCATAGAACACTTGACTGTCAAGTCTGGAGAAATTAATCAATTCTGCTAGTTTGTCTTATACCCTAGTCATCAAAGTCAATCCCATGTAAAATTCTTTTCCCACTAAGATGAAGACAATGCTCCTTACTCTTTACCTTACAAAGCTGCTCTAATAATCATGGAATGGAATCTCATGAGCAAGAGCCAGAAACATGTTGAAAACTAGAACTCTGCACTATGAGCATGGACTTTAGAGACAGAAAGAGGTGGGGTGAAGTACCTTCTTTCCTGGGCAGGCCATTTAATCTCTGTAAGCCATACTTTGCCATCAGTATAACGGTAATGTTTTTTCTGCAGAATTGCTGCTAAGGAGTTGGCATGAAGACCCCTGGCAAATTATGTGGCAGTAAGCCAGGCTGAAACAGCAGGTAGAAATAATATTAATTATAGTAAATGTGATGATTGTAGGACATGCAGAAATCTGCAGGTGGGTCAAGAAATGCTAGTGCTATTCCAATCAGGTCTTGCCTTTGAGAGAGTTAAAACAGACACACAACACTAATTAGAAATTAAAAGAAGAAAGCAGTCTCAACACATGGAAGGTCAACCCTAAAACCAAGCTCAGACACCAGGCCAAGAGCACCTCCATCTTGAGATCTTACTCTGCCACCACCTTCCACCTGCTTAATGCACTAAATGCCACATGTTATCATAAGAAAGATTAGGGCCACAAGAAAAAAAATCCCAGATCTGTTCCTCAACCTGGAGAATGCACAGCATTTCCTGGACGCAGTTGAAAAAGGGCAAGCGCACCCTGGGGCTGCTAGGTCGCAGAAAGATGGAGATTCCCACGCTGGCAGCCAATAATCCAATGTTCTCACTAGGTATGTACTAAAATGTAAATAACTCCAGCACAGGGTGATGGATCTTTCTCAAAAATGTATCTGGTAACAGTCGTTCCTTTTGAAGCCAAAGAAGAACACGTGAGGATGTTTCAGCCCAGGGCCTAAGAACATTCCCAATGAAACTCAGAAACCTGGCCTGGAGAACTTCACAAAGTGACGCCGAGAACACGTTTGTGTTACATCTAACCAATAGGAAACTTCTACTCTTACTCCCCTCGGAAGATGAACCATAAGATTAAATTTGGAGCTTATTGGCAAGCCTCCAAGATAAGATTTCTATTCCAGCTCCGGGTTTTACCTCTGGCCTCCGTACCCCCCCAGACACCCTGCCTGTGCACTCTGGATCACTGCTGCCCTTCATCCCACGTCAGATCTGTCTCCAAGTCCTTTTGATCTGCTTCTTGTAGTATCTTTCACACGTGTTCCCTTTTCTCCTTTCCTATTTCCCTCGAGGGGCCAGGGCCAGTGATGGTCCATGGTGCTGGGCCTTCTCACTGCTCTCCCTAGCACTGACTTCTGTGACTAATTCATGAGGCCACAACCATCTGCCTACTTTTCACTTCAGATCATTTCCATCCTTCCCTTCCCTGTGCCAGTCTGTCAGGTGATTTAGAGACTACCTCCTAGTGTAATCAGGGCATAACTCTGGATGCATTATTCTTTCCCTGTGCTCCCCAGAAACCTCTGTGCTCCAACTGGCAGATCCACCCTTATTCTGGCCTCTGGCTCCTGGGTTTTTGTGTAGACTTCTCTTCCCTAATAGAGTTCTGAAATAGTTTTCCAAAAACACCAACTTTTATCTCATGGCATCTCTCCTCCTGCCTTCAGTGATTTTATGGGATTTTCTCTGTACCAGGGATATTTCAGGCTCTTTCAAATGCAATAGTATTTTTATAAACAAATATTTGTTTTTAATGAAAAAAAAAACAAAAAAACCCCACAAATAAACCCCTAGATAACCCTAATAACATTTAAATAATATGGACATAGTATTTGATCTTCTCAACAACCCTATAAAGCTATAACATATATATTTGTATGCGTATGTATGTCTGTGTTTGTGTGCGTGATATGTATGTGATATATATTAATACACATACATATACATATATTTGTACATGTGTGTCTGTGTATCAAGGGCCCAGTGAAGCTATATAACTGACCAAAGTCACCTAGGAAGAAGTCCATAGTGCTCTGAGCACAAATGTGCGTGTAGATCCTACTTTTAAAGATGATTCTATCCCAAACCCTAAAAAGCCAATCCAGTATATCAAAGGGACATTCCTTTTGAGGATCCTCTTTCTCTTGGGAACTTTGTTTGTACCTTTCTGGTATTTCATACCCAGAAAGGGGGAAGGAACATCTATGTGCAAGGGGATACCACCGTGAAAATAAAAACTGAATCCTATCTTCTCACTTAACTAACACACCAAACGGAACACAGACACCTCCGTGAGGCATCTGCGGGATGTAACTTTCCTGCTGGTTTCTTTCATAGGTTTCCTGGAGAGCGGTGTTGTCTGATGTAACTTATCTGTGCTCTAGCGCCTGGTCTTTCCATGGCCATTTTTTACTTTGGTGATTTTGTAAAAGTACCAAGGCCAATCCATCTTCTGCAGATGAGGGGTTGAGTCATTAACACTTCCAAAATGACTCTAGAGGCCTAAGAGCACAGAGGATCATGTATAATAAATGGAAAAACATGTTTTTATGGTCATTTATCATCGTTGTGATTGTTTTTAATGAAAGCACATCTGGAAAATTTTGGAATGTCAAATCCTTAGATGTAGAAATGGTTTCCTCCCTGAAGGCTAACCTCTCATGATGTCACCGTGGGTCAGAAGCAGCTGGGCCCGGAAGTACAGAAAGACATTACTTTTACAACCGTATGGTCACCAACTGTCCCTGAGGAAGCTGGCAGCCAGAGCCCTGTAAGAGCCTGGAAGAAACCTGGAGCCAGAACTCACCCACAGATAGTTTGACTTTAAGAAGAAAAGTCTTTCAAAATACTGAACGGGAACATCTCTAGCTCTGTTCCTGTCATAGGGTGCAAGGGGACTCAGGGCTGGAGTAGATGTAATGATGCTTATTGAAAAGCATGGAAAGTGTGGTCTATGTGCTTCAGACAGCTTCAGGGAAGAAGGGGAGGGGGAGAGTGAGGCTCTATAAGGATATGAAACCAAGCCAAAACAGAAAAGAAAGGCAAAAGAAGAGAAAATGAGGGTATGGCTTCCCAACAAACATGTTGACACCTTAATAAAATATGATCAAATTGTCATTTCAAGCAATTGGCAAAGTTGGATCGGGATGCTGCTCTGGAAGAAGCTCTAACAGACACACCTTTACTCTGGCCTCAGGGAAAGCCTGCTCACCTTGACTCTTCTTGACTCTCTTAGGGTCAGCTTCTTGACTCTTTTAGAACCCAAGACTGAAAAGACCAAGCCACAGCACATCTGGACATGATTCAATCATAATCCTCAATGTTAAGAAGTTCTATCTTCTCCACAGTAAGTACAGACACTAAGGCAGCGGGCTTTTAGCGATAGGCACGTATCCTCAACTCACAAAGGGGTTTCTGTGACAGGGACATACACTCTCTTCATCTGTTAACTCATTTACTAAAAAGCTGGGCTCAATGCCAGGCTATAGAGATAAAGAGGGCTCAGAAGAACTCATGTCTCCTGGGGATGACAAACAGGAAGTAAAATCATTGCAGTGCATTGGGACAAATCTTGTGCTATGGGGATGTAACAAGAGCAATGGGAACACAGTGAAGCAGCCCCTCCCTGTCTGGAGAATCAATGGAAAGCCTGACATGGCAGGGGCCCACGTGAGTGGAGACTTAGGTTGGAGTCCTCCAGACCACAAAGTGGGGTGGCAGGTGGGACAGCGACCATGTGAAAGAAAACCGAAGAACAAGGGGGAAAAGCACATGGGGTCTGATAAGACTTGAACAGGTGATTGGATTTTCTCTCCAAGGCAGTTGGGAGCCCATGAGATATTTTATGCAGGGAAATAATGGAATCAGATAGGTGCTCTTCAGAGGTTACCATGAGGAAGTAGGGAACTAAGGAGAGAGCCCTTGGGAACAGACTCTTCAGGATCTTAGGAGAGCAGTGAGGGAGGAAGTGAGGAGCTTATAACATGTTGCTAAGATCCATTTAATGTCAGTAGGGAGATAGGGAATGGAGTTCCCTTCATAATTACTGCTGGAAATTAAACCTGATGGGCTTGGAGACTAGATTATGTGGATCACAGGGTTTGAAAAGTTATAGCAAATGTCATGTGATCAGACTAGCTAGAAAAGACTGCTCAGCAAAGAGTTTACATACCTGCTCGTTTTTCCCTTAGTGGCTCCTTCTCTGTTAGTTCATGTTCATGGAGAATCTGAAAGGACATTTTAGGAAACCTGTCAGTTAGTGGTAGAGATGTCTTTTCTCCATAGCTTTCTGCTCACATGCCCCCCAAAGGAGCGGAGCTTAGGGCCGCGGGTCCCAGTGAGCATCTTGTGCCCTGTGGATGGCAGGTACTCTTTAATGTGAGCTGTTGTTCACTTTTTATAGATCACCCTTTAGACCCAGGAGCGGAACAAATCACCAGATTTGAGTTTCTGCAAGTTTCTGCAGTTTGAGTCAGGTCAAGAAATATAAATTATGGTGATCTTCATTTGTGCTCTCTCCCTTAGGCTGAGTCATTCCAGCGACCTCTTAGACAAGTCTCACGACCTCTCCTCAGCGCTCAGCCTGTCCCTACCCCAATCTTCCTGCTGTATTAGGACTGTTTAGATGATTCATGCTGAGAAATCATTTTATCCTCCTTTGGTCCTTTTTCTCCTGGATGTCACTTCCTGTGGCAGGGTCTGGGAGAGCTGGCTCTAGAGTCACACTCCCTGGGTACAAGGCTGTGCCACTTACTAGCTGTGTGATCTTGAGGAACTTCTTGCTGAGCCAAAGTTTTCTTTTCGGTAAAATGGAACAATAATATTACTGGCGTTGTAGAACTATTATAAGAATTAAATGAACAGCCATGTGACACATAGCCCCTAATACAGTTGAATTGTATTGTATAGTATAATAGTTAAGAGCAAGGAATCTGCGGACATTGAGTCAAATCCTAGCTCTGCTATAAAATGACTGTGTGACCTTGGGCAAGTTATTTAACCTCTCTGTGTTTCAGGAGTCATCTATAATATAGGGATAAAAACAGCCTACCTCATGAGGTTGACATAAGGGTCAAATGATTAACAAGCGTAAAGCACTGAGAATAGTGTGGTGACATGGTAAGTGCTATTTGGGGACCAGACATCACACTGTTCTAGGGGCACCATTCACAGGAACCCCTTTGTCTACACACTGCCATTTACTTCAACTCTATAAAGCTCTTCTCCTGGAATCATGCAGCTTCTTTATTTAAGAACTAACTTTGAGGGCAGCCCTGGTGGCTCAGTGGTTTAGTGCCGCCTTCAGCCCAGGGTGTGATCCTGGAGACCTGGGATCGAGTCCCACGTTGGGCTTCCTGTGTGGAGCCTGCTTCTCCCTCTGCCTGTGTCTCTGCCTCTCTCTCTCTCTCTCTCTCTGAATAAATAAATAAATCTTTAAAAATAAAATAAAATAAAGAACTAACTTTGATTGGCTTTGCTGTTGGGATCATTGCCAATTCTGCAGCTGGTAACCACACCTTGACCTGACCTGGGTTCCCTAGCTCATCCCTACTAGGATGTGCTTTCCAATCCAAACTCCCTTCAAGGCTCAATAGAAGAGCCAGATAGCCCTACCTTCTGGGCTGTGTCCTTTACCATGAACTCCACATACCTATGAATACCACCCAAGACAGAGCTCCTTCTACCATCTGTGGTGTCTACCGTTATTTTCTAGTTATCTCTCATCAGAACGATATTAAAAAAAATAATTCCTGAGATGTATCCAACACCCTTGTGCCAGGTATTGCTACGTACTTGATGTGTGCTTTGGTATTTAATCCTCATGACCATCTAAGGCATCGATACTATTATTACCCACATGTCACTTATGAGAAAGCACAGTTACAAAGAGGTCAAAGGACTTGCCTAAGCTCATGCAGCCTTTAAGGGCAGACCCAGGACTCAAACTCAGCCAGCCTGACTCTGGAGCCTGCATTTGTCCATACAGGCAACTAAGTGATCTTATCAGGAGATACCCCAGGAAACTGTGGTTGGCCTCAGTGACCCAGTCTCTTACTCAGCACCCTTTCTCTCTCTCTGTTGCCTCCTCCTATGCCCTCCTTCTTTTTGATGACAGTATTAACATCCATGAGGATCTGTAGAGGGGGTGTGTACCTGGTGTTCATAAATGTTCTTGAAGTAACAAAGAGAGGAATGATGCATGGAAATTGGAATTTCAGAAGCCCAGTTGCTATTTTATTTGCAGTGGGCCTATTTTAGCCCCACTTAAATGCATGAGAACCAAAAAGGAGCAAAGTTAACGCATAGAAATGGTTCTTGTCCAGCTTCCCCTGGAGTCAGCTGGCTTTGGCTCTGTGCCTAGGCAGAAGGCAAGGGTCTTCTGCTGCTTTCCTGCCTCCATCCTCCCTGGGGCCTGAGGGCAGGGAGGGAGGAACCACCAGAAAGTGTTCTTGGTCCACTCTTCATGGGCTGTGATTGGGGACTCAGCTTAGGAAAAGGTGACTACTGGCGGTCACTGTTGGGAAGCTCTCCAAGGTCTAGATTTCATTTTCTCCATTCTCCAGAAGGACTAAAGAATTAAGGTTAAAAATCAAAGTGCAGTCATTTCCCTCGTACATGGGATTTCCATCTGTGACCATAAAGATCACTTTCCTCAGCTCTCCCAATCCAATTTAGCAGGGCCGGGATATGGGGACAAAATCTGCCTTTTTAACATGAGGCCATCTTTTTTGAGAAACACTACTTTTTAACTACTTTCTGCATCCTGATGGTGATATCCGGAAGTGTCAGGGGACATAACTGCAAAGTGCTGCCCTGCAGCTCTGTCATCTACTACTTCTGTTGTCCATTGAGGATACACAATTTCTTGTGAGAATTACCTACTTTTTATTTTAAGCTGGGCAATCATTGGGACAAATGGAGGAAAGACACTGAAAGCAAATACAGTCTCAGGGGAGCCCCCTGGTGGTGGTGGTGGTGGTGGTGGTAGTGGTGGTGGTGGTGGTGGTGGTGAATATCCTTGGCCCTCCCAACTTTGAGGAGGTACAAAGAAAGGGTTTGCCAGGACATGGGGCCTGGATTTCAACAAGGCAAATGCTACAGTCCCACCCAGCACTGAATCCCACCACCTCCTCTTCTTTGCAGTTGGAAAAGTCATTCACTCATCCTAAGACTCAGTTTCTTACATTATGGGAAGTAATGTTCTGAGGCATACCAGATGCTTGTAGAGTTTTGGCAGCGGTGTGTGTCTGTGTTTTGCAGCCAGCCTGGGGTCACTAAGGGCTATCCTTGCCCTCCTTAGTTCTCATGTGACCCCAGTTCAGGGACCTTTGTGACTCTGGCACTTAACTTTTCTCTCAAACGTTGGGTGCTGAGGAGAACTCGCAGGGGAGCATGGATCTTGCCAGATGAAATAGTTATTTCAGACAAGAAAACAGAACCTCCAGGAGGTCTCCCTCTGCTCGTCCATGTAGAGGTACCCAGATGAGCAGCTGAGGACAATGGCCATCTCTGTCCAAAGAGGATTTCCTGATGGCCAAGTCTCAGCCAGAAGACACAAGGTCACCAATTCCAGGAAATGCCCCACCTTTTGGGCATGATGACTTTCAAATAATTGTGTATGGAGGGAAGAGATGGCCTAAAGAGGACGTGAACAATCAGGATTGAGAGGTGGCGTGTTATGGGCAGAAAACATAATCCCAGGGAAAAGGATGACAAACAAGGTAATCACCAAAGGCCCGCAGAGGTCGCCAAACCTCACTCATCCTCACCAAGGTACTGTCACTCAGTCCTCTTTTTTTCTTGACCTGGAATCCCCGATTTAACAACTTTGCTTCTGGTTAGATCAATAGTCTCAGCAACGATCAGAATGTCTCCTCACAAAGGCATACTAATCTGGGTTTATTTGTTCTAGTGTAGGACAAATAACCAACAAACCTGAAGGGCTTGCCGTACACTAGCCACTGTGCCAAGGACATACATGTCCATGCATGAGACTTTCTAATCCTCACGATAAACCAGTGAAGGAGATACTATTTATTCTCATATTATGTAGAGGAGACAGGTTCAAGGAGATGAAGAAACTTGAAATTTCCAAAGCTAACCAGAGCTAGGATTCAGATTCAGCCATGAGGTTGAGGTTGAGAGTCTACATCCTTGCTCTTCAAAATGCAGTCACTGGAGCAGGAACAAGGGTGATTTGTCAGAAATGCCACATCTAGGCCCCACCCCAGACTTCCTAAGCTGAAATCTGTATCTTAGTAAGGTGTGCAGATGGGTTAAGGCAAACACTGAAGTTTGAGAGGCTCCATTATTGCACTTTTAAAGCCCATCCCCTCATATTTGCACCCATGCATGCTCATAGCCATGTTATCCAGAATAGCCTAGAAATGAAAGCAACCCAAGCATCCATGAATGGATACATGATAAACAAAATGTGGGATGTGCGTACAATGGATCATTATTTGAACTTAAGAAAGGAAGGAAATTCGCACGCCTATTACAACAGAGGTAAATTTTTAGGGCATTATGCTAAGTGAAGTAGGTTAGTCACGTAAAGGCAAATACTTTAGGATTCCACTTACATGAGGTACTTAAAGTAGTTGAGGTCATAGAAAGTAAAGTAGCGGTTGCTAGGAGCTGGGGGAAGGTGAGGATGGGAAGCTGTTGTTGAATAGGTATAGATTTTCAGTTTCACAAAGTGAAAAGTCCTGCAGCCTGGTTGCATGGTAATGTGGCTCTATTTAACACTAACAAACTATACACTTAAAAATGGTTGAGACCGTAAATTGTATGCATGTTTACCACAATAATTTTTAAAAGCTCATCATCACAAGTTGCATTTAAAATGATAGATGATGTTGGCAAATTGAATTTAAAGAAAATATTTTTTAAAATAAGATAGTAGAAGGGAACTGAGTGGCAGCTTAGGGCAGTATAAGCTGATGAGGTGGGTTCAAGTTCATCTCTCCAGTGAGGGGTATCTTATGCCTTTGGGTTGTATGAAGATACCATATTTCAAAGGCAGATGTAGAGAGCAAAAGTGGGACCCTTTGGGGTGGTGGGAGTTTCTGGGAGATGGAGTGTGAACTCTATCAGCAGCCTTGGAAAGTCACTGACATATCCCCTGACAAGCTTATGCGCCCCCCAGATGGATGGAGGAGCTTTGTTAGGGCCACTACAGTGAGGACCAAGCTGGAATAGCAGGAGGGCAAAGCTATGGCCATGAATGTTAGGAAACTCTGGAGCAGAGGTACAGCTGACCCCACTGCTCAGATCATCTCATGCTTGGGCTTTCCCGCTACAGATCTGAGTAACTAGAGCTCCACACTGACCCTGCAAATTCACAGGAAGTATAATATTTCTCTCCTATTTATTTGAACAAGCTGCCATTTAGTTAAGGAAAGAGGCTGAAGGATGTTCCCTCGACCACCACTGATGCCAGAGTATGGTAAGTTATAGCAAAGTAGACACACTGACATCCATTTATGTTCACTACTCCACCCCCACATTTGCAACATTTTCTCAAAGGCCCTAAAAAAATTTCTAAAGCAATTTCCGTCTCTGACATTCCCAGGAAATCAGAAAAATCTGACAAGGAAAAATATAGCAGACATGGGTGTACTCACCAAAGGATGAACAATAGATTCTAAATTCAAGTTCAATGTAGCTTGGGAAAAATAAATCACAATAAGCATGAAGCACAATGTGGTTCTCCTTGGGGATTTCATTTCTTTAGGATTGAGTTGCTTTGCCTGAAATGTAAATATGACAGTTTAGAGACAGAAGAATTTGTTTATCAAACATAGAACCAGTAAACCCTGTTTAGAAGGTCACACGGCAAAAGGAGGAGGACAGAGGGAGCATCAAAATATCAACTTTAGAGAATATTCTCTCCTCCAGGCCGGAGGCTGACAATATGGTCAGGAAGGATAAGGGTTGGGAAAGGCCCTGTACAGAGGACAAAGATAGCAGATGTTTGGGTACCTTTCCTATATATACATGGAGAAGGAGAGACAGAATGAAAGAGAAAGGAGAAAGAGGGGAGGGTACAACGCAGGAAAAAGAGGAAAAGCTACAGAGCAAGAAATACTTCAAACATCGTGATCCAGTACACATAATAAATGAACAAAAGGATCCAGAGTACAATACCTACCTTTGCTACATACAACGCACTCATATTTTCAATTCAATCTTAACCTATCTTGCCCTATCTTTCCTTTTAATTTTGGTAGCAACCCATTAAATTGACCTCCTGATGCATATTGATGGACTATGACTCATTAGTATGAAAACTCCTGGACTTAGTCATAAAAATATAGGTTGTATTTTACAGTCTTTTATAGAACTATGGTGCATAACATAGAATATTCATATAATATGTCCCATCTAATGCACTGATAAGATGCTGGTGATTTCTGATACCTATGTCTTTATAATGCTGGCCATTAAGGTGAAGTTTTTGGTGGCTGGATTAATCATTGCTGCATTTAAAAAGTCAAGTATCAGATTGCATCATCCCAACCCTCAAGGGTCTGGGGACCCAGACAAACCACTTTGTACATATTCCTTTCCTCACTTTTTTATGTCCATGTATTTTTGTGAAAAAGAGCACTACATCAAGAGGCCAAAAGATAGAGATTAAGATCCAAGATCACCGTTAACTGTGTATCCTTGGGTAAGTCACTTATCTTCACTGAGTCCGATACTCCCCACCTATGAAATGAGGATAGTTATACCTCCTCTAATCTAAGAGTCCTCACAGACTCTCCTGAGACTTAGATGATTAAAGCCATGAAGAGCCAAAGGGGTGCAGGCTGGTCATTAGTGGAGTCCAGAGGGCGGCCATCAGGAAGGGCAGGCCTTGGCCCAGGCAGTGCGGGGTGAGCCAGGGACTGTGGCCAGGATAATGCACAGATGGTAGCCAAGACTTACATGCCAGGGAGAATTCTGTTTCAATCACCAGCTGCCGGCTGCCTCCTTTTCCTCTTCCCCAGTGGAAAAGAGAGAAGCATAAGGCCCTGGAAAACTGACCCAATTTGCAGATCTGGCAATCAAATACATTTTTAAAATTCTGCAACTCAATGACTTTCAGAAAACGCTTTGCAATTTAGGTTACGAGAATAGATATCTCAACCAGATGCATCTGCTGTAGGGCAATCATAGCAACCAGTTCTTTGTTCAAAGGGAACAGGCTTTTGTGAGCACTAAGCAGACTGAGCCTGGTGATAACAACTGCTCCTGGGACAAATTGAGTACAAAGGGGGCAATTTAACCTGTTCAGGCCCACCTTAGTGCACTCTACTACCTGGTTCCAGATAGAGGCAGTTAGTCAAGAGGATGAGACATAGTAGCTGAATGGTTAATGAACTTCCTTTGACAAGTGACAGCCAGGAAGGAACCCAGGTGTTAGAGGGTCTAGAGCTGACTCCATATCCTTTCCACCATTTCCCACTGTTGGCCTTGTGGTCAGAATTAGTAAGAATTATAATATCCTCAAATGGTCATATCTGGCCCTTTTGTATAGGCCACTGGCCAGTACTACCCAGTGGCCCCATCTTTCCCCAGCCTCCCTAGGGACAGTTCTTGATTAAATTAACACTCTTCTCTTCGTTGACCTATTTAGTGACAACAAACTCACAAGTCAATAGTGGTGTAGAAGGGACCCTGCTGTGGGGAAGGGAACTTTCTCTGGAGGCAGGAGAATGGGGACAGGTACATAGTCATCTCTTGTACAGTTAGGGCGAAGGTTGGGTTCTCCACTTGACAGAAGAATGCCACCTTGTTGACAGAAAGGTAATATTAAAAATATTTGACAACCAGTTTGGTTTGGGCCTGGCCAAGATACCAGCTGAAGATCAATTCTTTCAGTGTTCCTACATTTTGTTGGATACCTGAAGACAAAATTCCTTTACCTATATCAATAATCTTTCATTAACCCTCTGGCTCACAGCTGTGAGGAAGCCAGTGGAGGCAGTTTAACTTGGCTAATGGTGAAAAAAAAATCTAAATTCACCCAATTAAAGGCAGGGAGTAGAACCCCAGAATCAAGGCACTATATATTCAGTAGAGTCCCTTTGATTGCAAATCCCCTAGAAGTTCATATGCACTCTACATTCCTGGATGAAATGGCCAACAATAGCCAAGAAGCACAGAGACAAACAGGCAGAGAGGAAAGAAAATTATTTCCTGTCGTTCTCAATTTCTTTCTCTTTTTAAGTCCTAAATCCTGGATACTCTCTATTAAAACTCAGCAACATGAATGAGCTGGCTGTGTCTTAGAAAAAGCTGGGAAATATGATCTCATACTCAGCACAAACCCTGGGGTGATGGGCCACTTCCGGATCTTCTCTGGCCCTATTTTCCTGTCTGTGAAGTTAGAAGACGAGGAGAGGGAAGTCAAGCGTGCTGACATCATATGCCAGGAATAAGTCCTCAGGATTCCCAGCAGCACTGCATTTATTTGCAGGATGGGGGTCTGGCTTCCTTCAAGCAGTCCCATAATGATGTTGTCTTGAGGAGTGATTATGTGTCAGGAACTGCCACTGCGAGACCGACCTGAAACGGACCAAGGACCTGTTCTCCCACATCTTAGGAACCACCAGTGCTTAAAAATCAACTGCTTTCCTGGAAAGCCTTCATCAGCCCGGACCTGCCCAGACTTTGGGGTAGAGGGGAAGCAAGTGGGCTTGGGTGCCTTTGCAAGGTTAGAAGCATGGTCACAAAATAGCCACATCTGTGAGGTCTGATCCCCCAATGTCATCATCAAGTTGTGATTGCCAGCTCCATCTGAGTAGGGCAACAGTGAGGTTCATTCTGGAAAGGATTAATTTCCTAAGCTCTACACAGCTCTGCCTTTTTATGCTCTCTGGTTTCCTTAGCCCCTCTCCCCCAGGACCCTCCCCTGGATACTCTTCTGGATCCTCTTGAGGAAGAGGAAGGCGGGGTGACAATGTGACTTGCTCTGTCTCTCAACTGGTGCGTCCTCCTGCCTCCAGCCCAGGGCTCTACTCCCTACCCTAGCCCAGCACACTGTCCCTCCCCTTAGCATTGCCTAGAGAAAAATTTCCCTGGAGTGTTTGTGCATCATCTCCTTCAGTGGTTCTTATCCCTGGCTGTACATCAGAACCATCAGCTGAGGAGTTTCTTTTTTTTTTTTTTTTCATTTGCTTATAAATTTGCTTGTTTTAAAATCACCATAGGCCAATTGAATTAGAACTTCTGGGGGTTGGGAGTCAATATTCTGCATCCATCTGAGCTGTTTCTGATGCATAGGGAGGTTTGAGGTCTGCAGATCTGTATGTTCAACAATCATTGCTCTTTCCACATTCCCCTGCACTGCACTCTGGTACACTGGTCTATAGCTTTCTCTGCTAAAGAAATTATGTAGAACCCGAAGCTCAAGGGGATGCATTTAGGAAGCAATCAGTCAATGGTGAATGAATGAATGGATTAATGGAAGTGTGGGCTCTGAAGTGTTCCACCTCATAGCTTGTTTGTTTTTTTGAGGGGGGGGCAGGGGGAGAGGGAGAGAATGTTAACCAGGCTCAATGCTCAGCATGGAGCCCAACACGGGGCTCGATCTCACAACCCTGAGATCATGCCCTGAGCCAAAATCAAACTCAGGCACCCCCTACCCAATCGTTTTTGATACAATCCAATAGACAAGTCTGTTACTTGAGATTGTATTTTATGTCTTATCTAGTATCAAATACATTGCACACTTATGTGCTGACAAATACAGTGTTTTCTGCAGCCCCCAAATTGTGCTCTGCCAACACAAATTGACATGAGTCATGGTCCTTGCCCCCAGGAAGCTCTCAGTTTCATTGGGAAGGCACCAAACAGATTGAAAAACGTCAAAGTAAAAACCACTATGTACTGAATGTCTACTATGTACCAAGCACAGTGCCGAGTGCAGTAAATATGTTAGCTCACTTAGTTTGCTTCTCACAATGATACTGTGTGGTGGGTATTTTTATCCTAATTCATAGATGAGGAAATGAAGGCCCTGAGAGGTTGCAGACTTTGCTCAGGACACACAGCTAGTAACTAACAGAGCCAGATCCACCCCCAAGTGAGCTGCAGTGTGCAAGTGATAAGCCAGCCTGAAACTGAGGATGGGGGCAAAGCAGGGTGAATTTGGGAGTGGCCAGACTCTGAAGGATGGGTGATGCTTTAACATGAAATGGAGATAGAAAAGAGAACCTCAGGTAAAGAAGAACAGCATAAGCAGAGGGAACAAAAGGAGCCCAAGGGTGAGGTTTAGCCATCCCCTGAGCCCTCCGTGGAAGTTCCCTTGAACAACTTGCCCAACCACTGTGACGTAGGCTTGGCCATGGTCCTCAGGAGGGCATTGTTCTCCCAAATAATTACTGGCACCAAAGATGGCAGAGCTATTTTTGCTGTGGCTTGGAAAGAGAATTTGGTGGCAGTAGAGCTCAGGTGATTCCCTCATTCCTGTAGTAGACTAGAGTGGAAAGAGCACCAGCTTTAGCAGAACAGGCTTGTGTTCTGATTCCAGCTCCACCACTCAGTAACCACAGGTGAGACATTTCACCCCACCAAGCCTCAGTTTGCTGATATGAATGACAAGGATCACAGCACCAACCCTGCAGCATTTGCTGCAGGCATTAGAGATCGTGCCCACAAAGCACAAAAGGGCCTGGTCATCGCTGGAATTTGTTATGGGTCGAGTTGTGTCCCTCCAAAATTGATACCTTGAAGTCTAACCCCAGTTCCTCAGAATGTGACCTTATTTGAAGACACAGTTTTTAAACAGGTAATTAAGTTAAAATGAGGTCATTACCATGGGCCCTCATCTAGTATGATCAGTGGCCTTCTAGAAAAAGGAGATTAGGACTCAAACAGATGCTGAAGAAGGACCATGCAAAAATTCCAGAGGAAGATGACCATCTACCAGCCCAAGAGAGAGACCTCTGAAGAAATCACCCCTGCTGATATGTTGATCTCTGATTCTCACCTGTAGAACTGTGACAAAATAGATTTCTCTAAACTGTGAAACCACCCAGTCTGTGTTCCAGGTATACAATGCTAAGCTTTTTCCAAGGATCATGTCATTTAACCCCCTTGATGATCCTGTGGTACCATTCAATGTTCTCTACTTTTCAGAGGTAGGAATGGAAAGTTAGAAGAAGGAGTAACTCACAAAGGCCCCAAAGCTGACACACAGTAGTGACAAAATTATAAGCTAAGCAGTCAATTCCTTTGGGGGAGATGTACCATTTGGGTTACAAGGCCTTCTGGTGGAATATTGACAGGAATAAATGGGAAACTTTCTCTGTATGGACACTCGATCAGGCAACTGGGACTATGAGTTCTAGCCTCACTCTGCCACTAACCACTTGTGTGATTTGGGGCAAGTCCCTTTATCTTTCAGGGTCTCAACTGTGTTATCAGCAAAGGCAGAGAGTTGACTTCACTCAGTATGGGAGTTGGCCTCTGAAGTCCCATGAATGTTCAAAGAGCCTAAAAATTCTCATGTTTATTTCAAAGGCAAGGTAACCTCACTTTGCCTTCTGAGCCTAACCATAACTCTCTCTTATATTTATTCCACCCACCTCTGACTTACTATATGGTTCAGGTCTTCATTGCCTCTCACTGGCATCACTACAATGGCTTCTGTCTACATGGATACGAGATTAATTTTCTGGAAGTGCCTTCTCACACAGTATTCCCTGTTCAGATCCTCATTGCTTTTAGAATAGAAGCAATTGTTTTCTTTGATACTCCAGGCCTTCCATGGCTGGGATTTTATATTCCAGAGCAAGCATCTTTAATAAGCATCGATTAGATTTTCAAGATGGTTGATTTTTCAGCATTTCAGCATTTCAAATCAAGGTGGTTGATTTTTCATAATTGAAAATGGTGTAAGAGATTTTCCAGTGTTCATGCAAAACTAAAGATGCAAAAAAAAATCTTTGAGAATTAATCTTGGCAGTGGGGAGAGGCAGTTATTACCGTCAAACTATTTTCAATGCTTGGCAAAACCAAAATAATCCTGCCATTTACTTGATTTGGTAATCTCCATCTTTCCCTGCTCCTGGGACTCCGGATAATCACCACATATTCAAATTCTATCCATCCTTCAATGACAAGACAAAAGGTGGCCTCCAGGCTGGAGTCTGTTGATCTGTCCAGCTATAAATAGTCTCTACTTCCTCTGCCACCCACTTAATCTAGGCCCTTAACCTTCCTCCTTGTGTTATATTTATTGTTCTAAGTATATTATGGAGCAATTCTATTTATTCCCTTACCATGTATCCATTTCTGTATTCATTCACTGCACAAGCGTTGATTAAATCCTGCTAAGTGCCAGGTGCTCTGCTAGGTGCAGGGAAAGAGACAGGAAACCAAGGAATGGTCCCTGTCTGCATGGAGCTTAGAGTCTAATGGCATAGATGAGCATCACTGAAGAATCAGGTACACAATTCATTGTTTCACTATGACTGTGAAAGCGTGACCAAGGAGAATAATCAGAACACTACTCTGTTATTGAGCACTTACTATGTGCCAGGCACCGAGCTGAGCATTTACTGTTTAAATCTTCTAATCCTCACAGCAATTCCAGTGCAGGGGTTTTAGTATGATATTTAATGAACAGCATGGTATCAAGTAGATTGAGCCGCAGAATGGTTAAATATTTTGCCCCAAGTCGCACAGCTAGTAACTGCCAGAGCCAGAATGTGAATCAGAGAAATCTAACTTCAGAGCCCAACCTTTGAGCCACCGTGCTGAACTGTCTAGTAAAGTCTAATTAACAGAGGGACATGACCTAGTTCTGGGGATCTGTGGAAGGTTTCCTGGATGAAGTGCTTAATTGAACTGAAATCTGAAGTGTGAGTTGCAATTAACTGAAAACAAAAGAGAGTTCAGAGGGAGAGGAACATGAGGGTTCCAGGCAGAAAGAAGATCACGTACAAAGGTCCTGAGGTAGAAAAATGCATGGAACATTCAAGGATTGGCAAATGGGCCAGAATGCCTAGAATACCAAAAGGAACCAGGGGCTGGATGTGGGAGGGCTGCTGAGGTGAGTAGGCACCGGGGCAGGCAGGGTACTTGCAACCATAGGAGTGGTGAGATTGATTAGGAAGACAGTAGAGACAGTAGAGATGACATTCTAGGACTGAGGCCCACAGAGTTCCAACAACCAGAGGTCCTATCAAAGAAGATGATTGAGCCAAGACATTTGGGAAGAGACAGGGGAGATTTTTCCCATATGTAACCTGCTTGGCTGTACTGTCACACATAGTAGTGATGTTACATGTGTGACTTTCTTTTTAAGAAAGGAACTAATTCTATTGCATACGAGAACTGTATCAAGGGAAGCCATGCCTCTTACTAACGCTTGGCCTGTGACTGGCTAACTAGACAAGTTTAGAAAGCCACTGGCCTGTCTCCCTATTCCCTGCTTTGCATGTTCTAGGACACAGATTACATGTTCACACAGCTATTTTTAAACATGTACTTCTGATCAAAATAGTAGGCGAGAGGGACGCCTGGGTGGCTCAGTTGTTGAATGTCTGCCTTGGGCTCAGGTCATGATCCTGGGCTCCTGGGATTGAGTTCCACATCGGGTTCTCTGCAGGGAGCCTGCTTCTCCCTCTGCCTATGTCTCTGCCTCTCTCTGTGTCTCTCATGAATAAATAAAATCTTAAAAAATATATAGTAGGCGAGAGACTGGAAATAATATAAGCATACATTACATCATTCTACTACTGGAGAATAATTCAAAGCAGATCCTTTTGATTGTAGATGCCAAATGGTAATAACACATTTCAGGAGGAAGGACTTCCATTGCAAATTTTGCTGGGATTATTACTCTTTGCTCATCTCCATGCGGCAACAGGGTATCATCAGTAAACTCCCTCCCAAACTGTAGAAATACAGATTAAAAATCCTCAAGTATAACTTTAAGAGTCTGCCCTCACAGATCTGTATTTTCAACTGCAGAGGTGATAAGACTTATCTTTGCTGACATTATTTAATGAGATGATTCATCTCTCGCACATGCAGAACTAGAAGCTAAATATTTATTTAACACGAACACGAGGGATCCCTGGGTGGCGCAGCGGTTTAGCGCCTGCCTTTGGCCCAGGGCGCGATCCTGGAGACCCGGGATCGAATCCCACGTCGGGCTCCCGGTGCATGGAGCCTGCTTCTCCCTCTGCCTGTGTCTCTGCTTCTCTCTCTCACTGTGTGTCTATCATAAATAAATAAAATTAAAAAAAAAAAAACACTTTAAAAAAAAAAAAAAACACGAACACGAAACACAATGCCAATTAAAGGACTGCCTTGAAAATTTTTTCTATTTAATTTTCTTTTGCCTTGAAATAAGGTCCTACTGCAGCATTGTGTCAGGGTGGCTCAGGACGATCAGATTACAGAAGAACATTTGTTTGTACACAATGGAGTCAAGTTTTCCAAAACACACTGCACATGTGTGCAGCGTTGATAACCTTTTATCCTTCGTTCCTTGTTGCAAATCCCTGGAGGATTTTAACCTTTAAGCAAGAGATTGCCATCTTTATGAAAACATTAAGTTCCTAACTCTACCCTTATCTCATCTATCTTGCTACTTTCATTTACCATGTGGAGGGGTTTCCCTAAACCCTGGCAAAACAATGCCGGGGGTGCATGCCAGTTGTGATGGAGGGTGGCCCTGTGGTTGGCTATAGTGCTGCTGGATAGAGCATCAGAGGGCTTGGGTATGGGTCCAAACCTTACAGCTCTGTGGTTCTAACCTTCATCAAGTGAGGTTCCAAAAAATACTGGAGTATTAATCATAATATGAATGGACCAATCGGAGCAGTCTCTGCTCTTGTGCAGGAGCAGAGGCCTGGAGGCCGTCATTCTGGATAGTGGGGAGGTCTGTGGGAGGGTTCCAGGGCTGGGAGGCTGAGATAGAGGTGGGCGGCGGAGGAGGGGGGGCATTCTGAGCATTCCAGGGGCTCAAGGCTGCCATTTACAACATGGTTTAAAATATTCCAACAATTTAATAATTGGCAGGGCCACCTTAGCCTTCTGTGTCTCCTGCTTTCAGGAGCCCTTTATTCCCTTCATCTCCTGAGACAAGGCAGTGTTGTCTTTGGCCAGTGACTTCATTTCTCTGAAATTTTCTTTTCTCCCTCTAGGAATTCTGTCAAACTTTAAGAATAAGGTGTGCATGCCACTCAAAATGAAAAAAAAAGTATTATTTTTTCCCCAAAATTCAGTACCCTGAGAAGTTGGGAACATTCCAAGGTTCTTTAATTGAGACAGTTTGATATTTGCCAGTGTCATGGGTTCTAGGTTTATGAAGCCACGTAGTACCTCCTCCTTCATGCCGCCCCTCCTCCTCCTGGGTGTCTTATAACTCCAGTTTTTACTCCTTTCCTCCCTCCCCTATGAGTCCTCCTCCTCATCCACAACTGCCCCATCATGCACTTGCCTAAAACTGTCCTGGGTCCTCCTTTCACTCCCCGCCTTGACATACTCTCTGTTAGGGAGCTCGCCCACTTCCATAATTGTAGTTATCATACTATGTGAAGGTTCCCAAAACTTTATTTCCACCCTGATCTCTTTGCTACACATCAGGAGCGTCTCCCCAACCATACTATACGCACCTGGGTCAAAATTAAGCTCCTCTAAGACTGAATGTCATTCTTCTCTCCCACTGCTATCTCCTGACCCATATTTTTTTCCAGATTTGCCAATAGCTGGCCTCGCTGTCAGGCTTCCCAGGCTCACCCCTGAACAGGTAGTGAACAGGAGAGGGAGCAGCAATTCAACCAGCCACTAAGTCCTGTCACTGCCTCCACTGCTGCTTGCTTTCCCCTGGCTGCCACCCTGGTTCGGACATGATCGTCTCACATCTGGATGGTTGCAGTAATCTGAATGGGCTTCTCACTCTTTCCCCCACCCTGATCAATAACCCCAACACACTATCAGCAGATTCATTTGCCTAGAACACTATTTTTCATAGATTGCTGTCTCCCACATTCAAATTCTTCATTTTCAAATGACCAGGGAATATTTGGACTACTGCATCTGGTGAGCACGATCCCTGAAACCTAAGTGTGAACCCAGCTCTGCTGCATTTTTCTTCGACCACACTCGCATATGTAGTAGGCTGACAAGCTTTCATTGCGCCTCCTCTTGCTAAATGTGTCTTAAATATTAACCATAAATACTGGTCAAATGGATTGCTACCTATCAGCTTCTTCTCAAACCATTCTTGGCAACTGAAATGTCCCATTCCTCCTTTCTGAGCTTTACTCATTCCAGGTCTTGCTATTCCCTTAGTAACAGCAACAATTACTATCATTTATCAAGCTCATGCTACGTGCCAGGCATTAGACTAAGCACTCTGCAAGCACTTGGCTCATTTCATCCTTAAATCCTGTATTGGAAGAACTATCATGGTCCCCATTTTACAGATGAGGAAACTGAGGCATGAGTAAATTAAATAACACACCTGAGGTCACACAGTAAAATAGTTAAATCTGTTGCCCAAGTCTGAACTCTTTAATCTTTACAGCATACTGCCTCTTTTCTCGTCTCCTCCAGAGATGCATCTTTCTCCTGTCTACACTGCATGTCTCTGCCATGTGGATCTTTTCACAGTGCATTGTGACTGTTGCAGCATAGCATGGTCATTAGGCATGACTCCAAAGTCAGGCTGGGTGAGCTGGAGTCCCGACTATACTAGTTGCTGGCTTTGTGTGCCTCAGGCAACTTACTTAACTGTAAATCCCTACATCAATAAACTAGCTCCTATAATAGCATTTGATGTATAGTTCATGGAACAACTACCTGAGTTAACCACCTTTGTAAAACACTGAGCATAATGGCACATACTAAACACTCATCAAGTATTACCAGTTATTATTAAAATTCCCCATGCCTCTCCGTTGCCTCCTGTTAAGAGTGTAAGCTAAGTAAAGGAAAAGATCCTCTGCCTTGGTAATTCCAGAGCACTTAGCAAATCTATCCAGCAGATGCTTCCACCAAACTGTGCCTTTGAAGGTTTCAGTTTGGAGATGATTTTTAGGAAATAGGTAAGATTTCAGTTATTGAAACTTCACGACTGGAATCATACAATGTGAGCTGAAATGCTGAGTTGATAAATAACTTGTGAATTCTGGGAATAGCGTTCCCAGAGCCCATGCAGATATTCTGGTCAACTAGCCTTCCTACGATACCTACTCATGAACATTGGAACATTGACATAAGCTGATAGAGCCCCTCCTAGTGTTCTCTATACACGACACAAACATGACAGTGATGAGCAAAACTAGTTTGAACTATATTGAGAGATGTTGGCAGGGAAGGGGGACGGCCCTTGGAGCATGTTTTATGATTAAAAACACCCCTGATTTTCTATCTATCTATCTATCTATCTATCTATCTATCTATCTATCTATCATCTATCTATCTATCATCTATCTCAATCCAGAAAGCAGTGGGTCATATAAACTGCTACAGTTGGTGGTGAATTTCCTTGTAATATAGACTTTTAAAAACTTTAAGTAAAAAACACTTGTAACTTACAGAAAAAATAAAACTGAATACTGTGATCCTTACACCTCTGATTTAACAAATGCTACATTTTACATGTTTGCCGTAGATTTTGTTTTTAAGAAGTAAAATGGTCCGGATATAGTTAAGGCTCCTTTGTGTACCTTCCTGACCCCAGTTTTTCTCCTTCCCTTCCTAGAGGGAAGGTAATATCTTGAAGTTGCAGTTTAGTATTTTCATTCTGGTTTTATACTTTTACTTTTATTTGTGTATGTCTATGTGCTCCTTATACCATTGTCTTGTTTTAAAACTTTACACAAATGGTATTTACTTTATGTATCTTTTTGCATACCTGTTTTTTTCCAGTTCAGTTTTTGAAATTTGTCTGTGTTGATTCTTACAGATCAAGTTCATTTCCTTAATTGCTATAAAATACTGTTTATTTTTGTAATAGTGATTAAATTTTATTTTATTGATAGACTAAGCACTTTGCAAACACTTGGTTCATTTCATCCTTAAATCCTGTATTGGTAGAACTATCATGGCCCCCATTTTTTTTTCTTCTTTTTCTTCTTCATGTGCACATCGATATGATTTTTTCTAAGAATGTTTAGGTTTGGGATACTTTCATGTTTTCAGAAAAAGAGTTATGTTTCCATCTAAACCGAAAAGCAGATAACAATGATGCTTTCATAAAATTTTAACATTTCAATATAAGCATTTCTGAAAAAGGAGAACTTATCCTGAAAAGGAGAATTAGTATCTTTGTCATCCTTTTTTTCTGGGGATTGGGACACACATGTCAAAGTGACATTGAATAAAATGGATGACCCACCATAATCATTTGGCACAAGAAGAGCACATCCTGTTTACCTAGAACATTTCATCTGGTTTTGTAAAATCCACAAGTAACAGTGAGCCAGTATATCTGCCATGAAATCAGCAGTGTGGCATTGCCATTGTCGGGAGCTGGACAACTGCATTCTCACATGTAGGTGTGAGATGGGTCTGTCCCTGTCATAGGCAGCAGCAGCCAGAATCTTAACACAAGTTGCTCGTGTGCTCACAGCTGCTAGCACTTCCAGCCCCAACTTCTCTGGCACATGAACAGGGCTTTCTTCTGCTTCTCCATGTAGCTACTTTATCCCTTACAGTTAGGACTCAGTGGTTTGCAACCCTAGCTATATAAAAGAATCACTTTGGAGATTAAAACACACACACGCACACACACACACACACACACACACACACACACACAAACAGAAAACATGCCTCTTGCCCAGAGATTCTGATTTAGTTGCCCCAGAGATGTGTCTAGGCATTGCTTTCTTTGTGATACTAATGGACAACAGGTGTTGGAATCTGCTAAAATCTGGTCCAGGCAATAGCTTGATCTATCTATAGGATCCTGGCAAAACTGGGAATCCATGTTGCTACAAAGCGGACAGAACCCTTCCAAATCATGTTAATTATTCCACAAGCCTTCTAGCCTCACATTACTACCCAAAAATGGGGTTGGAAAGCCAGAGACCTGGGGTTTTTTTTCTTATCTTGTGCCCCAAAAAGATCCAAGATCCAGTGTGTGATGCTGGGCAAACCACTTGGTGTCTGAGTCTTTCATTTTTGTGTTGCATAAAACGAGATGGGACATCTGCTTCCCCTGTGATGGGGTGAAAGAAGGGGCAGTCTCTGCATGGGGCTAGCGCCAGGCAGTATGGTCAAGTGATTAAATGGATTAGCCACACCCAGGAAAGGGATCCGGGTACGCAAATTTAACAGGATGCTCAAGAAGCACTATAGAATGTCCAAAATTGGCAGGGCCAAGTGGCCTTCTAATTGGGATAGCAAAACCTTGGACAGGACAAGAAAATACCAAATAACAACTGAAAGTATCTCGTGATTATTCTTGGATTTGACATTGCTTATTTGCAACTTCTTTCCAGACGCCCCCCCATGACCCATATCAACTTGTTCATAACGATTTTTTCTTTTTTACTTGTAACATTGTATACTGGAGAAAATAAAAGGTCATTCTTTTACAGAAGGCTGAAAGAGGTAAAAACTGAACTTATCTGTTTAAAAAATTTATTATCCATTGAATTAAAAGGGAATCTCTTCCACTCTCATCCTATCTTCCCTGGACCAACCACTTGATCTAACTGGCTTCTAGCTAGCTAGCTCGCTAGCCATTCATCCATCTATCCAATTCGTTCTCCTTTCCTTTCCTTTCCTTTTTCCTTTCCTTTCCTTTCCTTTCCTTTCCTTTCCTTTCCTTTCCTTTCCTTTCCTTTCCTTTCCTTTCCTAACAAGGTTGCTTTTGATGGCCATTAGGAGGGAAGGCCAGACCTCCAGTTGGAAAATCTAGAGTTTAGTCTGTAGGAAGCTATTATTAATATTATTTGCCAAAGCTAAAATCAACACAAAAGTAATAATGATAAAAATGAATAAAACTGCCTTGGACTTTTCTAAGTGCTAAAAGAGCTGTTCAAAAAAAAAAAAAAAAAGCTGTTCACATACACACACACACACACACACCCCTGCCCCTATGTATCATTTTATATTTTGGTGAGAGAAGGTACTGTTAAAGATCAATAAATGAATCTGACAATGCTAATTTATTGTACTCTGTGCCTTGGCTTGTCCTCAGAGCTGAGAAGACAGAAATAACTGGTACGATGCACAGCACACTATTGATGGGATAATTGGGGAGAGGAGAAGAAAAGAGTGGGTAATGGAGGGTGTTAGAGATATTCTAGTACAGTAGGAATATCTTCATGTGCTACTGGTACAGTTCAGACATGAAAGACCAAAGCCATGAGCCCTTTATGAAAGGAAGAACTGAGTGCCAGTGAAGTGGCACAACCTGGCTTTCTACAAAGCTTAAGAAAACATGTAGGCAAGCCACACATCAGAGAGCCTTCCTCCTTCTAGAATGCACAAGACAAGTCTGCTCAGTTCCTAAAGCCAGCACTTTTCTTGACTTCCTTCCCAGCACTGACTGTAAACCCTTTCCCCTGGGTTATGGGGGAGAGGTGACAGTTTAACATTTCGGAGATCACTCCTTGTCCAGAGGACTGCCTGGTTGCTCAGAGAATAGTCGGTGCTGCTCCTACTAAACATGGTGTAGCCTCTTGCTTTGTCAGCACAACTGCCACATGGCTGCCTGGCCATGGAAACACTCATGGCAACATTGATGAATTCTCTGGTCTTTATAGTATTTTCTGGCTCAGGGATGGGAAAATTCCAAGAAAGAAAGAAACAAACAAACAAAGAGATAAAGAAAGAAAGAGAGAAAGAAAGAGAGAATACAAAAGGAAAGCTCTCTTTAGTATAGAGAAAACCCTTAAAAGATGCCAGCTGGTTGAATGATGCACAATCTCCCTAAACACAGTCTCATCAATTTGGCCAACAGCCTGCACAATGCTCTTGACCAAATATGCTTTACTCTGGCAACATACATGTTAGAGCTACACAAAAGATGACCAGGCAAAGAGGATAATAACTGGACGATGTCTTAAAAGGATGGTCGAAGTGACTGAGGTGCCACTGAGGTCTTGCTACAGAGGGAGGAGAAGAACAGCAGGAGAATATGCGTTACCTGTCCAGCACCGCCGTCCCCAGGCTGGCTTCTGCTCTGATCAGACGACTAAAACCATCCAGGTTTCCACTATGAGGCCATTCGCCTCGCAGTCTTCAAGGAAACCTACACCCGAGGAAGGCAAAGCCAAGCAGGATTCATTGTGAGGGCTCGGGCAGGACTGGCAGCTGGGTGCCCAGCTCGGCCTCCCCTCTCTCCCGCGCCTCCCCTGCCCGTGGTGCTCCTCCAAGCCTCACAGCGCCATCCGTGAGAGGCTCGCTGCTGTTTGAAAAACAAGAAGTGATTTCCTGGTCCTCTTCCCCGGATGGCGTGTGCGATTTCCCTTACGCCCATGGGAAGTCCTTCAGATCCTTCTTATCTAGAAACCTCTCCACCGAGTGGCCAGACTTGTTTGGCCAATGCCCCTAGTCCTGGCTTTGCTTTCACCAAAGAAAAAATCAGAAAAATGAAACTAAAGCAACCCCCAAATGGGTTAGAGCTAAGATGTAGGATGCCTTGTTTAAACCTTTGAACGATGTTCTCTAAATTAGATTGTGTTTTCAGAGTGGAAGGAAAACAAAATTATTGATGAGTCCTTGTGTCTCACAGTGTCAGGAAGTCAGAGAATTAAAAAAAAACAATTCCTAGAGTATGAAAAGACCTAAAGCTGCCATTAGCCTTAGCCCTAGACTTCAGAGAGAGAGAGAGAGAGCTGTACTTCCAATCTGCCACATGAAGGGGACAGCTGGTTCTCTCAGATTTCCAGGAAAACTCTATGGATATTTATGTGACAAATGCTGTGATGCTTAAAATACCATCTTGATAACAGCACTAATATTTAAAGATAAGAAGATGCATGGAAAAGGGCCAGTTGGTGGATTGCATTCAGGTCATTGGGTTTTGTTTTTGTTTTTGTTTTTGTTTTTTTAATAATTTATTTATTTGACAGAGAGAGAACACAAACAGGGGGAGTAGCAGGCAGAGGGAGAGGGAGAAACAGACTCCCAGCTGAGCAGGGAGACTGACACGGTGCTCAAACCCTGGGATAATGACCTGAGCTGAAGGCAGATGCCTAACCAGCTGAGCCACCCAGGTGCCCCAGGTCATGGGTTTAAAGACAAATTATGATCAGAGGTGTTGACCTGGAAGTGACCTCCCCATCCTCATTTTAGAAGTTAGGAAACCAAGACCCATGGAGAAACAGTGACTTGCCCAAGGTCAGAACACAGATGACAAGTAATAGATGCCCATTCACCTGTTCTTATACGTGAGTGTGGGGAATGTTGTTTGATTTCCTACTCTGCACTGCGACCTGTGGAGAGAGGCTAGTGAACGAGGCCTGGACCCCAGGAATCTGCATTGTGAATTAAGTCTCCAATTTGAGTCTGATGCATGTAGTCTCCAAACTGTGTTTAGAGAGACCCTTGTAATGTCACACCAAGGACTCTGGTGTCGAACTGTAGGGATTCAAACGATAGTCCCACAGGTTTCTATTTCTGTGGCCTTTCACACATTACAGGACTCCACAGAGACTGGGTTTGGTTTTGTGTGATAGTGGATAATGGTACCACTGAGTTCACAGGCTCGAGTGTGAGCCTGACAGAGAGGAGGAGCTCTCTGGGGACCTGGGCTCTCATTCTACAAGCTCATACTCTTTTCCTGTTCCACCCCCAACTTTCTCTCCTTTTTGCCCACCTTCCCATCTGCTCAAAGACATCACCCTTAGGCATGCTGACAACTACCAGTGGTACTCAGGCTTAAGACAAAAATGAAGAATTTTGACAAAAAAGAGGATGAATTTCAAGGAGGACATGGGCAGTGATGAGCACTGGGGGCTACGTGGACACACTGAGTCACTATATTGTACCTTTCAAACTAATATCACCCTGTATGTTAACTAGCTGGAATTTAAATAGAAACTTTAAAAAAATAAGGAAATATAGGCCATCCCAATCAGGTGGTGACTCTCACTTGGAAAAGGGAACAAAGGAGGATGAACCTCCACAATGTCATTCTACTTCTCGGCACTGGTTCTCAACTGTATTCTCTAGTCCACTCCATGTCGTTGTTAGGACTTGGTTGGACAGTTTGGTAGTCAGGGCCCCACAAAGAAAATATGGAGTCAGGATGGCTAAAATAAAACAGCACTGACATCCTGTTTTGCAGCCCAGACAGGACCGCACTAGCATTCTGTTTCGCAGGCTTTGCAGAAATGACTTCTGCAAAATGTCCTAAAATAAGACAGTAAACCACAAAGCATTTGTCAATATCCTGGTCAGGGGGCAGTTAAGACCTAAGCCCCGTGATGTCAACAACAACAACAAAAAAATCAGCACATGGACAGCAACCTAGTAGGTAGACAGATATATGACCAAAGATCTGATGGGCATGACTTGGCAACCCTGATGGTTTAAGATAGTTCTGCAAAAGAGCTCATAGAAATCCCTAACTCCCAGAAGGCAACTTTCTCGGGGACCCCCTCTCTCTCCGGGAGTGTAATACTATTGCTCAATAAACTTTGCTTTGCTGCCCACCACTCTTGGTCTGGTCTACCCCTTCATTCTTTGAAACAGGGTGACCGAGAACCACGGGCACTAAAGGCAGAGAAATCCTGAAGTATCATCATTGGGAGATTTGGTGTTTGCCCATCCCAGCTGACTCTCCAGGTCCTCCTTGCCACAAGCCCAGGTGTGGCTGGGGAGCTCAGGGAAGGGAACTTGCTCCCTAAGGCCAGGAGTGTATCGTGATTGGTCTAAAGCACACTGGTCTCATTCTCCTGGCTGGGCAGCGGAGCTTGCTTGGACATGAGGCCAATCGTGGATGCACATTACCTCTGGATTTGCCATTAGGGGCACAATAAAAATCCTTATTATGTAACCCAGTTCCAGTTGGGTTTTCTGTTATTTGTAGCTAAAAGCTAAAAATAGTAATGTGGTGAATCACCACGAAGAATACATCTTTCGAGTCTATATAAAATACTACTCTTGGCCTAAAAAAATATTAGGAAGAGCATTAAAGCACATACTCACAGAGCCGGATGGCTTCAATTGTATTCCAAAATATTCCAAATTAATTTCCCGTGTTAGGTATTTGAGGTATTAACTTTTTCTCTAGGAGATGGGCAAAGATACCCCAGATTCTTTCTTATACTAAAAAATCTATAATATTAAATATAAGTAGTGGAAGAGCACCCCAGTCTTGAAAACCCAGAGTAGCCTGGGGTTGAGAGTATGGACTCCAGATCTGCCCACTAGTGGCTCTGTGGAAACTCAACAGGTTATTTAATCCTTCTGTGCCTCAGTTTCCTCATTTGCAAAATCAGAGTAACAATAGCACCTACCTCAGGGTTGCGGTGAAAATTAAAATACTTGTAGCAGTGCCTGGCATGTAGGGAGCAGGTGTAAGTGTTGGCTATTGTTATCTCTGCCAGAAAGAACCTTTTGCAGTCATAATAGCTACCTGTATGGATTTGATAGTGTCTCTGCCTTTGCTTTCTGCTAGGTTTGCCTATAGCTCAGCAGAGATTGGCCCTTTATTTTTTTTTAATTATTTATTTATTTATTTATTTATGATAGTCACAGAGAGAGAGAGAGGGGCAGAGACACAGGCAGAGGGAGAAGCAGGCTCCATGCACCAGGAGCCTGACGTGGGATTTGATCCCCGGTCTCCAGGATCGCGCCCTGGGCCAAAGGCAGGCGCCAAACCGCTGCGCCACCCAGGGATCCCGAGATTGGCCCTTTAAAGAAGCCTTTGAAATATATCTTGTCTTTGTCACGAGATGTGTTCCTTTGGGAGTAAGTTGAGTGCATGGGGATAAATGTAGATAAATGACACTGGCTATGTTGGGGAGGAATGAAATAAAGCCAGAGGACACTGGACATGAATGTGGTAGTAAAGGACACTAAAAGAATTTTGCTGGCTAACCGCTTTGGAAAGTAACTGTGGGACAGAACTACATGCCCAGTGGCCGGTTAGCCCACTCTAGGAGAAAGGGAAATTTCCAGACCTCAGTACTCACAAAAAAAGTAACAGTGTTGGGGAGCTTGACTTCCAAGTCTTTTTGTTACTCTTTTTGTAAATACCAAGGTCTGGCCTGAAGAAACATCCTGCCCTCCAAGCAGCTCTGAGCTCCGGGGGTAAATGCTTCTTCTAAAAAGCTCTGAGATTTCCTGCTTGGGTTGGGTTGTGGGTGGGCTGTGGGTGCAGCTGGCTTTCTGACATGGAATGGGGTGTTGCCAAGGTGGCTGTCCCTTCACTTCCCTGAGGACCAATTCCTCTCTCACCCACAGTCCGGTTTGTTGCTAGGAACATTCTGTGCTTGTCCACTCACTTTACAATGAAAACAAAGACAAATAAAAAATGGAACCACCATATGGTCTCGGCTGCAACCCAGGATTAGCTGCTGATGGGGAGACTTTGCCCTGTGGCGGCTAAGGTGTCAAGCAGCTGTGACAGAGGTACCTCTCCTGCATTCTAAGATGCTGGAGTCCATGGCAAGTCAAACCCAAGCCTCTTCCAGCAGGCTGTGGTGGTGTAGCCAGAGTAAGTAATTCACCAGTCATGTTTAATGTGTTTGTAGGCATGACATTTCCCTTAGGACTTGAGGGTATGACCTCATTCTGTACAGAGCTGTTTTCTCAGACACAAAGGTTGGCACCAAATTAACACGTATTTCCAGCATGCTCCAGGCTGCTTCATGGCCCAACCCTTCCCTCTTGCTCAACTAGGTAATTGTTAGTCTCCTTTTAAGTCATAGATGTTATTTCTTTCAAGGACCCTCCTCCACTCCCTCCCAGCCTGAGACGAGTGTTCCTTCCCCCCAGACCCATAATTCCAGGTACATGTCTTTTTGCAGTTACTACATTGCATCTGAATGATTATTTTAATGCATTGATTGTAAGCAGCTGGAGGCAGGGACTAGTCTTATTTATCATATGCCCAGCAACTAGTATCCTGCTGGCACATAGTAGGTGATCAATAAAAGCAAAAAGAAAATGAAACTGCTCCATCTCATCCATTGCTGGTCCTCCCTCTTAACATTGGCGTGTCCCATGGTTCAGTCCTTGCAACTCTTTGCTAACACTTATTTCCCAGGTGGGCTCCAGCATGGTTTAAATCTTTGTGCTGATAACTTCCAAATACACATCTCTATCACAGACCTCGCTCCTGAATTCCTGACCCATATATATCCAACTGCCTACTTGATATGTCTACTTGGATATTCAGGAGGCTCTCAGACTGAACATGACCGAAACTAAAGTCCTGATCTGCTCCCCCTCCAACAGTCTCTCTCATCTTAGTAAAGGGCATAGCCATCCTTCCCAGCGGCCCAGACCACAACTCTAAAAGTCACCCTCGAGCTCTCCCTCGCATAGTCTGTCATTTGTCATCAAATCCTATCATCTCTACCTTCCAAATATATGCATTTCTTACCCCTTCCACCATCATCATTCTCATCAAGCCATCATTATCTCTTGACTGCATTACTATCATGGCCTCTAGTTGGTCTCTGTGCAGCACTACAGTTAGAATGGCCCTCCTAAAGAGGACATTATGTGATGTCCACCTCTACTCAGCCTTCCTGTGCTCTCATCAGTCATAGTTGAAGTGAAAATCTCTTCAATGGTCTGTAATGCCTACACCCCTGGGCACTGCTTCTTCCTTTGATTCCTCTCCTACTTCTCTCTCTGCTCACTCCTATGGCTTCAGCTGTGCTGGCCTCCTTGCAAGCCAGGCACAACTCCACCTCAGAGTCTTTGCACTTACTGTGCTGTCTGGAATGCTGTTTTCCCAGAGAGCCTTGTGTATCTCTCCCTCCTTTGTCCAGACAACACTTTCTAACTGAGGCCTTTGCTGACTGCCATATTTAGCATTTCCTAATCCCTCTTCCCTGATTAATTTTTAAATTTTTTTTTTTATTTATGATAGTCACACATTGAGAGAGAGAGAGAGGCAGAGACACAGGCAGAGGGAGAAGCAGGCTCCATGCACCGGGAGCCCGATGTGGGATTCAATCCCGGGTCTTCAGGATCGCGCCCTGGGCCAAAGGCAGGCGCCAAACCACTGTGCCACCCAGGGATCCCCCCTGATTAATTTTTTTCCCATGTCACATATCACCTCTCGTGCACTCTAATGTATCTGTTTGGTTTATTGTCTGTTTCCCCTTCCATCCCCATTACTAGCATGTCAGCTCCTTTAGGGCAGGGAGGCTTATTTTGTTCACTAAAGAAGAGTATTTGAAAGTGTAACACACAAACTTACGAATGCCAGTGCTACAGTATGAGTATATACACAGCACAAGTAGGTACAAAAGCACATAATGGTTCAACTCGCAAAACCTTCCCACCTCCACATCTTGGCAGGGTATAAGTCCTGTTGTTTTAAACCCACAACCAGATGTTGGTAACCCTTTTGACCCCCTGTGGCCCAGGGTCAGCTCTCTTTTGGTGTTTCTCTAACAAGGCCAGGAAAATTCCCCCCGGCACTGACCTGTCCTTATGCAAGGAAGGAACCAACAAATAATTGAGCAGTTTTATAGTATACAAATGGTCTTTTTCTTATCGTTTGTGTGTATATCTTGGCAGCGTCTCTGCTCATTGGAGCTGGTCATATTTATACTCAGCTGGGGCCTCTCAGGTTTGATCTGTACTTGCTATTACTGGGCCCATTCCACCAACAGACAGAGTTATCATACCTGCTCTGTGAATATATCTTCCAGATAGTTATATTACTTTGCTTTGGAAGATCCCAAAGCTTCCATCTTTTGAACCAATTGAATGCAGTTGACAGACCCATTGTACTCGCCTTTTTATGCTTCTGTCAGAAATCCAAAGCCCACTCCAAATGGAATCTTGTTTTGGACTCCACGCCTAGCATTATCTCCCTAATTTTCCCAGAAGAGAGAAGGACAGCACACAGGGGAAATGAAGGCAGATTTAGAACACGGCTCCATAGAGGTGTCACCAACAGCCCTCTTTGGACCTTTATTGACCTTTCCTTGGGCAGGGTTGACCATCAACAGCTGTGAGCCATCCTCAGCCTTCAGCTTCCACCTTCAGTTCACACAGGTGATGTGCTATGCCTGCAGCATGACATTTGTCAGCCACACCCTGCAGCTGTGATGCACATGAAGTCAGTTATCGATGGACCAAATGTGTCCCTGACTCCTCCTCCTTCAGTCCTTCCCCTAATGCTTCTGATGGCTTTAAGGGGAAGAGCAGGTTATTTGAGGACTTGTGTATTCCTTCTTATCTTAGTCTTGGAAGAAATCTATTTGGAAGGAAGCTGCATTTCCTTTAAAGTGCAGATACTCTTCTGTCCATACACACTGGGTGGTCACTCCTGTTCTAATCTCTGATCCGTTGTTGTGCATCTGATCTACATCAGCAGATATGGTATATCTCAGGTAACAGAGAGCCTCATCTGCAAACATGTGGCAGCTCCGAGTTTGGACTTGTAAAAACTCTGTCTCCGTAAGGGCAACTCCCATCCAGATTCCATGGCTCTCTACTGTTTTCAGGGCCTCTACACTGGGACAACTGCATGGTATGGGCAGGGTGTTTATCCCTGTACCTAATGGCAGGATGGAGTAATGATTTCTGAGTAGAGAAAAAAGACAGTATTAAACCTATGTTAAACTTATAGACTTTTCTTCATGATGCTTGGTTCACGACTTACTTATTAGCACTTGAGATGATGCTCTAAGTCATAAATTAGCCCAATCTTTCCAGCACCTGTATTCTTTCATGGAAGAAAGCTAAACAATTCTTTCTAACATGTTGGGATGCAGCTGAACTGAAAATGTAGTGAATGAATGGCACCATGATGGTCTGAAAAATATGGGGATAAGGTGACATTGGTAGTATAGGCTGTCACCTTTGTGGCAGGATTTGTGAAACAACAGAAAACCTACATCCATTTGCCCCTAATTCATAAAATTACACTTTTGGAGACAAATTACTTTAAGGGAAGGAACAGTCCTACTCTGACATAAGTACCTTTGAAAAGTTGATATATTGCCCATTTCCCGTGAGTTGTACAGAAGCATGACTTAGTTTAAGTCATCAAAGAAGCATTTATATGAAGAGAGTCAGGATAACAGAAGGGCGATGAGGTTAGAGAGAAGTGGGGAATATGGGGGTAGTATTTCAGAGAGCTGTTCTTATCTGTGTCTGAGAGCAAACTTAGAGCTCATGGACTACATCCTGCTAACTATTGGTGGAATTGCTACAGTCCACATAGCCTGGCAGTCCCATTATTTATGTTACTTTGCTCACTTTTCAAAATGATCATTTCATACCTTCTCTTCTCTCCTCACTCTTTGCAGTAGCCTTGCCTCACCTTTCATTGAGAAAACAGAATCAATCCAATGGAAATGCTAATTCTCCTACATACAAATTTTCACCCTGTCTTGCACTTGCTCTTCGTCCCTCCCTCTGGTTTGAGAAGATGTATCTCTGCTCCTCCTGCTGGCCTACCTCTTCCTCTACTTGGCTCTGGGTCCCATTTCCTCTTACTTTCTCAGCACTGGGTCAGTCCCAGCAGCACACAAACATGCTCCAGAACCTCTCTTTAAAGGTCTTGCTTTAACATATGTCCTCTCTCTTTCTCTTTCTCTCCATTGACTGAAATATTTTCCTGCTCCCCCTTACAGCAAAGCTGGAGCAAAAAGCCGAATACATAGATTTTTTGTCTCCACATTCTCACCCTCTTCTCTGGTCCCAAAGCCAGTCAGATCAGTCTTCCTCCCCTGGGACAGCCGGCCTTTTACAATGTGGAGGTTAGGGGGGCCCTGCCCTTCTGCTCAGATGAAATCCACGCATAAATTTTAATTCCCCCTCCCCTAAATTAACCACTGGTAGTCTACTCTTGACTAGAAGCCTTACCAATTGCATAAATAGTCTATTACTATGTGTTATGTATGTTATATGTATTATGTGCTATATTCTTACAATAAAGTAAGCTAGAGAAAAGAAAATGTTATTAAAAATCATATGGAGAAGATATATTTGCAGTAATGTACCATATTTCTAGAAAGATATCCATGTATAAATGTACTGTTCAAACCCATGTAGTTGGAGGGTCAGCCGTACTGCACAAAGAGACTTTCATGGTGCTCACCATGGCTTCCATGTTGCCGTAGTCAATGGTCCATTCACTGACCCTGAAGCACTATTTGACAGAGTTGGCTGCTTCCTCCTTGAAATCCCATATTCTTCTGGCTTCCATGGCACCCACTCTTCTAGTGTCCTC
This sequence comes from Vulpes vulpes, assembly GCF_048418805.1. NCBI lineage: Eukaryota > Metazoa > Chordata > Mammalia > Carnivora > Canidae > Vulpes > Vulpes vulpes. The sequence continues at coordinate 143,928,419 of NC_132780.1, forward strand.
CTACACCCCTCAACCTGGTTCATCCTATCAATCTCCTTCATGACCTTTCTCTATATGATCTTTAAAAGATGGTGTGTCTCATGTTTAGTCCAGGATCCAACTGTCCTTTCTCACCTATGCTTTCTTACAGGGTAACATCTGGCTCCATACCCAGAAGACCGTTCATGGACAAGAGCAAAATAAAGATATTTTTAGACATAAAGACTGAAAAAATTTGTAAATTTTTGAAATTTACAAATTTACTGACCCCGGGGTCAGTCAGAGGGTTTCGAAGTAGAAGCAGCCATGGCTAGCACCCAGCTCTAACATTAGATACCTGGATGCCCCGGGGCCTTTTAGCCTCTGAACCTTCCAGGAGTATTGCTTACCTAGAAATAAACTCTGGCTTCAGAAAGCTTTGTTGCCTGAATGTGAGATGTTTCTGTCCCAGCTCACCTATATGAACCCTCCTAAGAAGTCCTCCCACTCTGGGCAGCCCCGGTGGCTCAGCGGTTTAGCGCTGCCTTCAGCCCAGGGCCTGATCCTAGAGACCCGGGATCGAGTCCCATGTCGGGCTCCCTGCATGGAGCCTGCTCCTCCCTCTGCCTGTATCTCTGCCTCTGTGTGTGTGTGTGTCTCTTATGAATAAATAAATAAAATCTTTAAAAAAAAATAGCTGAAAGCACTAGTAAAATAGGGTAAAAATAGTCCTGTGCCATGGACTCCTTTGGCCATCTAGTGAAGACTATCGATCCTTCTCAGAATTATGTTTTTAAATACATAAAACAAAGCATGCAGGATTAAAGGAAAATAATTAACCTTGCAATCTGGTTATCAAAATATTAAAACATAATGTGGCTTAGTAATATATTTACTTCTTTGTTAATGCATTCAATTAAAAGAGTTAAACAAGCAGGTTTAATAACTACACAATTTTAAATAGTAATAATAATAAACTGGAGTTTGAGAATCTGCAACCTGTAATGTGATATGAAAATATCTGGGATTTCTATTGGTGACAAAGTCATAGGGACAGCTGATGCTGTGATGGTTTGTTGCCTATTTCCTAATTAAAGGATGTCCTTTTCACTCATATGTGGAATGTAAGAAATAGTGAAAGGGATTATAAGGGAAATGACGGGGAATGAGTGGGAAAAATTAGAGAGGGAGACAAACCTTGAGAAACTCCTAACTCTGGGAAACAAACAAAGGGTTGTGGAAGGGGAGGTGGGTGGGGGGATGGGGTAGCTGGGGGATGGGCACTTGATGGGATGAGCACTGGGTGTTATACTATATATTGGCAAATTGAATTTAAATGAAAAGAATAAAAGAAGTCCTAAATTATAATCGGGGGTTAGTGAAAATAAAAGCATTTTCTCATTCAAATTCATGGACTCTCTAAATTTTATTCATATAGCATCCATAAGCCTAGGTTAGGGATGTATTTAAGAAAGTAGGAAATTGAGCACTCAAGAACTGAACGTCTAAAAACTATTTTTATACTATTACTTTTAAATATTATTAGTTAGGGGTGCCTGGGTGGCTCATTTTGTTAAGCATCCAACTCTTGATTGTGTTTCAGGTCATGATCTCAGGGTTGTAGGATGGAGTCCCACATCAGTCTTCACACTGAGCATGGAACCTGTTTAAGATTCTCTCTCTCCCTCTGACCCTTCCCTTACTTGGGCATTCTCTCTCTCTCTCTCTCTCTCTCAAAAAAAAAATTAGTTATAAATGAGTAACTTGCAAATGAGATTATAAAGGAAAATAAGAACTAAAATACTAGGTAATGTGAAAGGGAACATAATAGGTGCTCAATTAATACTTGTTTAATGAATAAATGGGTCAAACAGAGACTGGTTTTATCCTTGTCTGTTTTTCAGCTGGCTAGATACATACCATCAGGGGAATCCAGTATTTGCAAAAGCAAGGTCACAGCATGGTTTTGTTAATACACTATGCACAGTAATGTTACATGACCTCCTGCTTGTTAATAAGATTACAGGAGCCCCCCTCCGTGGAAGGGAAAATACTCCACCATCTTAGCCAAACAGTAGAAGTAATTTCTGATATGGAGCTAGAAGTCCCTGGCACATAACCAATGTTCAATAAAATTGCCAAGATTTGCAATATGGAGGTAACACTAGTAGGCCAGTGTCAGCTCTGGTCAAACAGAGAAGGTGACTTTGTAGTAAAACTGCCACCCCTGCAAGTACAAATCTCACCTCCTCCAGAGTCACTGCTCTTGGTTCCTGCATCACATCTAACAGTTATGTCCCTGGACTAATACTTCTCAAGTCTTCAAAAGAATAATGCATTCTTTATAAATGCCCTTTCAAGAATACATAATATGTCAGGCACAATGACAGTGTTTGCTTGAGAACGAAATCAGAAAGACTGGCTGACGCCTATGTCTAGGAAGAACAACAAAGTTTCTAAAATTCAGCCCTGCTGAGCAGAAGCATAAAATCGGGGACAGCAGTGGTAAGAATGGAAAATGAAGCATAAATGAACATTAATCAAAACTTTCTTAAGTTAAACTCCTTGGGGAATGGAAGAATGTGCCTTTTAAAAGCATAGAGATGTGGAATGCTGAAAAGGACAGAGCTCAACACAGAGCTCTGGGGAACCCAAATACTCCATCGTTCACAGTATCTTGTTAGACCAAGATACTTGTTTGTCTTAATGTTGGGAAAGCATTCTTTGTTCACTTTGAGTGGCTTACATGAGGATTCATTGAATTCCCCATCTCCCCAAATCTAAGTCGTGGATATGGCATCACTTTGGCACCCTGTTTACTCACTGATCTGTTTCTATTTCATATCATTATGGCAAACTCAGAGTCTGTCTGGGCTTCTAGTCAGCCTGGTAATTGAGGTGGTGAATCCAAAGGCAAGGTGCTCTGGATTCTAGCCTATACTTTTTGAGTTTTTCAGAAATAGATGGGTAAGAGACTAGGAGAAAGGTGTTCATAGTGGTTGCTACCTCCCTTTGAAACAGCCTACCATCGGGCATCCTGGCACCTTGTCTCATGGAAGTTGCTCATCCCTCCATAGCTCTAATAGCCCATACCAGGGTAACCAGAGATCCAGGTTTCTAGGTTCAAGACCTCTCCTAACTGCATTCATTGCCTTCTACAAATTAAAGTCTGCCTCTAGGGACCACTAGATTATTTTTAGATGTGCTACATAGCACACAGAACACAGCTACATAGATAGCAACAATTACATGATTATTCCAGGCCCACACCCCTTAAACTTGCCTCATTTGACCTGGAACATTAACAGAGGGAAAACCATGTATTATTTTTAGTTTTTTTCCTGAGTTCCTCTAATGTTATTCAACTTTCCATTTTATTTAGGGCCATCAAGATCTGGCCTTTGTGCTTTACGTGGCAGTATGTGTACACACTTAGGGTGTCCTTCTGTCCAGGATTGTTTATTTAAACCTTCTGAGCTCTCACTAAATATGGTCACTCTTATGAATGACCTCTGGCCCTTGAGTCACTTACTAATAAGTCAGCAATGCTCTCATATCATCCCTTCTTCAGTGCCAGAATCGCCTTCTACACTGGGTGCCTGCCCACAGGTTATTTATGAGCACTAATAGCAATGGCATTCGAGTATACTTCTAGTTTTAAAATGAAATGTTCTATGTTTAAAATGAAATTTTCCAGGAACCAAGAAATGACTTAAAGAAGAGAATTGGTTGCCTAAGCCCAGTAAAACACACACACACACACACACACACACACACACGTGTATACCATTACCACACACACACTCCTATTTCTCTGCATTGAAAAATCAGAATGAAGAAAGTGGCAGTCAGTGCAGGGAATTCTGGACCATGGAGACTTCTTGTATATTTGACATCTGCACCAGATCTCTTACTAATTCCTCCCCCTTTTATATGAAAACATTATTGTCAGTAATAATTCTTATTTTCTTGATTAAGTCATTCAGTTTCAAAACAACTAAAAAAGAAAACAGTTCATTTTAAAATATTAAAATTCAATAAAATATTCAAGGTGGAACTAAACTAAATTTTGTGTCTGCCAAAAGAAAAGAGTATCATTTGCAGGTCGTACTCTCCTTTACTGTTATAAATTTTATTTATTTATTTAAAAATTTTTTATTTATTTTATTTTATTTTTAAATATTTTATTTATTTATTCATGAGAGACAGAGAGAGATAGAGAGAGGCAGAGACACAGGCAGAAGGAGAAGCAGACTCTATGCAGGAAGCCTGACATGGGACTCGATCCGTGGTCTCCAGGATCACACCCTGGCTGAAGGCGGTGCTAAACCACTGAACCACCCGGGGCCGCCCTATTTTAAAAATTTTAAAAGAGATTTATTTATTATTTATTTGAGAGACAGACAGCAAGCGAGCACATGAGTAGTTAGAGGAAGAGAAACCTAAGCAGGTTACTTGCAGAGCTTAGAGCCCGATATGGGGCTCCATCCCAGAACCTTGAGATCATGACCTGAGCTGAAATCCAAGAGTTGGATGCTTAAGGGATTGAGCCTCCCAGGCACGCCTTCACCATTTTAAATTTTAAACACAAATAAAACTCCATTGTGGTCCCATAGAATAACAGAATTGAAGCAATTCCCATTCAGCTTGTCTATGCAACCACCACGCTAAATTTATTTATTTTTAATATATGTTCAAATGCGGGGACATATCATGCCCAAGGGCTACAGACCCTTCAAATAAGCTCAGACACTTACAAGGAACTTATTCTAGAAATAAGCACGTGTAGCTGAGTCCCTTTGTGTCAGGAGTCACTATATAACTGAGAGTTTTCTGAATTAACTTCCGCATAGAATACAATCTTTATTTAAAACTAAGGAATAAAAGTATGATAATTAGGACCTTATATTACTGAAGTTCACAAGTGATAGCACCCATTGTTTAGAACTTTTAAAAAAATCCTGTACAAAAGATTTTTTAGGAAGAGTATTTTTGTCTCCGACAGTGTTTGGAAACGTTATCATGTGGTGATAATTTTTTTAAAGGCTTTTTTCGTTCATGTTATTATTGAATAACAATATTTGAATTCTCTACAGATTGCGTACCACCTTATTGCCTGTGACTAAGGGGTCCTCTCCCCACATCCTGCCCTCAGGGTCACCAAACCCAGAGGCTCTCTTCTTGCAAGCTCCTCACATACGAGTGTACGAGTGTACGAGTATACGAGACTTTGGTGTCAGAGGGCTGCTCATTCTCTCTTCATTCACTAGCCTCATCTGTTTTAACTGGGAGCAGTCCTTCAGGGATACAGACCAAACGGGATGGAGGAAGCCACTAGCACAGAGAAGTGGAGGAGAGCTGAAGAAGGACTCACTAAGACATTTCCCATCTGCCCATGAGGGAAGCTGACCTTACCTTCCCCTCCCCCACCCCACCAGGCCCCCACCTGCTCCTCACTTCAGCTCCATCTGGAGACCTCTCCCTGGCCAGAGGAAGGAAGCCAAAAAATTCTTCATTTTCAATACAGTTCTGAGCCCCCCAGGCCTTCTGAAAAAAAAAAAAGTGTGGAGTGTGGCTCTGACCAGGGGTCAGAAGGGAAACCAGCTTCAGCTCCACTTGACTTGAAGGAAGGAAGCAGGAAGTCCTGCTTGGGGCAGGGGGTGAAGCCATCCTCTGGGCCTGGCTGTCCTATTACCTCCTGACCCTCTCTCTAATCAAGAGCACGAGGGAATGGCTCCAGCACAGAAAGCAGAGCCTCTGCGGCTCTTTCCACTTTGCACTCTCAAGATTAAATACTGCATCTTGCACAAGAAATGAACCTTCTGGTTACTACTAAGTGGTTTATACCACGTCAGACAGTGAGTCAAGGCCCCAGTGAGCCTCCACAACTCTGTGGGGTGGGAGAGCAATTGTTGTCCCATTTCAGACAGGAAACTCAATCACAGAGCTGATTTGGGGAGGATGGAACCCAGACCTGCCTCATGTCCAAGGTCCTGTGACCTGCCCAGGGTGGGGATGACTGGGGACCATCCCTCTCAGGACTCTAGTATCTGTGGATCCCAGGACACTACCTTCAGACCATGGTATTTGTGCGGCTGGATGGACAGCACTGGGGTCCATCTACTGGATGGACATAGAGCATGATTTTAGAAATGTATAATGTGAACTTCTGGATAACTCAATTGTATATGTGTATGATCAGATGCCAGGTATCCTCTCGTTCTTTTCTTCCAGGTCTGTCTGTTTTACCTGCCCTCTCAGAATATCCCTTCTTGTGAAAGTATTGTGAGCAAGGGTGTATTTAAATATGGTAACAGTGACAGTGTGTGGATTTGCATCACACACTCTACGTAATTGCTCAAATCCTCTTTTTCATATGTTTCTTCTTCTAAGCTATGCATAATTCATTCATTCAGCAAATATTTATGAAAACTGATGCTCCAGGCACTAACCTAGACCTTGGAGATAAGCAGTAATTAAAACAGCTGTCGCCTATGAGCTTGCATTCTAGTTGGGGAAGCATGATGGTGAGCCTCCAGCCCTTCTCTCCCCCTGCTCTGTGCCCAGGAGGACGACCCCACATCCTGCAGTGTCTTGTCATCTTGGAGGGCAATGGGAAGGACAGGAAGGTGGGAGATCCCAGTAGGAGACTGCAAGATGGAAAGAAAGGGGAGCCATGTATTTGCTTCCTCCCGGCACGCTGCGGTTTTGGCAGTGGCTGTGTTCCTCCACCCTCAGTCCAATTCTGAGGAACTCCCTCTACCCTGGCTACAGATCTTGCCAGGCTCCTCTGACACCCCAAAGTCAACCTTCTTGCCCCTGTGTGCCCTGGGGGAGGCAATCAAGGACATCTTGATGCCTGCTAGTGCCCTGTTGACTTAACTGCCTCCAGTTTTTCAGTTAGCCTTTGGCACTGTTATTTCTTTCCTGCCAGTAATACAGCCAATAAATAAATAAGCTATATATCAGTTGAGCACAAATGCTATGTAGCAACATAAAGCAGAGTAAGGGCAATAAAGTGTGTGTGTGTGTGTGTGTGTGTGTGTGTGTGTGTGAATATTTTTTTATCTGTAGGTATGGGAGTCTTGCTTTAATAGGTCAGCTGACTGCTCAAGCTCCAGCTGTCTGGATTGAGTGCAGGTAGGGGTTGGAACCGAGGTAGCTCAAAGGTGAGGGGGTACAGCAGGAAAGGGGAGGGCACTTCTTGCCCGAGAGCTTGTGGGGGCTCAGAGCAACTAAGCAAACAAATTGATATATTTGGGGGACTTCAATTTAAAATTCCTATGTGGAAATCAAATGAGAAGAAAGAGAAAGTTAATACAAATTCATTGTTTCTCGGGCTCAATGAAAGTCATTTTCTGCTTATTTCCTTTTTATATAGTAACTGTTCATTTCAATTACCTTTTAGTAACTTTCCTTTGAACTCATTGTTTCAAAACTCAAAAATGACTTTCAGTAAATGCTGAATTTTGTTGTAAGAATATGGAATACAAAGCTTCACTAATTAATTTCACTGGTAAACTAAGAGGTAAAATTGAGTAGTATGGAAAAAAATCCTACAATGTATAGTTAGCCCATTTCTTCACTATGAAACAGAGACTGTTAATAGAATTGAATCTGCTTTGGAGCGATGAAGATATCCAGATGCTCCGAAATATTCAGAATGGTGTTTGCATGTTAATACTATAGATAGAGGAATTTAAGCTACTGGATTGGTAATCAAACGCTCACAGAAACTTGGTTTCTTATGATTTGTATTTATTTTTGCTCCTGAGAGCCTCACTTTGATTCATCACTCATATTAATAATTGTTAATTTGGCTACTTGCTATTTTTCACATCAACCTTTTTCTTCTACATCTTTGGTGTGAAAAACTTAGTTTGTGACCATGACATTAAAAAAGGTGGATTGGGGCTCCTACGTGGTTCAGTGGTTGAGCATCTGCCTTTGGCTCAGGGTGTAGTCCCGGGTTCCTGGGATTGAGTCCCTTGTCAGATTCCCTGCCTGGAGCCTGCTTCTCCCTTTGTCAATGTCTCTGCCTCTCTCTCTGTGTCTCTCATGAATAAATAAATAAAATCTTTTAAAAAATAGATAAATAAAAATAAAAAGGTAGGATTTTTTTTTGTAAGCAAAGGGAAACATTAAGCTTCCAGGATCTTTTCTTCTCCATCCACCCTTTCACTCCTCCCTTGTTTGAGGCGATTTAGGGTTTCCTAGCCTCATCCTGCCTTATCTATCAAGGAGGAAATAACAACCGTTGGGATATATGTTGGCTTTAGCCAGCTGGCCACACTCAAAAGACACCAGTCGCCTATTTCCACATTCACAGCCCATTCCATAGACTCAGATTCAAACTGTTTTAAAGGGTAGAGAAACTTGCTCAAAAGCTGAGACTCTAAACCCCTCCAAAGGGGCAAACCCTTTACTGAAGTGTTTGCTTTGGGCAACAAGTGACTTCCTGCTTTGCAAACAGAAGTTTCAAAGGGTTGATTTTTGAAATTCCAAAGAAACCTACAAGTCACCATATTTTGACCACTTATAGATCAAAATCAATCAGAATATTGGGAATATTTGGTTTAAATTTTCTTCAACTTCAGAAATATTCAGAAGTTAAAGGAGCATTAGAGCAAAGAAGGTAAGAGATTTAGTAATTCTTCCTTGCAGGAACTTTCAAATTTTAATTCAGTTTAAGAATCACACAAAACAGATGAACATAAGGAAAGAGAAGGAAAAATAAAGTAAGATGAAACCAGACAGGGAGATGAATCACTAAGAGACTCTTAACTCTAAGGAACAAGCTGAGGGTTGTTGGAAGGGAGGGGGTGGGGGGATGGGGAACTGGGTGATGGGCATTAAGGAGGGCACAGGATGGAATGGGCACTGGGTGTTACGTGCAACTGATGAATCCCTAAACTCTACCTCTGAAACTAATAATACACTATATGTTAACTAAATTGAATTTAAATATTTTTTTAAAAGAGTCACACAAATAATTTGGTCTAAGTTCTTGGCTGTATGATCAGAGATTCTGTTCTGAGGGACCACAGACCAGCAACACAAACATCACCTGGGAATGTGTTAGAAATGTCAATTCTTGAGACCACTCAGACCTCTAGATTCTAACATTCTTGAGGTTGGACCCAGTGATTAGTGTTTGAACAAGCTCTCCAGAGGTGATTCTGAGGCACACCAAAGTTTTAATAACCACTGAGTAGAGCATGACTTTTTTTTCTTAGTGGTTCTCACTTGGAGGAAAATACTGTTGCCTGGTCCCCAAATGGAGGCCTGTCGAATCAAAATCTCCTTGTCTATTAAGAGAAACACTGACAGATAAGGGAGCTGCTGGCTTCGTTCATGGAGAGTTTCTCCTTTCCTCAAAACGACATAATCACCTTCAGCTAAAACCTTTCATCATTAGGGCTACACATCCATCTTCACCTCCCTCTGCCATTTTGTCCTTATCTTCCTCTTTCCCCTGAAACCCCCTCGGTGTCCTGCAAGCACTGTGTTCTCCAGCCTCCCCCCAGAACTGCCTCCTTCTTCCATTTTCACTTGTCCAAGTCCCTATGTCCTTCAAGGTCTGAGTCAAAGTCATTCCTTGCAAGAGGCTGCCTCTGACTCCCTCTAGTTATGTGTACACCTCTGCCCTGGTTTCTGTCAAAGCCCTTACTGAACTGCACAAGAATTTTCTATTGGTGGGCTCATCCACCGTCCTGTGAGCCCCTTTACCCGACTCTAACCCCCAAGACAGGACCTTGTCTGTCTACTGTTCAGTGCCTAGCACCTAACACAGTGTTGGGCATGGAGGAGGCTAGGGCTCAATGTTTGGTATGAGTGAATCGTCGAGGTGGTGCATGACCAGAGGTGCTCTAAGAGGTTAAGTCCAAGTTCTACCACTTACTAGCCATGTAAATTCAGGCAAATTATTTAATCTCTCTGTTCCTTAGTAGTTGGTGTCGATGATACTTTTGTTGTTATTCTTAATCGCTCTCTCTGGGGGAGAACCAACTCTGCCACAGGGTGTATGCTGAGTGCTTTTTAAGAAATTGTTCACACACTATGTCATTTAATTTTCACAACAATCTATGAACTACTTAGCTATTCCCATCTGAGAGAGGGAGGCTTAGAACAGTCAGTCAGTTGCCAAGCCTAGTACAAAAACTATAGACAGTGGAGAGGGAACAAACGGAAGAATTTGAGGCAGTAAAAAAAAAAAAAGAATTTGAGGCAGTATCTGAACCCCAAACCCAGGACCTGTCACGACACTATACTGTGCTCTAAGACAAGTTGCCAAGACATAAACAAACCAAGAGTTAAACACAGGATGGTGTAAGCGATGGTACAAAGCAGTATATGATTCTCCTCCAAACTGTGGCTCAGGGAAGAGGTTACAACTTTGGCAGGGAAATCCCTGCAAAGATGAGCCCAGATGGTAAGCCTATTAACCTACCCAGAGGAATGCAGGGAGGGGCCCCTTAAACCAGCAGTGTAAACACTTTTCTAAACATAAGCTGGCAGGTATTTTCTAAATATTGTGACTTACACACAACTCGAGGTGCATCAGACCTTGGAAGCACCATCTCTCATGATACTTGAAAAGTGTGGACTTTGTAGACTCCCCCTTCCCCTCCCCCCCAACCTGCCCTCACACACAGGTGGGACTAGGTCCCGGGTAGAGCCTGGCAATCTGCATTTTGACCAGTGCTCCAGTCAACTGATCTGCTGGCAATGTCCAGTTGTCTTGTACTCATGTTGTACATATGTCAGCATGAAAACCCAAAATAGAGATTTTAAAGGGATGAGATTCTTCAAAGTAAAGAGCAGTCCACCTAAGCCCTCCTCCTGGCCCCATGGGAGATGCAGAGCTGGGTGAGCCTCAGGTACTGTCCTCGAAGCCCTGTCGTGCCCTGCACGCTCCCAGGGGGCAGCAGGTCAAGTGGATTCTGCACTGACTCAGGGCTCAGGCTCATTCCCCTGTGGCCTCCTCAGCTCTCCTGAAGTCAACTTTGCAAATCAATCACTGGCCTCTAGTGATCTGCAGGTACAGTGTGTGCAAAGCCAGCTTCCTGGTGAAGTGGCGACCTTAACAAATGATCAGTTCTGGTCCAACAGGCCTCCCCCCCACCCCCACTCCAGGTGCATGAAAATACAGTGTCATTCATGAGACATTCAGGAATTCTCCCTGACTGGCAATTGAAATTCAACGTGAAGTCCAAGCTGTTATTTCAACAAAACACCAATAGGCAGTGTTAAGAACTGGAATTTCAATTTTTGGAAAAGACGAAGTATTGTTAAAAAATAGCTTTGCTATGTGCACAGCTTAGTTTTACAAAATATATTCAAGTCAGGGACGTCTGTGGGGCTCAGTCAATTGAGTGTCCGACTCTTCATTTTGGCTCAGGTCATGACCTCCTAGGATGAAGACCAGCATTAGGCTCCATGCTCAAAGGGGAGTCTGTTCAAGATTCTCTCTCTCTCTCTCTTTCTGTCCCTCCCCTCCTCTCTCTCTCTCTCTCAAATAAATAAATAAATCTTTAAAAAATAATATTAAAATTAAAGCTTACTAATACATCCATTGCAAAACAATGCAGATGTTATCCAAGTTCAGGGATTGGTTTACCAAAATGTTGGTGAAAGGGTGCTTTTGCATTTCCAATTCCTTACAAAACATTTATTGAAAACCTGCTGTGCCAGGTGCCACACCAGGGGCTAGGAATAAAAATATGAATAAGATGGCATCCCTGCTGCCTGGGAAAACGTGCACGAGAACAATGGCTATGAATACAAACTTGTATGTATGTATGTCAACTCTAAGAGGCTTGGGAAATTGCTGTGAGAAGAGCTAGAAGGGAGGTGAGTTCTGCACATGGATGGGGGGCCCTCAAAAGGAAGTCGCTGGAGGGCATTGAAAATGGGCTCTGGGGGACACCTGGGTGGCTCAGCGATTGAGCTTTTGCCTTTGGCCCAGGGTATGATCCCGGAGTACTGGGATCGAGCCCCACATCAGGCTGCCTGCATGGAGCCTGCTTCTCTCTCTGCTTGTGTCTCTGCCTCTCTCTCTGTGTCTCTCATGAATAAATAAATAAAATCTTTTTAAAAAAGAAAGAAGATGGGCTCTAGAAGACATGATCGTTTACTTGACAGAGAAAGGAAGAAAGAGGACTCTAGACAAAGGAATGGAGTACAGTGGGGAGGTGGTGCAGATGGAAAGAAGGTGGTTCAGATCACAGCCACCGGGAAGGTGAGGGCACAGCATGTGGAAAGGACCTACAAAGAAAACTGGGAAGGCTCAGTGAGAAAAACACAAGGGAGACTGTGGGTCCCAGCAGGTGGGGACCAGACTGGGGGTGGCAGTCATCAGCAACAGGTGCTGTGGGCAGTGAAATGAGATAGAGGTTCAGGGACAGTAGAGGTCAGAGATAATCTGGGCAAGAGCAATCGCCAGCATGTATGGGGGAGGGCAGATGGGAAGACAGAGCCCAGTGGTTAGCAGGGTGAGTGGTTGGTGATACCTTGAAGACAGGCACAACCAAAATGCTTCAAAAAATTTATTTGGCAAGAGAAAAAGGAATATGAAGGAACAATATGGGGTTGGGGAAGATTTGCTGTTCCTACTGTTTTGAAATGAGAAAGACCTGAGCGGAATTCAATGATAACCAGATAGAGCCAATCAGAGAGGAAAGTAGTGAGGCCTTTGGGGGGGGGCGGAGGGGGTGAGGGAGGGAGGGAGAGCTGAGCTCTGGATGCAGGGAAAGGTCATCTCTGGAGACAGGAAGGGAGGAGGAAGAAATGGTGTTGAAGCTGAACCTTGCATGGAGTTGGTGGTGAGAAAGCAAGGGAGTCACTTCCTCTGCGAAGGCAATGCTGTCTCCTGGGAGTGGTGTGTGTGTGTGTGTGTGTGTGTGTGTGTGTGTGTGTGTCTATGCACGTATATATATCTGTGTGCACTCATGCACTTGGCCATGCTAGTGCTTGGAGATTTGTGGACAGTGGAAACACTGTGAAAATGTCTCTGGGGATACTTAGAGTCCCCCGCTGGGTAAGGGTTTGCGTATCTCTTTGGATTGTCCCAGACTTAGACTACACAGTTATCTGGCTTGTATCCTCCCTTATAACACATGAATGTGTGTGTTTGTATATATGTGTACATGTCATTATTCTTGATGTTTCTTGTAGGCAAAGCTTCTGCTTTCCCCTGGAGCCTGGTAGAGTTTCGGTATGCAGCATAAGGGCAGTAAACTACTTGGTTGACTGGAAAAACTTCAACTCATGGTGTCCCATGTTAGGCAATAAGAGGGGCCCAAATGAGAACAGCAACTGTCATTCTCGGAGGGTTTTGTCCTGGGGACAGGGAACCGAAACTGGGTCAACATTTTTCATAGGAAAGCATATAAAGTAAAGAAAGTAGAAATTTTACCTGGTCTAAGTTGTGTTTGGGTGCCTGTTATGATACTGAATGAAAACTTTTAAAATGAAATGTTTTACACACACACACACACACACACACACACACATACACACGTTAACCTGCAGGTGCACACACACAACCCTAAATCTTTCTGCACCTCAGCAAGCTGGAAGCATGATTTTTCTGTGATGTGGGGACACAGGAGTGGTGGACAGGAGAAAGGGTTAAGTCAGGATCTCTAGTAATGCTTCCACTTGTTCTCCGAGGGCTAACAAAGAGAGGAAGCACAGCCTTTGTAGAAGGAAATTCCCAGGCCCTACTTCGGACATTCGCAACCTGCCCTGTGAACCCCTGAGGGTGTCTGATAATAAACACTTGCAAACAAAACAATCCATAAAGGCATTTTTTAACAACATTCTTGCATTTTCACCAAAGGGCTAGAACACCTTTTCCTGCATCTGCAGACCTGGAGGGGGCCTGGACATCCACCTACTGGCAGGGTCCCACAATCCCGGCTCAGAGTTGCCATTTGTATATGTGGTCCCCTTGCCCTTTGGGCCTTTGATCGTGCAGGGGCTCCATCCCCAGACAAGGTGCTAGAATGCAGGTCACAGACCCCACACAGAGTAGGTACGGGTTGCCATGTGCAGACCTGAGACGTACCCCTTCGTCTTCCCTAGTGACCCCTAGATACAACCCTGAGCGTTGCAACCTTATGTACTAATGCAGTGACCTTCCCCGGAGTTAGGGACAGCTTGACAAAGACCTGAAAACTCTACTAGCAAAGCGTGCCAATTAGGTAACAGATTAGGCTTCTTTTTCTGTAGTGGAAAACAAAACAAAACAATAAAAGATCAAGCAAACAAAACCAAAAGAGCAACCCCCAAAGCAGCAACAATCAAAATCCCTGGAGACTTGATGGTAAATATTTTTACAGTAATTTCTTGTCAGGAGCTCAAAGTGTATTAGGCCCCAAATGGAAACCTGTTAGCAAAAGTCTAGTTTGAGTCAGTTTATTTGTAATATTGTATCTTATTCCTCCCAAAACTAATAGGACATGAGGTTTGTTGCACCCATTTTGTGGATAGATAAATCAAAGAACAGAAAGTGCCTTGGGATAATAGCAAAGATCCGAGTGATTCAGATAAATGTGTGATATCTGCTCTCCGTATGTGCGTGTGGCTACATGTGTGTGCATGGATGCTTTTTTACTACAACATGCTTGACAAGCCCTTTATTAATTGTGGTCAAATGCAGGATCTTTGAATGACATCCCTATTTCTGGGCTAGAGGAGAATCCACTTCACGGCACGGGTGCGGATTAGATCTTTGGCTGCCAACAGAAAGCTGAGCCTTTATTTTTAAAATGCCATCACAGGTCTCTGGGATATTTTTAGATGAAATAATCATACATGTCTACTCATTTGCATCTGCCCAGAGCTGGCGGGCGACCTCCATATTGACCCCAGCACTCAGGACCATGTAGACTGAGGGAATGACAGGTTCCAGATCTCTCTTTGGGCGGGGTTACCATGAACCTTCCACTCGGGCCTCCTGCCCTTTGTACTGTAACAATGCACGGAAACACAGCCTCGTTAGAGGAAATTCCCAGGGCCATAGTTTGGACATTAGACAGTTGCTTTGCTATGTTGGCCAGGCTGATGTGCATCTAAAAATAAACACACTGGTCTGCATGGGTTTCTATGATTTTGCCATGCACAGTTGATTTTATTTCAAAGGGATTTTTTTTTAACTTTGTTTTTGAGAGAGCAAGCCTAGGTAAACCAGGAGATTAAAATATATCATGGTTTCGGTTTGCTTTGACAAAATGTAGCATTTGCTGATACCCATTTCGGTGGAAAGGACCTCTGCTCTCTTGCTCTAGGATTCCAGAACAAGACTAAAGAGAGAGCACAGCATACTGAGTTGCTGTCCAACTGACTGCAGAAGATGTGAGGGTTCAAAAACATGATCAGCCAGTTCTTCTGAGTTTAGGAAGAATAAAGCATTAGCAGGGAAGCCTGGGGCAGCCAGCAAGATGACCCACGTAGGGCCCTCCTGAGCTAAATTCTCCCCTACTCTAAGTCTCCAGGTCCTTAACAAGCAGAGAGGCTGCTACAAAGATGGCCTATTTAGCAGAAAAGGAGATGGGTGGGAGCAATGGCTGAAGATCTCAACTCAGAGTGGGCAGACAGCCCCAGGCAGCTGTCCTCTCTCCATGAGAGTCCTCTATCCCGCTCATGGTCCCTGCAACTCACAGGAGAGTAGATTTCTGAACAGCTAAGAATACGTATCCATAGAGTAGCGTTTCTGTTTTATGGATAAAGCAGGGATTAGAGACAAAGCTCCAGTCGTGCTGTTACTTGCCTCAACCTAGTTTGGAAGAAAATGTACCAAAACATGGCAATTTTCCATCAAATAAGAATGTGTTTGCAGCACCAGAAGTAACCCACAATCTAGTTAAAAAGTAACCCAAGAAGAGTGGTTTGGGGTGAACTTTTCCCACCTCATTGTTCTCATTTCTTTTTTGCTTTTCCTGGAAGTCCATTGTAGCTCTATTGTTGTGGCAAAGACCCTTTTTAGAAACCACCGCTGCAGATAGGTCGGGCTAGCTAGTCGGAATGCAGCTGCGATCACTCTACAGCCTGTTGGTCGTTTTTTTTTTTTTTTTTTTTTTTTTGCAACACTCCTTTGGTGGTTTGGGTTGGGAACCTGACATCACAAGACTCCTGGTAGCTTTGAGCGGGAAGGACCTAGAGGTCATCACCCGGACTCCACCCAGTGCGGGCATCCCTTCAGGAACACCCCAGCCATGGGCTTCCAGGGTGCTGGCACACTGCCTGGGACAGGGCGTTCACCACGCCGCAAAGCAGCTCACCCGGTTTTAGGCAGTCCTGACGGTGGGTAAATCCTTCCACCATTGAACTAAAACCTGTTACCCTATAATTTCTACTCATCAATCTTCTGTTGACTTCTTTTCCCACATAGAGTGATCTTTAAATATTTGAAGGCAACCTTCACGTGTTACAAGACCAATCTTTTACTTTGAATATCTTCTGGTTCCTTCTACTAATCTGCAAATGACCATTTTCTCATTTTCTTTTTCAAGATTTTATTTATTCATGAGAGACACAGAGACAGAGGCAGAGACACAGGCAGAGGGAGAAGTAGGCTCCTCACAGGGTGCCCGATGTGGGACTCGATCCCCAGACCTGAGATCATTCCCTGAGCTGAGGGCAGACGCTCAACCGCTGAGCCACCCAGGTGTCCCCAGATTTTCTCATTTTCACCATCTTGGCCAGCCTCCTCTTTTAAGATCTAATGTAGGGGGCACCTGGGTGGCTCAGGGGTTGAGCTTATGCCCTTGCCTCAGGTCGTGATCCCAGGGTCCTGGGATTGAGTCCCACATCAGACTTCTTGCTGGGAACCTCTGCCTATGTCTCTGCCTCTCTCTGTGTCTCTCATAAACAAATAAATAAGATCCAATGTATTGGGGATCCCTGGGTGGCTTGGCAGTTTGGCACCTGCCTTCAGCCCAGGGCTTGATCCTGGAGTCCCGGGATCGAGTCCCACATTGGGCTCCCTGCATGGAGCCTGCTTCTCCCTCTGCCTATGTCTCTGCCTCTCTGTGTGTGTGTGTGTGTGTGTGTGTGATGAGTAAATAAATACAATCTTTTTAAAAAAATCTGATGTATTTCTTGAGGCAACACATTAGGTACTGAAGCTAATTAATCTCTACAACCTTTTGTACTAAAAATTAAAAATTATCTGTATTTCTAGAAATGAAACCAAGACTTAGCAAGATATAGCTACCTATGAAAGGAAATGGCAGAAGAGAGATTCAAAACCACGTCTGCCTCTTTCTAATCCACCACATGACTCTGATTAAAAAAGAAATGTTGCCAGGCATAGCCAAGGTTGATCCCAGGTACATTGTGAGATTGATGGGAGGTCATTAGAAATTTCGTATGCAAGCTGACCTTTCTTTTGTTGCTACAACTTGAGCTTCCTAATAGGGATTAATGTTAACTTGAAAGGTTAGGAACTGACCAGCAGAAAACACTTTGGCTGCTGAAAGGCGACTGTAGACAAGGCAGGTGTGTAGGAAGTACAGAGGCAAAAAGATGCATGAGTAATAGGAAGCAAGAAGGAATCCAGGAGGTCCAGGAGGCATTTCCTTTGGGAGCTCCAGATGATGCAGGAGGGTTTGAAGATGGAAAGAGTCATTCCTTGAGATTGCCCAAGCAACTTGCTTTAGACTGAGCTGGTGGTTGCTTCTAGAGAACAAAAAGAAGGTATTTGTTTCCCCCCAGCTGTCCAAGCGCCCCATGGGAGTGCCAAGCATGGGGACAAAGTATACTATGCCCTGCCTAACATTGAATTCTAGGCAACATCTGGTTAGGACACAAATCTTTGGGTGGAAAAATAAGAAGGAAATCTTTGTAGCTGTGCCACACTGAGGGTCAGGGATGGGCTATACGTCTTGAAGCTTTTAGATGTGTCCTTGTACTACTTGGTAGAGCTACATTCTTCCCTTCTTCTGGCTGCTTTCCAAAACAGAGATTGCCTGAGGATGACACGGTTTTTTTCCTTAGCTGCCCTGCTTCAACCAGTTTTATACCCAACAGTTAATGTCAAGTGGATATCCTCAAGCTGCAGGTCACCGCTCCCTTTGAACCACTGCTACACCATGCTTGCCGGCTGAGCGCATGGCTGAGTAATACAATGACTCCCTTAAGATCTCTTCTTGCCAGCTTGACTCAGAGTACAGAGCATCACCTTTCAAATAATCATCCAGCATGAGAGGAGGTGAGTGCAAAGCACTCTGGACATCATCCAGAGACATCATCTTCTCTATGTGCTCATGAAGGCAGGAGTGTCCCTTCCTTATATAGCTCTGTATCTTGCTCACCATTAAAGAAAAATCAAAGTTCAGAGAATGAAGGTGGCTCCACCCTAATTCACATGGCAAGTGAGTTTCAAGGGCAGGACTAAATCAGGGCCCTAAAGCATGGCCCAGCTTGCTTTCTGCTAAATTACACTGCCTTCTAGTGCCCAATGCCTTTACCTGGATATGCCCATATTTATTAGAAATCAGACTTTCAGTTTCATGTTTTTTAAAAGATTTTATTTATTTGCTCATGAGAGACACAGAGAGAGAGAGAGGCAGAGACACAGGCAGAGGAAGAAGGAGGCTCCATTCAGGGAACCTGATGTGGGACTCTATCCCAGGACCCCCAGGATCATGCCCTAAGCCAAAGGCAGACACTCAACTGCTGAGCCACCCAGGCATCCCTAGACTTTCAGTTTTCCTTAATGCCTTTTAGGGAGAAGCAGGATAGAGGATGATAAAGAATGTGTCCTCTGTAAGGAATGGAGGCAATGCTCACATCTGTGTCATTTGCTATCATATCCCAAGGACATGGCGCAGTGCCTGGTATGTAGTGGGTACTCGGTACATAGTTGCTGAAAAATGAGTAAGTCTCTGACTTAGAGTGGTAGACAGGAGGGGCACTGGTAGAGAAGCACCTAATGGAAGAGGCTATCCATAGAGACATAAAGAAATAGATTCTGTGCCTAGTGGCTCAGTCAGTTAAACATCCAACTCTTGATTTTAGCTCAGGTTATGATCTCAGGGTTGTGAGATCAAGCACTACATTGGGCTCCATGCTGAGAATGAGCCTACATAAGATTCTCTCTCTCCCCCTCTCCCTCTGCCCCCTCCACCCCAGCTTATGGGCTCTCTCTTTCTCTATCCCTAAAAAAAAAAAAAAAGATTCTGAAAGGTATGGCACATAGTGGATATTCAAAATACTTGGTGAAAAAATGAATCCAGTGAAGTCTCATAAAAGACAGCATGGGAAATATTATGGAGATTGGCAATCTCCTTGGAAAACTTCAAATTATAGCTCTCAATCTGGTAATAAATTTGGGCTCTTCAGTCAATATATCCATTCATTTATTCATTCATTTCTTCATGGATTCAATAAACATTGATTGAGCATATGCTATGCACTTGGCATTGCGCCAAGAGTTATAGATTCCAAAGTAAAAGCCTAATAACTCCCACAGATGAAAATAAGTAAAGCAGTCATGATATAATGTGCTAAAGACTATGAAAAAAGCATTTCACCAAGTGCCATAGAGCAGAGACTTGATAGATATTTGGTCTGAGGTGGACTAGATGAGGAGAAGGAGGGTTTACTAATCAGGCTGCAATGGTGGTTGGGTAGAGAAGATGAGTGGTGGCCTCCTAGACAGGGAAAACGGCACAGAGAGATGTAGGTAGGCATTAGAATTGTCATGTCTTGGGGAAACAGAAAGTGCTCAGTACAGCTGGAAAGATAGGTGGTGAGAGGTGAGATGAAAAGGACCAAATTTAGAAGATCTTGTCTGCCTTCCTTAAGTTGGGGCTTCTCAAACTTCAATGTGCATATGAATCACCCATGGACCTGGTTAAAATACAGATTCACGTTGTCTAGGAAGAGAATGGAGAATTTGCATCTCTAACAAGCTCCCGAGCGATGTGTGATGCAACTGACCTAGAACAGACTACCCTGTAGGTAGGAAGGATGTAAGCAATGGGGTGCAGGGGAAATATCTCACTGAGGGGAATGACATTATCGCAACTGCATGTTCCCAAGAACCTGTAGCAGGATATGGAGGATGGAACGGAAAGAGACTGTGCTAAGGTAGAATGTTTAAGTGGCAAGAAATCACAAGCATCTGAACTAAATAGGCTTGGAAAGAATTGCCAGTGTTCAATACATGGATGTAAATTGGCTGATATTCTGTAAAGTCACCATAAAATATTTCCTCCAGAGGAAGGGTTAGTCGTGAAGACAAAAACAAAATAATAAAAACACAAAAGGCAAAAGAAAAAATTCTAGAGAAATATGTAGTGTTATTTGAATAAAACTTGGCCCCTCTCCAAGTCTCAGATGACACATCACCTTGATTCTCAATAGCAACCAAAAGAAGTCACCAGCGAAGGGGTGAGCACCATCCTGGCAGCCAATTATCACAGCAGCATAAATAAAATCAGCCTCTTGGCCATCACTTCATAGACATTGTCACTACTTGCATCTAATATCAGGAATCTGCAGAGAGAGCAATTGTTTCAAATTTTCAAATGTGGAATATAACATGGAAGTCCACCAGAACCTAAACAGAATCTCTGTTCGTTTACTTATAACTTATAGGTACTCTAAATTAGGAACATTAGGAACATTTATTTCTATTTCTGTGACAAAATCCTCTGTGATCTCTGGTACATTTTTAACTCAAAAAAAAAAAAAAATACAACCCTACCTCAGAAAGAAATTTTAAAAAATCATGGTAGGTGTCTATGTTTTGAAAAGAAAAGTCAGGCAGTAAGCTTTTCCCTCTTTCGCAGAAGTAAAAAAAAAAAAAAAAAAAAAATGCAACTTCTAATATGATATGCCCTCCAAGGAAAATAAGAATCAGCTCCATGTTTTATGTACCATGCCAGTTGGCATTCTTTTTCCAAAGAGGTTCAAAATCAAAAAAGCCCAAATGTCATCTCTCTGGTCACAAGTTTTTCTCACAGTCCAGCAATCAGTAAATCTCAACAAGACACACATGTTGAAAAGACGCAGCCAGCCAGAGAAGCCATATATACACATATACTTCAGAGCAGCTTGATTCCCACCAAGACAGAACAAAGTAATACAGGGACCTACCTTGCTCTTCTGGGATTTGCAGCCTCCTAAAATTTGACCCTGTACTGGAGATCTTCCCCTGAACCTCCTAGGTGAGGTGAAATTCAAAGGCCTCCCATTCAATCACACGACCACAGGAGGGAGGCGTTTTTACCAGACCAGTTTCAGATCCTCAGGGCTCAAACAGACCTCAGGGAGCAGAGGTGAACTGCCTTCTGTTCTCTGCCGCAGGAAAAAGCTGGAAGACACAGTGTGGCTGGAGGTGGAGGCGGAGGCTGGGGGAGGGGAAGTAATATGGGAACCCGTAATAAATAAAAGATCCTCTCCACATGATTTCCTGTATTTGGTGCCTGTTGCCTCTCTCCAGGCTCCCTAGAGGAAATAAGAAATTTAAACTTGTCTTTTGGCCACTGGAAAGAGGAGAATAAACATGCTAAGGCCCATGAAAATATGAATGAGCTGAGCAGCGGGCAGGGGCTGGTGGGTCAGCTAGCTTTACCTTTTACCAAGTGCTTTCTTCCTGAAATTTCTCCAAGTGTTTAACTCCGCACAAGTCAAGAATGCCCTCATCCTCTCCCACTGAGCCAAAGCATTCTCTGGCCATGGTCCAGATGTGTTACAGAGCCCCTGAAGAGAGGCAGGTCAGAGCAGGCCTGGAAGAGTCTGCTGGCCATCCTAGGGAAAGACTCCCTCCTTCCTGTCTCTGGAAATGCTGGCAATGTTCTGCGCCTGATCTTGGGACAACTGTGGAAGTCCTCAGCTGTTTGGCCTGAGGGTTTCAAGAATTATCTGAAGGCAACCGTCCATTCGTTGCCGGAAGCAGAACCCCCTACATAATTTGCGGGGCTCGGTGCAAAAAAATGAAAATGCAAAGCCACTCCTCCAAAAATTAAGGATTTCAAGATGGTGACATAGAACATTAAACCAAGTATGAAGACCCTTTCGATACAGGCTGCACGCAACTGTATAGCTTGCACGCCCATGAAGCCGGTACTGGCCATAGGAAGGGGCTTGGAACTATGGGTGTGTGTGGTTTCAACCAGCTGAGTTAGCAGGAGGCTGGGGCTGTCGACATTTTGTCCGGAGGAGTGACAGTCAACCCTCGAATGCGGTGCACCCAGAAGCTGGTGCAAGGCAGGGAGGGGTGGGGGTGGGGGCAACAGAACGTGCTGGATTGGGGTGTGAGCAAGCATGGACCACAAACATATCACGCCCGTGGTCTTCTTGCAGATCTTTGGCTCACCTCTAATCCGTTCTCCCCTCTGCCATCAGAACAATTTCTCTCAAATACAGTCCTCGTGATACGATTCACACGCTGAAAATCTCTGTAGCCTAGGATCAAAGGCCAAACACCTGTGCAGGGCTTCCAGCCCCTTCAGCACCGGGCACTGGCCAACGTCTCCCACCTCACGTCAAGGCCCACCACCACCCTCGCCCCCTTCTCATTTCCTCCGGCCCCACTGCTGGGAATCATTCTATGAAGAGGGCCCTCCCTTGACCCCCAATCCTTCAAATCTCACATCCTCCAGCTAACATTTTTTTCTAATTCCCAGGCCCCCTTGCTTTCCTCCCTCTGCAAACCAGGCTTCCCTCAGAGGGCCGAAGCCCTGGCCCTGATCTGTAAACTCTGCGAAGTCACGGGCTGTGTGTCTTTCAGCCTGGAGCTCCGGCCCAGGAGGATGGGATTTGCGTAAGTTCAGTCTTGGCAGGAGACAGCTGTCCCCCTTTAGGCAAAGGGAAAACTCAGAGGGAAACATAAGATCGTCGTTGAGGTTTTGTAGTTGAAACTCAGGCAGAGGGATCAATTCCGCAGGTGATATTGCAGTGCTCTTGTTCAATATCCATTACCATACCAGTTTGTCATGTGCTGTCCCTCCCTGTTCTCACAGGGCAATCTCGTGGGTAGGAAATGACCTCTACTCTGAAAAATGAAACGTTAGACAGG
Organism: Vulpes vulpes; assembly: GCF_048418805.1. Lineage (NCBI taxonomy): Eukaryota > Metazoa > Chordata > Mammalia > Carnivora > Canidae > Vulpes > Vulpes vulpes. The sequence goes on from NC_132780.1 coordinate 143,951,412, forward strand.
CCGGCCAGGGGAGCAAAGCTAGTAAGGGCGATAGAAAATGGGAAGGTGCTGGAGGTGAGGAGAGAGAGGGAGAGGGGACGACGTGGGTGGGAGGAGGGAAAGAGGGGACAGGAGGGGAGCGTGGGAGCAAGAAAGGGAGGCGGGTAAAGAAGAGGGTGACAAGAAACATGGGGATCCAGCAGAGGCTGGAAAACAGTGGGGTGGAGAGGACAACAGGAAGATGACAGGCTGGGCCAGCATTTAATCCAGAAGGGGAGAACCCAAGGCAAGCACCCTCCTCCCACACAGTGTTGCTACTAGAGTGGCTGAGCATATATTCTGGTTGTTTCTCATGGTTCCCCTGAGCTACCAAGTCACTTCGTGCAGGTGTAAGGGCTGCATTTGTCTAAGAACCCCCTGTTGAGATTGTCTGATTAGAGTACAAGCTACAGTAACAGACCCATAATCTAATGTCTATAAAAGTAATCTAAATATTCGAGATTCTGAATATCTAATTTGAGGCAATTAGTAGTAATTTAATATACACATATATCTATAATAAAGCAAAGATTTATTAAACCAAGAGTTTGAATTTTCTTCATAGTGCCTCAATTTTGTTTCTAATTAAGGGGTATTATGTCCATTAAAAAAAGAATTGTCAGGGTACCTGGGTGGCTCAGTCAGGCTCAACCCTTGGTTTGGCTCTGGTCATGATCTCAGGATTGTGAGATCCATGTTGGGCTCCATGTTTAGTGGGGAGTCTCCTTGGGAATTGCTCTCTCTCTCTTCCTCTGTCCCACCATAGCCCCACCTGTGCACACACTTTCTCACATAAACAAACAAATAAATAAACTCTTTGAAAAAAACAGAAGCATCAAGAAAAATAGTGAGAGACTTCATTTAAAGTGGGAAAAGATAGGGCACCTGGGAGGCCCAGTGGTTGAGCATCTACCTTTGGCTCAGGTCCTGATCCCAGGGTCCTGGGATCAAATCCTGCATCGAGCTCCCCACGGGGAGCCTGCTTCTCCCTCTGTCTATGCCTCTGCCTCTCTCTCTGTGTGTCTCTCATGAATAAACTAAATAAAAATATTTAAAAATGAATCAATAAAAATAAAGTGGGAAAAGGTGACTGTCTGTCACAGAATGTCAAGTACTGTCTAGCAGACCCTTTGTGAGGAACTGAATCTGTAAGAGTCTATACCTTTGATTATCTTTGTCCAGCTATTTTATAATTCTGAAGGATACAGAAACATAGTAATGCAAATGATTCTTGTTCGCAGAAATACACATTAATTTTCTCTAATAAAGACTGTTGATTTCCACCCCATAGAAATGATTATCCCAAGCATTACATTTAGAGCTCTATAGGGTATTAGTTTTGTATTTATTAGCAGATTCAGTTTAATATTCCTGACGGCCTGTGTAGTAATATATCTACTTTTGAGATTTTTCTTTGACCTGCTTTTAACATCTTACCATCCCTTCATTAATTGAGTTAAATAAAATCTTTGTCACATGTTCATTTTATATTTTAGGAGAGTGAAGATTTCACCTTTTGGGAAATGATCTTTTAATAGGAATCTGGTGACAATTGATGAATACAGTTAAGTAGTATTGGGTATTTGCAATGTCAGAGTTCTGTTTTCTTCAATATTTTGCTTAGTTGTGTACATTCCCTGAGTATATAAGATATAAACAGGGAACAAATGAAGCATGTTGACTGTTGAAATAACAGAACTGCCTCAGCTGAAGAATTAGGAGAATACAGCATCTCAGTGAGGGCAGATGTATAGGAAAAGCCCCAAATGTACGAAGCCATAACTGAACACGAGTTCACCAGGTGGAGTAAAAGTGCCAAGGTTTGGACTCATTGGAAACTAGTATCTTGGAGGCAAGAAGATCTTAATAAGCAAAAAGTACATATTTCAGGTATTTGATAGTTCTTTAAAACAGTATTTTTAGGGTGCACCTGGGTGGCTCAGTCAGTTAAGCATCTGCCCTTCAGCTCAGCTCATGATCCCAGAGTCCTGGGATTGAGCCCCACATCAGGCTCCCTGCTCAGTGGGGAGTCTGCTTCTCCCTCTCCCTTTACCTCTCCCCTGCTCATGCTCTCTCTCTGTCTCTCTCAAAAAAATAAATAAAATCCTTTCAAAAACAGCATTGCTATCCTTGGTTCAAGGTGAGATTTGCTCACTTCTCTGTGTGAAATGAAACCTTATCTCCTTAGGGCCCCCTTCAGGGTATATTCCAGGGTCCTGCATGAGGAACTGACAGGTCAGCATCCTCTTCCATATAAGAGCTATGCATGCTCTTCCATAAAGGAGAACCTGTGGCACCTCAACGAATATATCTAAAAACTTTCCCTAGCTTTAAAAATGTGTGTATCTTAGGAAGTTTGAAAAAGAAATTACTTTTTGGGATGATGTCAAGTAGACTTTGTTTTAAAAAATTAAACGTAGGCATTCTGCATCTGACTATAAATCCTGTTGGGTTTGGTTGGGTGGTGGAATTTTAGCAACAAACCATCTGAGTTGAGAATATGCGGAGGAATTTTTTTTTTTCTAGTTATAGAGGAGAAAGCTATGGCTTTGTGGAAGTGTCCTAAGTTTCTCTAACCTCTGACTGTCCTGTTAGTTAAGGGATGGTCCTTGTTTCAGATTCACTCCCAGCCTTGCATCCAACATCTCAGATGGAAAAAGTGAATAAACGAACAAAGATCATGTCTCTTTCAAGATGTGACTGAGGAAAATCACCTGGTAGCTGGGAGACTTTACTGTGATGATGTCACAGCCCCTGGTGCTGGGGGCCTTCCTGGATCTCCACACGAAAGCTAGCTTCCCCTGAGGCATTCTGTGACCCAGCAGGCACAGCTCGGGCTTGTATTAAAGGCCTGCTCCTTCTTAAGAGCCTTTGCCTCCAGATCCCTTTCTTATCTCTCTGGATGTCATCCTGATCACCATGCCTGCCCCCCAGGCACAGATCCTCCCTTCTCCCTGTTGTCCCTTCATTCTTGCCACACTCATCCATCACTCCTTGCTCTTCCACTATTCTTTGAAGGCTGGCACTTGGTTCATACTCTTCTCTCTGCAGTCCTTCTCTGTGATTTCTGCAGGCTCACTTTTTTTTTTTAAGATTTTATTTATTTATTTATTTATGAGAGAGAGAGAGAGAGAGAGAGAGAGAGAGAGGCAGAGACACAGGCAGAGGGAGAAGCAGGCTCCATGCAGGGTTCCCGATGTGGGACTGGGTATTCCAGGATCATGGCCCCGAGCGGAAGGCAGACGTTCAACCGCTGAGCCACCCAGGCGTCCCTGCAGGCCCACTTTCAAGACCTCAGCCTCTCATTTCCTTGAGTTCCTCCAGGCCAACGACTCTCATGTCCCTTTAGCAAACTACCCTGTGTTTCCACGAAGGCCACCACCCTGTGTTGTTTACATCTGGAACTACTCTAATTACAAAACAGATGATTCTAAGTTTGAATTGTGGGGGGAACAGACACATCTTTCTAACTCCTCTTCCTCACTTCCACTGGGTGTCTACCGTGGATCTTCTATACCACCTTTCTTAGCCTCTACCCATTTCAAGCTACTCTTACTTTCCTATCAAACTTAGATGCTGTGGATCACTATTTATTTTGTTATGAGGGGGTCGGGCAGAGGGAGAAGGAGAATCTTAAGCAGGCTCCATGCCGAGCTTGGAGCCCAATGCAGGGCTTGATCTCATGACCCTGAGATCATCATCCTGAGCCTAAAGCAAGAGTCTGATGCTGACTGAGCCACCCAAGCATCCCTTTTTTCTTAGATTTTATTTTACTTTTCTTCTTTTGAAGGAGAGAGAGGGAGAGAAAGAGAGGCCAAGGATAGCAATTTAAATACTTTCTTTGCCAATTTTCCATCATATTTTTCTTTCATGACATTTCACAGTGCCACTTGCAACTTCCACTCCTGGGGGACTTACCGATCCATCTTCTCTGCCCTCTCAGTGACTGGTGCGGAAGGCCACGGGACGTTACTGAAGAGGTATCTCCACTGCGGGCCACAGCTGGATCCTCAGAGCTGCTTGACAAGGATTTGCAGGGCTCACCCTACTTACGTTCTTGAGATCTGGCCCCTCATGTCCTCTTCCAATGTGTGTGGTCCTTCATTTTGTAGTCACTCCTTAATTCTTTGGCCTGAAAGCATGTCCATTTTCTTATTCCACAAACACTTCGGTAACAAACTTTACCTTAGCTCTGCCTACCCTTGAATTACCGTCCTATCTTTCCTCTTCCACTTTCACCCAAGCTTATCAAAAAACCAAATGATAATCACCCAGCCTCTTCCTCTCTGCAAAGCTCTACAAAGCTCTCTCTCTCTCTCTCTCTAAATCACCCTCTTTAAAGTCACCAGTGTCTTAAGGCTAATGAGGGCTTTTCTCAGGTCTCATCTTTTTCATCTTGAAACTTTCCATGTGTCGATCAATACTTTCTTGAAACTTCTCTCCCTTCTCCCCTTGCCTCTGTACCACCCAGGGGCTCTACCCTCAGACTTTCCAGCCCCCGCCCCCCGATCTCACCTCCTGGTCTGGCTTTTCCTGATTCCTCTTTGAGTAAGAATCTTTCCCAAAGGACTTCACACCCTTTTTCCTGTCCATGCCACCATTCTTCCAGACGTTTAGATTCAAATCTGGGGTGTGACTTCTACCTTCTTCTTAGCTTCCATCCTTTCCCTGAACCCACATCAGCTTTCAGAACCTGCTGATTATTATTTTGACACATCTTTCCCATATGCTGCTTTCTTTGCATGCCCACTGTCATCTCTGTATGCTTGTATTTATCTTTTCCAGCTTGAACTACTGAAAAATTATCCTGTTTCTCCTTCCCTGGACTCCTTCCTCCCAGCCATTGACACTCTGCTGTCAGGTTCATTCCCTTAAAGCTATGATTTTGATACTTGGTTCATCCCAGGATACCTGTGCTGCATACAGCATACACACACTGCCTACCAAGAGGCTTTACTCTTTAGATTGCCATTTCAAACCCTCCCAGTCTATGCCCATCGTGCCTTCCCAGTGTAACTTCTGCTTTTCTGTACTTAGTGTTGATTCCAGACCCAAATGAACTTCCCTCCCTCCCATGAACCTTTTCCTTTCTGCAGAGAGCTGGGCTTCCAGATGAAGCCAGCTGAAGTCATCCATTAGTCTCAAACAAGCCCACTTGCCCAGCATGATGTCCAACTCCTTCACAAACCTTTCTCTGATAAGTGTGGCCAGAAGTAATCACTCCTGTCCCTGAAATCCTGGAACACATTGCCTGTCATTTAGTAGCCTTTTCTTTTCTTATATATTATCCATTTATGATTTCATAATGCAGCTGTTCAAATAATAGAAATAATAATATCAATACCTAATTGAGTGCTTACTATATGCCAAGTGAACATACTAACATACTGACAGATTAACCCATTGCATTCTCCCAAGAAACAAGTCTGTGGGGTGATTTCAGCCTTTTCCATATGATACCTAAAGAATGGCTGGAGTTTCCTTCCCATGTTCTGTGGGAAATCCCTAAAGCCAGCCCTCACACCTCCCATTCCTTTGGGATCTTCAAGGAAGTTGTGTGGGAGGGAGAGTTGACTTCTTCTGCTCCATCTTTGCTGGAGGCTGTACTGGAACCAACACCAAATGATTTGCTGCCAAGACATAGCTCTGGGTTCCTGCTTTTGAACCCCACATCTTTCATTTCCCAAAAGTCCTATAAGCATAAGGCTTTTGGGTCACTCAGATTTTTTTGAAGGTCTGAGAAAAGGCAGAGGGTAATTACACCAAAGCCTAGAAAACAGCTTACATCGATTACTGGAGGCATGGTCCGTAAGTCCCTCTGTCACCACTCCACAGGGAATTTTTCTAGCCAATGTTTTCCTGAAGCCTCCATCTACATCATGTGCTCAGACTCTTCTTCCTTTTCAGAGCCTTCTGGCAGCTCCCTCTTCTCTTTCCCCTGGGTCCCCTCCTCTCACTGCTGTGTAAATTTCTAATTCTTCACACTCCGTGTTGCAGAGCAGTCATCTCTCTTCTTAGTTTTGTACCCACTCATCCAAATGCCCAGGGGGATTCAGCCTTCATCTCCAAACTGAGATATCTTTTAAAATAGCATTCATCTTGGGGGCACCTGGGTGGCAGAGTGGGTTAAGCATCAGACTCTCGGTTTCTACTCAGGTCCTGATCTCAGGGTCTTGAGATTGAGCCCCACATGAGGCTCCTCCCTCAGTCCCTTTACCTCTCACCCCAACCAAATAAATAAATAAATAAATCTTAAAATAAATAAATAAATAAATAAATAAATAAATAAATAAATAAATCTTTAAAAAAATAAAATAGCATCCATCTTTATGCTATTCCCTTAGAAGGCTACAGTGCTTTAGTTGATTTAAATAGCCACATTTTCTTGCTTTCCTCACCTGTGTCTAGCTTTTCTTCCTGGCATATGCATGGCTTATTCTTTCGTATTATATTTTGAGCATCTTGACTGTATCTTTTAACAGCTTTGTATCCCTCTTGGTGCCACAGACTTGTTGAATAAATAAATAAGACAGAATGATAGAAGGCATGAGGACAAGGACCCATTTCACCCATTAAATCTATGTGATTTACAGAATGCACTGCCTCTTTACTTGGCCTGGATTACAAAATGTATTAAGTACTGAATGACTTAGGAAATGACATGAGATATTCTCCTTCAGACTCGCCCTCCTTTTTTCTGGAATGAGAAATGTAGGAAAAATAAGCTGCCATCAAGGTCCCCCTGGACTGAACCCTCACTTCAGGGTGTGGGTAGCAGTTGGTTGAAACCACTTCCTTTGGTTTATCATTGTTGACATGGCGCTAAAGCTAATGTTTCAGTTCATTCCCAGGGGATGACTCCCATTCTCTCTGCCTCAATAAGCTGTCATTTCTTCTCACAGAAACAATAATTCCCCAGCTATTAATTCTTCAAATCAACTGAAATTTATAAAAAATGTGTTCTTTATTCGTCTCTGAGAATCACAAAGAATATTCATTAACGTGCATTGTTCCTAATCATCCCCAGCCACCGTCAGGAGAAAAAAGTCTGTCAACACCATCAAGATTTGACAATCCTATTCCAGACTCCTTGTCAAATTTTGTTCCCAACACTAGCGACTCAAGCAGCTCACAGTAAAAGCAATTATATAATTTCATAACTATTTAAGTTTAGAAACACTTAAGCTTCAGAACATTGACTTCATTGAGAGTTTGAATACAACTTTAAGGTACTCTAGAAAGAATTGCTATCTACTATTATCTCAATTGTCCTTCCCAGATTTCCATATCTGATGAAAATAGGATAAAAATGTGCATAAGACAGTTTAGAAATCACAAAAATGTTCTATTCCAAAACACATTCATTTATTTGAATATGTAGAATGTATTTTTAACAAAAAACAAAATTTCTAGAATAATGACAATAGTAATTGCCATCAATTATTGAGTATTTATCACATACCAAAGGCTATGTTAAGTTGAATGTTTCACTTAATTCCAGTAACAACTCTGAAAGGTGGATATAACGACTCCCATCTTTGTTAGGAAACTAAAGCTCGTGGAGGTTGTGTAACTGACTCATAGTCACTCAGCTACACTTTAAAAATGTAGGTATTTTTTGACTTTCATGATAAATATCGAATAAATAAATTAAGGAAAGAATGACTAAGTATATGAACCAGTGGCTTCCTGAAATGACCTACACTGCCTATGTAATTGTTCTTATGCAAAGAAAAATAAGCACAAAAATAATTACAATATTAATAATAATATTATGCAGAAAATCAGTAATTTGGGATAAACAGATTTTTACATTGAATCTGATGTTTGAGTGGAGCTGGTCCAAATAGAGTGGGGAGATGAACCCTTTTGGGAGATAATTCTAGTCACTTTAAATTTTACTTGCCAAAAAAAAAATTTTTTTACTTGCAAAATTTGGCTCCACTTTGCTCTGTGAGAGAGGTAATACTAGAATTATTCTTTTTAAAGTGTCTTAAAGAAATATTTAGATTGGGAAATGACCATGAAAATTACAAGTATTTGCAAATATTATAATATAATAACATATAATAAATTAGCATTGTCATAGAAAATACTGTAAGATAGTGTTATTATATAAATTTTACTATATCATATATTGCAAAAATTTTAACCATATCACCAACCCAAATTTAGATCCATATATTTTTATACTTCGTTTTCTTTCAAGTTTTTCAAAGCTGACATAGTGCAAAGAAAATTACAAATAGCACTACATTTCTACATTTGTTTAAATCTCTCTTCAGTAGGGAGCATACTTTGATCCATAAAGAAAATCATCCTGGCGCACCTGTGTGGCTCAGTGGTTGAGCGTCTGCCTTTGGCTCAGGTCTTGATCTCGGGGTCCTGGGATTAAGTTCCACATTAGGCTCCCCACAGGGAGGCTGCTTCTCCTTCTGCCTATCTCTCTCTCTCTTTCTGTGTCTCTCATGAATAAATAAAAATAATAAAATCTTAAAAAAAAAAGAAAATCATCCTTATAGGACTTTCTTTTTTAATTATTTGTACATAAATCTTTGTATTCACATACATATTTTTGTTTTCTTGCTTAATTAACTTATATTTCATTGGAATGTCACTTTACTATACAGGTCTCATGCATTTTCTTTTGATTCACAAAAATACTTTTTCTTTAAAATCTTTAAAAAACATTTGTGATTCTTTTGTAAGTGAAATGGCCAAACTCTGATGTTTACATGAATAAGCAGAGTTCATTCCAAATAACAAAATAACGAGTTCAGCTCATGTTCAAAATTACCTGAATTTCTGATGAAGCCCACAGTTTGCTGTTTATTTGAAGCTCTTTTGTTATTTCGCTGAATTCCCCTATCCATTTGATTTTTTTAAAATCTTACTGCTTAAAAGCATTCTGTCAGCATTACCATGACATGTCTAAGGATGGTTGCATGGCCAAATTTGACATTAATTTCTTCCATTTTCCATCTTTTGGAAATAGATACAAACAATAATGCATATAAATTTTCTGTTGTTCCATAGAACTCCATTGTTGTCCACAAGCTAATGCTTTGTCTCCTGGCAACAAACCCAAGCTACGTTGAATACTAGATGATGTGTTTTTTCTTCACCTGAATACAATTCTCAATAAACTTTTTTTTAGAGAGAGATAAAAGAAGGGCAGAGGAAGAGGAAGAGAGAGAATCTCAAGCAGGTTCCAGGCCCAGCATGGAGCCAGACGCAGGGCCGGATCCGATAACCACGAGATTATGATCTGAGCCAAAATCAAGAGTTGGGGGCTCAACCTACTGAACCACCCAGACACCCACCAGCAAACTTTTAAATCAATGCCTAAAATTAAAATTTGTTTTTTCAGCTTTTCGTCAAAGCCAGAACTCTCACTTATTACAAAAGATCTAAAAACCAGCAAAACACTTATAAATTTTGACTTTTTTATTTCTTCATTCAGTGGTCTTTCATAATTTGTATGATAAATGTAGGTGTACGAGAAGATTTTTATCATTATATAATCTAGTTGATCTAAGGTATGCATACTTTAAAATCTTATGAATTAAATATTTCTATCTTATTACTCATAATTAGTAATCCCTTTCAAATTTTTCCATTCTAGATAGAGATCATTTGTTTAATTATTTTTATCTGTGTTTTTTATCTGTTTGTCCCATTTAGCATCAAATTTCAAAATAATTTCTGCTTAACCTAAAAATTTTCCAGTGTTTTCTGTAAATATTGTTCTATTATTACCACAAAAAATCATCAGTATGCTTGGATGAATATTGGACACAACATTATTCTTTTAATAATAACATCCAATGCCCAATGGCCTATTTCAGTGATTAGATGTTAGCAATTGTTTTCCATTTATTCAGTCTTTTTTTTTTTTTTTAATTCTGATAATTCCTGCTTGCTTCAAGGGAGGTTGCATTATTTATGTTCTTTATTTGTTTTTGAGAGTTTAAGAATTTCAAGTCACAAATATCTTCATTGGCCAAAGCTGACCTTGAAAATGGATTGTACAACATGTACCAGTAGTATCAAAACACCCTGTTTTTGAACTTATGTTATAAAAGCCAATTAGAGGGGCACCAAGCTTAGTCAGTTAAGCATCTGACTCTTGATGTCAACTCAGGTCATGACCTCAGGGTTGTGAGATCAAGCCCTAAGTTGGGCTCCATGCTCAGCTCAACTTTTGTCCCTTTTGTCCCTCTCTCAACTCCCCTCATGTCCCTCCCCACCCCGTGTGTTCTCTCTCAAATAAATAAATAAGTAAAATCTTTAAAAAAAAAAAACAAATAAAAACCAATTAGATAGGTAGAAGGCAGAAGTTTTACTGGTTTTGTTAAAATAGTCAAACTTTCATGCAGATACCTATAAATTAAAATTTATTTATTTTATTCATTTTATTTTATTATTTTTATTTTATTATTTTTATAAATTAAAATTTAAAGGACATCTCTCATTGAGTGCATTAGCATCCATTCCAATATTTATATCCATATACAAATATGTTTAGAGGACAAAAGCCATTTTATCATACTACTTAAATTATCAAGAAGGACTAAGGCAAAAGTTATAAGCTTTTGCAGAGGTAGTCTTATTTATTTGCAGAGACCAAATGTCCTCCTTTAAAATTATTTTGCCTGCAAAGTTAACATTTCAGCCTATTCCAAATGTGCTAATGAAGCTACTTCCCCTGAGGTTAGCCCTTCTGCTAATAGCATGGCTGTTCCTCCAGTCCTTGGGCTGGGCACGTGGGGCTGTCTTTAACTCATTCTTCTCCTTCACCTCATGATGGATGTTAGTTACCAAGTCCTGGGAGACTTATCTCAGCAATGTCCTTCCTGTCTGTCCTCTGCCTTTTGATCTTTACCAACACTTCCCTAGTTTGGGTCATTATTACTCCATGCCTGGACATCTAAATAGGTTCTCAAATTGGGTATCCTTTACCCAGGCTCTCTCATGTTCAAGTCAAACCATGCAGTGGTACCACATTCATTCTTCAAAATAATCTGATTTTCACTGGTGGATATCCTATATAGTCTTAAAATTAAGTTCAATTGTTTCTTCTTCCATGAAGCTTTAGCTGATCCTTTTAGCTAGAGGATACCTCCCTCTTGAATCTCCTGGTCTCCTCTGGGAAGGACATTCTTCTTATTTTGTTGTGTCTGATTACTTCTCTTACTCCCTTTACTAAACTATGAGATTCTTGTGGTCAAAGTCTTGGTCTTTCCATTCTTTATCCTTCCTGTATTCCTAACATGATACTATATATACAAACAGCATCATTAAAAATTTGCCAAATTATATGAAATAGAGATTTATAAAAGCTTTCTCTTCTAAATAAGCCAATTTTAATATCTATTCAGATCAAATATTCTTATGAAAAACAATCTTTGTCTTGAATATCCAGAAATTTATGGCTCTAATAGAACCTTTTCTGGAAATTAAAGGCAATCTTTCTTTAGAGCTTCCCATTGTATGAGTAATACTTCAAATTCCAAATCTGTGAACAAACTCTTTTTAGCCTAATGTATTAGGGTAGTTGTAAGGGTTTTTTTTTTTAAGATTTTATTTACTTATTCATGAGAGACACAGAGAGGCAGAGACATAGGCAGAGGGAGAAGCAAGCTTCCCGTGGGGAGCCTGATGCAGGACTCGATCCCAGGATCCCAGGGTCATGACCAGAGCCAAAGGCGGGCTCTCAACCACTGAGCCACCCAGGCATCCCGGGTAGTTGTAAGTTGTAAGCAGAAATGACCTGGAGCTGTCTTTCTTTCAGCATTACAAAAAGGGAAGAGAAGAAATATTACTGATTTACCTTAACAGAATTCCTCAGTCCTCCAAATCTGAGGGCAAGATAACAGTAATACCTTATAATTCTACCTCAGTTTAGAGATCCCAATATTTGCAAATAACATATTGGATAAAGGGTTAGGATCCAAAATATATAAGGAACTTGTAAATTTCAACACCCAAAAACCAAATAATCCATTTTTAAAATAGGCAGAAGACGTGAACAGGCATTTCTCCAAAGAAGACATCCAGATGGCCGACAGACACATGAAAAGATGTTCATAATCACTCATCATCAGAGAAATGCAAATCAAAACTACAATGAGTTATCACCTCACACCTGTCAGAATGGCTAAAATCAACAACATGAGAAACAACAGGTGTTGGTGAAGATGTGGAGAAAAAGGAACCCTCATGCACTGTTGGTGAGAATGCCAACTGTTGCAGCCACTGTGGAAAACAATTATTATTTTTTATTTTAGAGTTTCCTCAAAAAATTAAAAATAGAACAGCCCTACAATCCAGCAATCACACTAATGGATATTTACCCAAAGAATACAAAAACACTAATTCAAAGGGATACATGCATCCCCATGTTTATAGCAGCATTATTTACAATAGCCAAGATATGGAAGCAGCCCAAGTGTCCATTGATAGACGAATGGATAAGAAAAAATATATATATATATATAATATTATTCAGCCCTAAAAAAGAATGAAGTCTTATCATTTCCAAAGACATGGATAGAACTAGGAAGTATAATGCTAAGTGAAATAAGTCAGAGAAAGACAGATACCATTTGACTTCATTCATATGTAGAAGTTAAGAAACAAATGAGCAAAGGAAATAGAGAGAAACCAAGAAACAGACTTTTAACTCAGAGAACAAACTGAGGGTTATTGGATTTGGGGGAAACTGGGGGATGGATGAAATAGGTAATGGGGATTAAGGAGTGCACTTGTGATGAGCCAAACACCTTGGCTCATCAAACACCCGAAAGGGTGATGAATGGAAGTGTTGAATCACTATATCGTATACTTGAAACAAATACAATACAGTATGTTACTAACTAGAATTAAAATAAAAACATTAAAAAAGAGATCCCAAAATATTTCCATATAGAGATAATGCTCAGAGCATTTGTAAGTTATTCAAGTCAGATATTACTAAGCTAATTTCCAGAGAGCAAAATAGATTCATAAATGGAAAGTGAGAATTCCATCCATCCACCCACTACTAGCATGTTTTAATTTCCTGCACTCTACAGAATATTCCTTAAATTTAAACAATACACTAAAATTTCCATAGAATATGCTAAAATTTTTCCAAAGACTTATTCTGCTAACAGAAGAAAATAGGATCCTGGATTGAAAAAGCCATTAGATAATATTCAGGCTTGAAGTAATAAATGGGTCACATCTTGAGCATACCAAATCTACCTAATTACTCAATTGGTAGCAGTTGCCTATAGCATTTAATTGAGAAGAATTATACTACAAAGTCAAGGCTAAGTACTTTGTAAAGAGATCAGTGATGGATTAGCTGTGTCTGCCAAGGATATAGGAGAAGGCATGTGTGCCGTATATTTGATGGGCTTAATCTAGTTCAACTCTCCTGTTGTATAGGTGGGAAGACTGGACCTCAGAAAGCTGGAACGACTGGTTTTAAGAGACATTGTCCTCTAAGGAAAGAAACTGGACGAGAATCCAGAATTTTGAATGTAGAGGAAAGTTTCATGTCTACTCTCACTCCATGTCTATATTTGCATACACAGCTATGCCTTTTACCACTGATTACTAGCATCTTCTGTTTAGGGAAACCAGTGACTCCTAAAGAACACACACAAGGGTAATAATCTAATTTCTAATCGAGGAAAAGGTCTCAGTTTTCATGGGCATGAAAACACCTTCAGAAAAAGGAATGACTATTGCTTTTCAGAGGTAGGAGATTGCAGAGTGTATTTGTTTTCAAAACTTCTGCTTGAAAAATCTCAACCGGAACTCCAACATCACCAGAGAAAACCTCCCTAAGGATGTTTGTTCCTGTTTGTTTAAATGAGAATATTCTAAGATATTTTGACTACCTGGTCTGCTTGTTCCATGCTGAGGGACATTCTGTCATCTAGAAAGAGAAAAGAAAGAACAAATCCTAAGCCTGGGAAAAGTGGAAGTAATCTTTTTCCCTAAAGCTAATTGTCTTGCAAAGCCATAAATATGACATGTTGTTAATGGAGGATAATTAATTCATTCCTCATAAATATCATTCTTGTTCCACCAAAGTGGCTATTTTCTCCAATGTTCTTATTTGTTCCAAAAGTGCAGACACCTCCTGATAAGATGTGAATCACCTGACAAAACTGAGAAGTCCCTGCCTCAAGAAAGCAAACATTTTGAGATTTGCTAGGGCAATTCACATGGAAGGCAAGTGATACATTTATTTCAACACTTTGCTCCTACCCCTCTGAAACATTAAGGCAAATATTTACCTAGGCCATCAGGAAATATGGCTGTGACCGACACAAAATTGATTTTCCACATACAGATCAGTCTCAGGAAAGTAAGTTATGAAAGAGTAAATTCACAGATACATTGAGGACTTTGTACAAATTTGGAAAGCAAGGCTATTTTTTTCTTACACAACATTTTTAGTTTGCGCAAGGGGGCTCTGAGACAGCATGACCTGTAATTTTAAATATAAAATAAAATATCTTAAATGTCTACAGTCAATTATTACCTTGTGTGACTTACACATGACTCCATCACACAGTTCTGACATAATACAAAATATTTGCAGAAACAACAGTATAACACACCTGTAAAGGACAATGGAACAAAGTGAAAACATTACAACCTTGAACTGTCCTTCAATCCTTGACCATTTTGGGGACTGCCAGTAAGACCCAGAACTCACTTTGAGAGTTTGGAGCTAAAACCATGCTCGGCTTTGTATATTCATCTCCAGGGCCCTTCTCTGAACTGGTGGTTGCAGCAGATAAAGAAGAATGGGAAGATGTGAAAAATATTTAGGAGGTAAGAAGGATTTGCTAGTAGATTGGTGGGAAGAGAGCTTGGTAAAGAAGAGGAAGGATCTGAAGACCAGGCCCAAGATGGCTAGAGGGACTGAGGATACCAGTGAGGGAAACATTTCCTGAAAGGAGGAATACAAAAGAAGGATCCTGTTTGGTGTCTGAGATAAGAAAAGAATCATGGATTACTCCATAGGATATGATGGTAGAAGTCATTCACTTAGAGTCTGGATATAATGAGAGACCTCCATGGGTTCACCAGATGGGCAGCCCTCTTCCTACTGTCTACACAATTCAGTCCACGGTCTTGGTTTACCATTGCTCCCAAGAACCTGAGATTCCCTATACTTTAGACTCTACCTGTACCACTTCTTGTGTCCTCAGCCCAGTCTGATGGGGGTCCGTAGCACATCTAAGTGTTAAAGTTACTCTGATTCAATCACACACCATCAGCAGAGATGGAGCCCCCAGGATCCTGCAGATTTGAACAGGAGTGGCCTCCTCCAATTCATGCTCCTGGCCCCTCTTGCTCCACAAGGGATCTCACACATACAGGTATGAAAATCCAAGTTAGCACATCTAGACTCTAACCACACACTCTTGGTCACACAATTGGGGTTAGGGATCTGCCCACCAGTGGTACAATCCATTTGGGGGGCCAAAGCTTACATAGACCCCGAAAACCAGACTGAGGTCTTCAGCAGGGAGCTCCAGGGTCCTGGATCACTGTAGTGAAGTCTAGAGAGTATGGCTCATGGGCTTTGGATGGGTTTGTCCCTTTGGCCCTATGAGGAGAGATGTGGCTAGAGGATGACCCCTCTCTTCACTGCCATACTCTGGCACAAAACTTCAAGGAATCTGAAAAATTCCTGGTGTGAACCTATCCATGCAGGTCTTCTTTCTTTCTTTCTTTCTTTCTTTCTTTCTTTCTTTCTTTCTTTCTTTCTTTCTTTCTTTCTTTCTTTCTTTTTATAGAGAAAGAGAGACAGAGAGTGTGTGAGCAGAGTGGGGGAGAGTCAGAGGGAGATGAAGAGAAATAATTCCAAGCAGGCTCCATGCCCAGCTTGGAGCCCAATGTGGGGCTTGATCTCAAGACCCTGAGATCACGACCTGAATTAAAATCAAGAGTCAAGAGTCAGATGCTTAACTGACAACCACCCATGTATGCATCCTCCGAGGTCATTATTATGAATGTCTCTTGGTCAAGGAAGAAAGATGAAATACATTTTATTTAACAGTTTGTTTGCTTGATTTATAACTTCAAAATATAAAAATATATGTTCTGTGGGCCTTTATCTATATTCTCATCCCAGTTTTCACAAATAGCAAGGATAGGGTCTGGAGAAGGAAGATTTGAGTCAGTTACTTGCTCTTGTTCACTGTCCACATTCTCTCACACTGAGTGTGACTCTTGCCATACCACATGCCATACCAAGAGTTTTTAGGATTAAAAGATACATATTTACTCATGTCACATAGCCCCTAAAATGCAAGTCAGCTACTGCACCTTATACCAGCTAAGGCACAGCCATCATTTCTAACCTTGAGAAATCACTGGCAGTGTTGGACTCACTGTGACAGTGTGTCGTGTTTGTCCCAGTCTGACTTGGCAATATGGGCATTTACATAGTTGTCTATGTCTCATGAAGGTATTTTTTCAAGGTTAATTTTGATTGTCTTTAAGTTTTACTCTATTCACATGTATATGCTGATTGGATGACTATCAGGCATCCTAGTGAAGGTAGTAGCCCTTATGCTAGTCATTAGAGTCTGAAGGGACAAAAATGTAAGCAAGATGAATTGGGGATGGTTCCAACTGGAAGAAAAATAAAAAGTGTGGGATAATTTAGATGTTTTATCCTTTTGCCAGCCCAAAGACAAATGAGAATGACCAAGGCAACCAACATCAACCCTCTCACTTACCTACTTCAAAGCTGATGAATTGATGGAGCAGACAAGCAAGTGCTTTGTAAGTAGGAGGAATAATTCTATTTATAAAGAGGGGGAAGAAAATATAATAAAAGGTCGAGTTCTAAAATCCCATTCTGAGGATTGGATCCTCTGCTATTCAATAAAAAGTCACAAGAGAACCTTCACATTCAGCCTTAAACCCTGTACTACAGCCCCTGTGCCTTGAATTCATCCAGAGAAGGCCATGCCACCTTCTGATGAAATTGGTTCATCCTGATACTATGAAGCAAGTCTCCTGCCAACAAGCTGTTGGAGAAAAAGATAGTGTTACTGAATCTGCAGGGGCTAATTTTCAAGGACTTGAAAAAGCAACATTGCATTAAGAAGGGCAACACTGCCAATAACTGAGTTCTTCTAAAGGAGATTTGAAAAGATAGGATAGTAAACACTCAAAGAGAACTAGGCTTTCAAAGAATTGGTGCCCATGGGTGAAAACATAAGGGCTGTTTTTTGTTGTTTTTTTTTTTTTTCTGTTTTAAAGATGGTTCAGATAATTTTATTTCAGAAGAAATGTCAGCTATTATTTGGGAGATGTTGATTATCTGGTTCAATGGGTATAGAGAATCTAAAGTTAGCAGGAAATGAAACCACAAAAATATTTAAAAGACAGGAATGTGTGACACAATGGTGAGCAAAATTCAGAGATAGCATAGAGTGGGGCTGTGAGAAATATATGGACAAAGTATGAGGGAAAAGTTTAAAGATTCCCAGGTTTAGGTTTGATAATTGCTTATTAAGGCTACATATTTCCTTGAAAACATATTTCCTTGAAAATCAGATTTTTTTTCCTAAATTAAAGTCTGAATATTAACATCAGGATAGAGTCAATTTACTCAAGAACAGATATTATGTATGGAACCTTCAATTTTGCAAGAGGTAAGAGACCTATAAGGAATGGGTCTTGACCTCAGAGAGTTTTTTGTTGTTGTTTTTGTTTTTTTACCTAGGAGTGCAAAACCAAGACCATGGACTGAATTGTGTAAATAGTAGCAAGAGGGCTGCCCATTGAGTGAACCCACCTCTGCCATTTACTGCACACATGACATCTAAGCCACTCTGTGCCTCAGCTTCCTCATCCATAAAGTGGGGATAAGGACTGTAAATCTCTCTATGGAATTGTGAAGATTAAATGAGTTATCATATGTAAAAGGGCTTACACCAGTTTCTAGCACATAGTAGGTGCTCAATACTTTTGTCTGTAATTATCATTATAGTTATTACTTACTTTTTAAATAGACTTAGAGACATAATACTTGATTTTTGTGAAACATACCAAGGACAGGTTTCCTGCCATGCAAAATAGCATGTTTTTGGATATAAAACAAAGAACCATGCTTTTTGTATTCTTTTAATATAAATTATTACAATTATAATGGTTATAATATATTATGAACCATACACTGATAAGCACTTCATGTATAACGTATTTTCTTACATAATGCTGGTTACTACTTTTCAAGATGGGTGTAGATATGTACATTTTATTTTATTATTTAAATGAATGAATTTATTTATCTTTAAATTCAATTTGCCTACATTTATTATAACACCCAGTGCTCATCACATCACGTGCCCCGCTTAGTGCCTGTCACTCAGTAACTCCATCCATCCTCTTCTGCAAGCTTTTGTTTGTTTCCCAGTGTTAGGAGTCTCTTATGGTTGTCTACCTCTTTAATTTTTCCCACTCAGTTCCCCTCCTTTCCCTTATAGTCTGTGTCTCTATTTCTTATATTCCACATATGAATGAAACCATATGATGATCTTCCTTCTCCGATTGACTTATTTTACTCAGCATTATACCCTCCAGTTCCATCCACATTGAAGCATCGTGGATATTGGTCTCTTCTTATGGCTAAGTACTATTGTATATTTAGACCACATCTTCTTTATCCATTCATCTGTTGAAGGACATCATGGCTCCTTCTACAGTTTAGTTATTGTGAACATTGTGGCTGTGAACATAGGGGTGCAGGAGCCCTGCTGTTTCACTACATCAGTATTTTTGGGCTAAATACCCAGTAGTGCAATTGCTGGGTCATAGGGTAGCTGTACTAGTTTGCATTCCCACCAACAGTGCAAGAGGGTTCCTTTCTCCACATCCTCTCCAACATTTGCTGTTTCTTATCTTGTTAATTTTAGCCATTCTTACTGGTGTGAGGTGGTATCTATTGTGGTTTTGATTTGTATTTCCCTGATGGCAAGTGATGCGGAGCATTTTCTCATGTGCTTGTTGGCCATGTATAGGTCTTCTTTGGAGAAATGTCTGTTCATGTCTTCTGTCCATTTCATGACTGGATTGTTTGTTTCTTGAGTCCGTTGAGTTTGATAAGTTATTTATAGATCTTGGATACTAGCCCTTTATCTGATATGTCATTTGCAAGTATCTTCTCCCATTCTGTAGGTTGTATTTTAGTTTTGTTGACTTTTTCTTTTGCTGTGCAGAAGCTTTTTATCTTGATGAAGTCCCAATAGTTCTTTTTTGTTTGTTTGTTTGTTTGTTTTTTGCTTTTGCTTTTGTTTCCCTTGCCTTCAGAGATGTATATTGAAGAAGTTGCTGTGGCCAAGTTAAAAAATGTTGTTGCCTGTGTTTTCCTCTAGTATTTTTATGGATTCTTATCTCACATTAGATCTTTCAACCATTTTGAGTTTATTTTTGTGTGCAGTGTAAGAGAATGGTCCAGTTTCATTCTTCTACATATGGCTGTCTAATTTTCCCAACACCATTTATTGAAGAGACTTCAATCCTTTTTAGGGATATTCTTTCGTGATTTGTCAAATAGTAGTTGACTATAAAATTGAGGGTCCATTTCTGGGTTCTCTATTCTGTTCATTGATCTATGTGTCTGCTTCTGCGCCAGTACCACACTGTCTTGATGATCACAGCTTTGTAATACAGCTTGAAATCAGGCATTGTGATGCCCCCAGCTTTGGTTTTCTTTTTCAATATTCCTTTGACTATTCAGGGTCTTTTCTGATTCCATATATCTTAAGATTATTTGTTCCAACTCTGTGAAGAAAGTCCATAGTATTTTTAATAAGGATTGCATTGAACATGTAAATTGCCCTGGATAGCATAGACATTTTCATGATATTTATTCTTCCAATCCCTGAGCATGGAATGTTTTTGCATCTCTTTATGTCTTCAATTTCTTTCATAAGTGTCTGTGGTTTTTAGGGTATAGACCTCTTTGGTTAGGTTTATTCCTAGGTATCTTATGCTCTTGGGTGCAATTGTAAATGGGGTTGACTCCTTAATTTCTCTTTTTCAGACTCATTGTTAGTGTATAGAAATGCCACTGATTTCTGTGCTTTGATTTTGTATCCTGACACATTGCTGAATTGCTGTATGAGTTCTAGCAATCTTGGGGTGGAGTTTTACATAATGGATCACATCAATAAGAGAAAAAAAAAGAACTATATGATCCTCTCAATAGATGCAGAAAAAGCATTTGACAAAATATAGCATCCATTCCTGATCAAAACTCTTCAAAGTATAGGGATAGAGGGAACATTCCTCAATACCATAAAAACCATTTATGAAAAAACACACAGCGAATATCATTATCAATGGGGAAACACTGGGAGCCTTTCCCCCTAAGATCAGGAACATGACGATAATGTCCACTCTCACCGCTGCTATTCAACATAGTACCAGAAGTCCTAGTCTCAGCAATCAGACAACAAAAAGAAATAAAAGGCATTCAAATTGGCAAAGAAGAAGTCAAGCTCTTCTTCTTCACAGATGACATGATATTGTATAGAAAAACTCCACCCCTAGGTTTGACATTTTAATTTAGTCTCTAAAAAGTTAAACACTTGCCCAAAGTCAGGCTCACAGTTAGTGACACACCTGGCATTTGAACCATGCCATCACTCCTATGCAAATTGGGAAACTCAAGGCTGTATCACTTTCTTATACAAAGCAGTTGTATTCTGCACACAGCCCTCATAGCCATCACTTCTCAAACCCTTTGAAATATATTCAAAAAGCAAGAGAGGACTGAGCCTGAAAACAAGAGGAGACACAGTTTTCCCTTGAGACCAAGGTCTAGGGCTACAGAACTGACATGCCTGAGAAGAGAATTTTCTCCCTGCCTGCTTAGGAGCACAAAGTAGGAGCACTTTAACTTGACCTGGGTTCCAAATATGGTGCTGACTGTCTCTTCCTGGATCTCAGGGTTGCACCTCCCAGGGAGAGTAGAGTCTGCTGATGACATTTTTATTCTCTAACCCATCAAGTGAGGAAGTATTTAATAAGTTACTCATCTGGAAAGCTCAATTGAATGAGTTCCCCCCCCCCCATAATGGTAACAGTGGAAAAAAAAAAAAAAGGTCTATCAGTCCAAATGAATCATTGTGATAAAATACATCTTCTCCTAGTCAGTTTTGCTAGAAGTATTTCTTTTGTTGAAATATCTTTTGCTTTCCACACTTGTCTCAGGAACCCTTAACATTAAAACATTTATGATCTCATATTCTTAATGTTTATCAATATTAGCCATATTAGGAATTAAATCAGAAATGTAAAAAATATATTTGTTAATTCACTTTGTTTTATTTTATTTCATTTTATTTTTATAGTTTATTTTTTTAATTCCAGCATAATTAATGTGCAGTATTTTATTAGTTTCAAGTGTAGTGTATAATATAGTGATTCAACAATTCTATACATTACTCAGTGCTCATCATGATAAGTATGTTCTTAATCCCCTTCACCTATTTCACTCATCCCTCTACCCACCTCCCCTCTGGTAACTACCAGTTTGTTCTCTGTATTTAAGAGTCCAGTTTTTTGGTCCCTTTTTTTTGTTCATTTGTTTTGTTTGTTAAATTCCACATTTGAGTGAAATTTTATGGTATTTGTCTTTCTCTGACTGACTTACTTCACTTAACATTATACCCTCTAGATCCATCCACATTGCAAATGGCAAGATTTCATTCCCTTTTATGATTGAGTAATATTCCATTGTATATACATGCCACATCTTTACCCATTCATCTACTGATAGACACTTGTGCTGCTTCCATAATTTGGTTGTAGTAAATAATGTTACAATAAACACAGGGGTGAATGTATCTTTTTGAATGAACAAATATCCAGTAGTAGAATTATTGAATCATATGGTAATTTCTATTTTTAATTTCTTGAGGAACCTCCATACTGTTCTCCACAGTAGCTTCACTAGTGTGCATGAGGATTCCTTTTCTCCTCATCCTTGCCAACACTGGTTTCACAGGTGTGAGGTGTTATCTCACTGTGGTTTTGATTTGTACTTCCCTGAAGAAGAGTGATGTTGAGCGTCTTTTCATGTGTCTGTCTGTAGGTCATCTGTATGTCTCCTTTGGAAAAATACCTGTTCATGTCTTCTGCCCATTTTAATTAGATTATTTTTTGGTATTGAGTTATGTAAGTTCTTTATATATTTTGGATACTAATCCGTTATGGGATGTGTCATTTGCAAATATCTCTTCCCATTCAATGGGTTGTTTTCTGGTTTTGTTTATTGTTTTCTTTGCTGTGCAGAAGCTTTCTATTTTGATATAGTCCCAATGGTTTATTTTTGCTTTTACTTCCCTTGCTGGGGAGACATAACTAGAAAAATGTTGATACATCCAAGGTCAAAGAAATTACTGCCTGTGCTCTCTTCTAGGATTTTTATGGCTTCAGGTAGTACATTTAGGCATTTAATCTATTTTGAGTTTACTTTTCTGTATGGTGGTCCAGTTTCATTCTTTTGCATGTAGCTATCCAGTTTTTCCCAATATCATTTGTTGAAAAGCCTGCCTTTTCCACCGTGTATTCTTGCCTCATTTGTTGAACATTAGTTGACCATATAATCATGGGTTTATTTCTGGGCTTTCCATTCTATTCCAATGATCTATGTGTCTATTTTTGTGTCAGTACCATACTGTTTTGATTACTACAGCTTTGTAGTATATCTTAAAATCTGGGATTGTGATACCTCTAGTTTTGTCTTTCAATTGTTTTAAAGATTTCATCCATTTATCTGAGATAGAGAGAACACGTGAGAGAGAGCATGTAAAAGCAGGAGAGAAGGGCAGAAGGAGAGGGAGAAGCAGACTCCCGCTGAGTAGGGAGTCTGACATGGGACTAGATCCCTAGACCCCAGAATCATGACCTGAGCCGAAGGCAGACGCTTAACTGACTGAGCCACCCAGGCACCCTTGTTCTTCATTTTTGGTAAATCATTTAAAGCGGCAATAATCAACCCCTCACATGTCTTTTTTAATATTTTATTTATTTATTCATAGAGGACACAGAGAGAGGCAGAGACATAGGCAGAGGGAGAAGAAGGCTCTCCCAAGGAGCCCGATGTGGGACTCGATTCTGGATCCCGGGATCAGGACCTGAGCCAAAGGTAGACGCTCAACCACTGAGCCACCCAGGCATCCCAACCCCTCATATGTTATCAAAAATAACACTTTTATGAAAAATAATTATGCTTTCCAAAACAAAAACAAATTGAGTGATAAGGTGGTATTTGTTTACATTTATGCAAACGTCTTTTAGTTTAATAGAAGATGGCTGGACTCTCATATTTACTTGTGTATTCAACCCATGCTATTATATCATATGTCATGCAGCCTTTGGAAAGACTCATTGTACAAATAAGACAAAATGAGAGGGGGGAAAAGGCAAATTATATTTTAACACAATATAAGGTCCAATATAAGTTGGACCTCATGGATTTTTCAGAGACTCTAATCACTGGACCATGCTTTAAAAACCTCTGCCTTAAGGATTTAAGAAGACAGGAGAATGCAAACTAGAGAAACACAAAATGAAAAATCATTCAGAGATTAAGAGATAAGACAGGGAGGACACTGAAAATCTTTAGTAAGTTTTGAAGTGTTAGTGTGAGTAAAGAAAACTCCTTGGTTAAAACCCTATTTCTTTCTTTAGGTGGTTACACCAACTTTGAAATGCTTATTAGCAATTAGCCACTGTTGACAGTTTTTCAGTTACTCTTTGGGAAATCACCTCTCAACAGAAGCCAGGACCTGGTGCATCATTTGCATAGCCCAGTGCAAAATGAAAACATGGGCTCCTTGTTCAAAGAACTTCAAGACAATTATAGCAGAACATTAATCCATTCATGGGCCCTTCAAAATGTAGGACCCTGTGCAACTCACAGTTCACACACCAGGGAAGCTGGTCCTGATGGGAGTACTTGGAAAGAATTGTTTCCTGGGCTACACTGGTAGTGAATAGGGAATTATCATCCTTGGACATGAATGAAATCACAGGAAAGCCACACATCTTTTTCCATCCCTTTTTCCATCCCTTTCTAGGCCCACTGAACACTTTCTCTTAAATATAATAATTTCCATCAATCTTCTCAAGTTATCTAGAAAAGAATCTTTGGAAATCTCACAGAATTTGAATGCTATGTTTTTGGAAGGTGAATATGTCTTCCCTGATACTAGGCTTAGAGTTTGGGTAATAGCTTCCATTCATTCAACCATCCATCCATTTATCCATCCATCTGTCCATCCATTTATTTTTTGACATAACATTTATTAGTTACCTGCTATGTGCAAGAGTTTATCCTAGGATCTGGGGAGCTCATTGAAAGCTTCAATTACGAGTGTTAATACAGGGTGCTTGGGTAATTCAGTTGGTTAAGCACCTGACTCTTGATTTTGGCTCAGATCATGATCCCAGGGTTGTGAGATTGAGCCCTGTGCCGAGCTCCATGCTCAGTGGAGAGTCTGTTTGAAATTACCTTTCTCCATCTCCCTTTGCCTCTACCCTCCAAAATAAATAAACAAATCTAAACAAAATTCTCTCTCTCCCTCTGCCCCTCCACTCCACTCTCTCTAAATAAACACACACAAAAAGGTATTAATGCATTCTCATGGAAAGCTTAGAACAATTTCTTTAGCATTAATTTTAAGAAGAAAGACTAGCCTTGTTTCAAATTGTGCATAAGGATTATAAGGCTTTTGAGGTCTTAGTAGGTACTGTTATATTAAGTATCAAATACTTAATAAGGCTCTGGGACACCTGGGTGGCTCAGTCAGTTGAGCATCCGATTCTTGATTTTGGCTCAGATCATGATGTCAGTGTTATGGGATCAAGTCCTGTGTCAGGTTGATGCTCAGTGAGGAGTCTGCTTGAGATTCTCTCCCTCTCCCTCTGCTCCCTCACACCCCAATTTGCTCTCATGTGTGCTCTCTCTCTCTCTAAAGTAAACAAATAAATAAAATGTTTTTTTAAAAAAGAAGGTGGCTCTGAGCCTAGCTTCTGTCCATGTGACATATAGTCTGCTTGTTATCAATTTCCTCTGGATGCTCTGGAATAATCAACCTTTAAACTTAAACTTTTATAGGGGTTTCACCTTCTTCAAAACCTTCGTACAGTGAGATTCCTTAGCAGCTAGCATCTTGGAGGGCCTATCATAATGGGAGTAACCTTCTTAATCTTTTTCCTCAAATACTCAACAGTACAAGCTTTCATTTGTGCAGCCCGGATCATTCCTTTGCTGACCTCCAAAAGAATCTTATGCCTCCCTGCCTCCACACATTTGCCTTTTCTCCTTGGTCCACATGGAAGGCCTTCCCCCCTCCTCCATCTCCTGTCACACATCCAAATGCTTCTACTTTTTCAAATTTGATGCCCAGGTATTTTACCTCATTAATCCTACTTTTATGAATCTAAGGAAAGGAAATGATGAAAGATACAGACATGAGTACTATATATAGTATATTATTTACATTACAAAAATTGAAATGAATTGCCTCATTTTCCTAATTCTAAGAGCTATACTTTAACACATTTCACCTCTCTAATGCATATTACAAATGATGTATACCTAATGTAATTTTTCCTTTATCCTACAAAATGCTATTTTAAAACCATGTTTCATTTAAAAATCATTGACAACTTAAAATAAAGGAAAGTATTAATGCTCCTGTGAAATTAGGGAGTAGAGTCCACAAAACCACCCTCACTTCTGATGCCAAGTTGGAGTTTGGGGATTCTTAAGGCCACCTTCAGTTTTAATAATCCACAAAGGTTCACAGAATTCACCCAAAACTATTATACTTGTGGTAATGGTTTATTGTAGTGAAAGAATACAGGTGAAAATCAGCCAAAGTAAGACATGCATAAGGCAGAGTTCCAGAAAATTCCAAATGTGGAGCTTCTATTTGTGTCCTTCCAGTAGAATCATGGTCAGCATGAAATCCCCTGGCAACAATGTGTGACAATATGACAAAGTATTGCCAACCAGAGAAGGCCTCCTGATTCTTGGATGTCTGGAGTTTTTATTGGAGCTCAATCACATATATACGATTGACTGCCTGTGTGACTGTCAATCCCTGTGTTACCAACCCCTCTGGAGGTAAAGCAGAGGCCACATGACCTTAAAGCCTCCGTCATAAATCACATTGTTAGACTGCACAGTGTGGCACAAAAACCCTAAAGTAAACAAAGACACTCTTATCAGGCAGGACATTCCAAAGGCCAAGAGAATATCTCCCAGTATCCAAAGTAAAGGCCAAACCTCTCTTTGGGTAAGATTAATTCTTTACTACAGAGCTCTGGAAATGAAAGATTGGTTAAATTATTAAATACAGTACAACATCATGATGGAAGAGCATGCACCTCATTAAAATCATGTTTTGAAACTTATTTATGACATGGAAAAATTTTCTGAGCAAATTTGTCTTGCATATACCTTTTAAATTGTGTGTGTGTGTGTGTATGTATGATGTCTTTTAGCTAACCTGTGATACATTTACATTCTTCTGCATTAATGATTTTTTTCAGTTGCCCACATTCAGTTCCCATGAAATATATTTTTTATTCTCCCATTCAAGTTTTGCATTTCCTTACAGGATAACAGAGACTTCTCCTTCCTATTTCTTTATCCCCATACCAGGCCTTGTGTCAATGTTTAAAACCAAAGAATGGAAAATTACCTTGGAAAGTCAATTGTACAGAGAAAGTTTCTTGGTAAGAATTCTTTGTTTCTCTATTAAATTTAATCTTTCATTCCTTCATTCACTGAGCAAACCTTATACAATTTGTGTTAGGACCAGGAGCTATACAGGTGAGTGAGCCATACATACAGTCTTACATCCAAAGGGATGAGAATCTCGTGATAGAAAGAGACATATAAAGGATAAGCTACCACATAATGACAAAGCTATCTTCTCACCTAATGAAAACCCAAGTGCTTCAGCATGTTCTAATATACAAACTTAGAAAATCAATGAGAAATTACTGTAGCTGAGCCATAGAGATAGAGCATATATAGTAGAACTGTCATTCTTCCATGGATCCTATATTATACCTTCCAGACCACAACCAGATCCCAGGATATAATATTAGGACAGGGACTCAAGCCTCTATCATCTTATGGACACAGAATCTGAATTCTATTTCTATTCTATTTACTTTGGAATTTGACCATTTCCTCCCCTTTCAATTCTCATGTTCAAAAGGCACATTACATTATGCAAGACATTACACTGGCAGGACAGACATCTACAGGAGACACCTTAAGTGATTCCAGGGTTTCCACATTTAATCTTTGGTAATTTTGCAGTACTTAACCTGGCACCATTTCTGGCTTTGGCATTTGTTTTGGAGCAAAACAAGCAAAACAAAATGATAAAATAGAACAAAAAAACCACATGTTTCTTTTTCATCAACATAAGTGATTGATTGAATGGAGGAATAAATTATAAATATCCTTTAATATATATAAGTATAACACACAGGACATTAAGTAGAAAATACCATAATGTCAGGAAAAAAGCTTGTAGAAAATCAGCATATCCTAGTTGAAGAAATAAAATATCACTCCCCACACCCTCATACACAGAATCGGCCTTAAGCCCCAATATTATTTGGTTCTAGGACCCATAAAAATTGTCTTTTGGCATTGTTTCTAATGACCGTCAAGCTGCTATGAATGACATCTAAGTCATCTGTTTTCATGCAGTGTTAGGTGTTTTCTTAAGCACACCCTAAGTCAGCATTGTTATTGCTAAGTTAAAAAATAAGCTCCTCCTTCCTGCTCCATTCAAAGCCCAGGTGTGTGGGGGAAATCTCTACCTACCAGCCAGACAGTGCACACACAAGCACATGCAGATACAGGTCCACAGACCAAACAACTACCAAGAAGGAAATACTTTTCATTTTGGTTTGTCCAGAAGGGCTTGGCAAACAATGGAGAGAATTGAGATGGGAAAATACCAAAGAGCTGCTTGAAACATTCATCTGTGCTTAAAAAAAAAAAAAACAGGGGGATGTGGGGGTGGGGCGTAACTAGGTGACCGGCACTAAGGAGGGCAAATGAGATGAGCACTGGGTGTTATACTATATGCTGGCAAATTGAATTTAAATTAAAACACACACACACACACACACACACACACACACACAGGGAGGTGTGAGTGGCTTTGGATCACGGTGTTGAGGCGGATATATAGTCACATTAAATGAAAATGGCCTCAGGGCAGCCCAGGTGGCTCAGTGGTTTAGCACTGCCTTCAACCCAGGGTGTGATGCTGGAGACCTGGGATCTAGTCCCGTGTTGGGTTCCCTGCATGGAGCCTGCTTCTCCCTCTGCCTTTCTTTCTCTCTCCCTCTCTGTGCCTCTCATGAATAAAATCTTAAAAAAAAAAAATGAAAAGGACCTCACTTTCCTCATCTCCTTAGCCATGTTTTTTTTTTTTCTGCCACTCCCAGAGCTACTTTTTTCCTACAGCAGATTTATAAATAAATAATAGAAAAAGCAAAATTGCTTTGATCAGAGTGGTGCCCATTTTTCAAGTTGCATGCAGAGTGAAATATCTGTGAACAACCAATTACTTAGTCCACAGATTAATTGGTTAGGGTTGAGAAAATACAGGTCAATCTTCTAGTGGATTCTTCTTTACATTTTCAACATCTAATGATCAACTGAATCATTTTTAGCCTTTATCCAATCACTGGTTTTGCTGTAGACGATTTTGACATAATATAAAAGTTGTCTAAAATGAGGTAAAACCAGCCTTTCCTCTTGTCAATCAAGGGTAATACACACCCCACACACTCATGAAGGCACACTTACACACACACACACGCGCACACACACACACACAACTTCTCGTAAGTAAAACCAAGAATTACGACATGGAGTTATTTTTAATTTCAAAATTGTTGAATCGTTCCTTGGCCTTTCTTGACTCATTTTGGAAAATATGAATTCCTCAAGGGCATACATTGTGTTGTCAATTTCCTTTCTATCCCCCACAGTACCACATCATTTTGGACATAATAGGAACTCACAATATGTTAAATGGATATATACGTGAATGATTCAGAACATAACTCAATTATTAAAAGATTTTAATTAGCAAATGAAAAGGTATGTTTCAAGTATACACAATTCATATTCGAATCTAACACAATGAGCTAGCTATACCATCGAAGAATAAAACACAGTAGTTGCTGTGAAGGAGTGAGTAATCTAGCAGCTGAAAAAAGATTAAAGGAGACAAAGACCAGCAAATGATAGGAAAGGTATGCAATAAGTACTTACCTGTAAAATCTTGGTGGCCACATGAGTATTACAAGAATGAGAGGAGAGAGGAGCTGACCAGAGGCAGGAGCAGCAGAAATGCCTTTTTTTTTTTTTTTTCAGAAATGTCTTCACATAAGATATGCCTCCTACACCATGAAGAACCAGGAAGATTTATGAAGGTGGAAGAGAGTGGGTGGGCTTTATAGATGAGTGAAACTACATGGTGAGTGGTTATGACATTTACTAGTGGGGCCTACATATTCCAAATCCATAAAAATAACACCTTGCAAGATGGCAGAGGTTAGGCGAGAACAAGAAACTGACCAGGCAAGCTGAGAAGCTGTAGGCCTGCAATGGGTTGGTAATCATGTGGAAATGCAGGTTAGGTGAGCAACACAAAGGTTCCATAGGGACGGAAACCTCATCTGCCTTGTTCATCTTGCTCACTACTATATCCCTAACTCTAATACTGATAATGGTGTTTAGCACATAATAGGACCCCCCCAGATTTTTGTTGAGTAGATGAATGAATCTTGGAAAAGGCTCAAAGTGAGTCTCAGGTTTGTATACTTCTAAGCAGAAACATTTTAGAGACCTGCAGAGTGAGTGCTATGTTTGTTTTCCTGAATGGACTGGTCTCCAGTGGTGTTTGCTAAAAACACAGCCCATTTATCCATTAGAGTAAAAGTTAAGGGAAAAAAAACCCTCAAAGAATGTTCTTTCTCTTTCCTTCAGAAGTGCATGCAGGTAAATGTCCTTTTCTAAGCTGACCTACTCTATGACCAGGCCCAGAAGAATGAAGTTTGATTGCTCATTCCAAAGTTTTCATGACTACCAATGTTAATACAGGTCACAAAAGTGTTCATCCCTTTACATAAAGCCAGTTATTTATTTTGCCTATGTCATCTGTGCACTCCAAGGATTGAGTATGTATGGTAGAGTTTATTGTGCATAATAGCTTCAAGTCTAGTCAAATCCCCAGATTTAGCTTCAACTAAATATAAAGAAAGGATCTGTCCCAAGATTTATGGGATGTATTTAGGAAGAATAAATTCCCCAACTAAGAAAACATGGAGTGAGTTGTTATGTCAATTCATAAGAGGAGTATAAAAGGGAGACCATGTTTTTTATTCCTTATGCTAAAACTAAGGGTAACTGATATTTCAGTGTTTTCTGAAAATGACACTGTCCTCTCGTGCTCTCCACTTCTTCCACCCAGACCTTCTACTTCTGACAAATAGAAGGAAGTAAAGATATTCTCCTCAGTACATAAATCTAAGTATTTATATAAATCATTGTTCTCTCCCTCTTTTTACTTTTTTATCCCTCTTATGCCTTCATGCTTTCCAACTCTCAATAAAGGATTCCTACTTATGTGTTTGTTTTTCCTTTATTTGCTGGCAGGTCTTACTTGTGCCCATGATCCACACATATGTAGAAATCCTTTATTGGGGAAGTAAGATTGGAGCCTGCGATGTCTGGAGGATGGCTGTGAAGGATGTATGTAGACTCAGCAAAAGACTGCCAACTATGAACTCTATGGCCAGTGTTTTAGTGACCAGTGTTTTATATGATGGCATTTCTTGCTAGGGCTAAGTCAACAGTTGATAGAAAAACATTAACTAAAGTAGAATAATGTGATAGATACCAGAAGGCATCTCAGTAACCTCTCTCTTACCAGTGTTTCAGCGATTCTTGGATCTTGAGTAGTTTTAGAGCAGAAAGAACATGGGTTTTGGAGTGAGAGAGTTTCTGAGTTTAAATCTCACTTTTATTACTTTTTGCTACTTGTTTCTACAGAAACTTGGTCTCTTGTTTCCTCCTCTATAGAACTGAGAGGATAATTATAAGGAGTATTAAGTGGCATTCTCTGTGTAAAGAATCTGATGTTAAGTCATATAAATGGGACACAAGATTTTTAAGAGAAGGCTTATTGAGTCTAACTGGTGCTGATGTTTAATAAGTCGACTTGACTGGACTCTTTCTGGACAAGGTGAAGATGATAACCATGAGCATCCAGCTGGCAGTGGCACAAGGAAAATATACCTATACCTAGGCACATGTCCAACCAGGAGGCAGAACCAGGTCTTAAAGTGGGGTGTGTGGCGGCGGTGGGGGAGGCTGGGTGTGCGCAAGCATACCTTATCCTAGACTCCCTGCCACCACTCCTCCTGGAAACATTGTAAGATAACTGAACACACATATACTGTACTGTAGTTTATCCAGAAGAAATATTTGCAAAGACAAAGCTGGAATTCGGTAATGAAGTCTCACCTCTTGGCAGTAGAAGTTGCATCCCTACCAAGGTGCAGATGATCTCAGATCTTGAACAAAGTTGCTTATTACCACATCTATGTCTGCTCTGTAATTTTGCACATGAAACTGTTTTATCAGCTGTGCTGGAGGAGGAATCCCAGAGTTAACACGTTGATTGGAACTTCATAACACTACCAGGCCTGGCATGGAGGTGGGAGGAGGAAGGGTGTGTGTGTGTGTGTGTGTGTGTGTGTGTGTGTGTGTGTGGAGTTAACGCTTCTCTTGGAGTTATCTTCAGGGTCAGCATCACGATTTTCTGCATATCTACTATGATGACAAAATCAGCAACTTTGAGAGGGGTGTGAAATTTTTGTGAAAATGAAATTCATCCAGACCATTTTTATGCATATAAGTAACCATATAAAACAGTGATTTTTATTTTGAAAATTAGATATAATTCTAAAGCGCTAAAGTTATAAGATCTATACCCTCTGTATTTCATACCTAGTTCAGTCTCATAGAACATTTCCAAATTTCCTTTACGTTAATTTTTTAAATAAACACCAAATACAAGCTTGCAATGTATACAGTGGGCCCCATTTGTGGGCAGGGATAGTCATAACAGATGTATTTCAAATGTTTGACAATGATTATTTCTTGGAGGGCTGGGAGGGCAAAAGTATAATAAGGAAAGGATTTTTACTTTCTATCTTATATACATTTTATATTTGTAATAAAATCAAAGCTGAAAGTAAGAATAGCTAACATATACTAAACACATATGATGTTCCAGAAATTTTGCTACACATGCACTATTTTATTCAATTCTCTTAACAACCCTGTGGGCAGGTCCCATCACTGCCTCAATTTTACCACTGAGGAAACTGAGGCCTTGGGAGAGCTAAATCACTTGCCAGGGACACATGGCTGAGTAGGAGAGCTATAAAGCAAATATGGTATTCAGATTCTGTACTTCTGGTCACCATACTAAACTTCCTCAATTGAATAAATAAATAAAACATAAAATTCCATTTTGGGAAACAAAGAGTCAATCTCATTACCCCATAGTCACACCTCCAAAACATCTTATGCTTATAACTTGGAATGAAAAGTTTGGTTCATGTAAACACTCAATCAAATGTATATAACTGGGCTGCATAACCCTTCCCAGCTCCTGCCATGCCAGGGTGAGGACAATGCACACATGTTGGTGGCAGGGTAATAGGAGTGGGGCAGGGTGGGGGTGGATAGAAAACAAGAGAGCCCAGAGAAAGATATCTGAAGCTGCTGGCTGTCCTTCCTTAAAGAAAAACACAAAAGCAGAGGGAGAGACAAGCTAGCAAAATCTTGTAATTTGGAAAACTGAGAGCATCACACATTAGAAGTCCTAACTAGAAGTTACAGTAATGCTTTTTGATAACTTTGAAGTCTGTTTTACATTAACAAAGTAGAATAATTAGTACTTTCTTCTGGTTTGTAACTCTTCAGTATTCTTCTTTTCAAAAGCTCTTTTTGGTTTTTTTTCTTCTGACAAATCAAGGGTCATTAAATTTTTCTATAGGATAATGAGCAAGAAAAAAATATGCATAACAGGTTCCTCTCTTTCATGGTCCTCCTGGTTTCCGCCTCTTTTAAACAAATGTTTTCTAAGCCATCCACATAGAATGTCCCAGTATGAATATTTTGTTTGATTAAATCCCTATGCACTGACCTTCATACTCTTAAAAGTTTTATTTTCCCACTGAAAAAGAGAAAGGAAAAAGAAAATTTAATACCTGTAGTGTACAGGCACTAAACAAACTGTTCTATGGACTTCATTTAAGCCTTCCAGTGACCCTGCAAGAAAATTGTGATCTTTCCTATTTTACAAATAAAGAGATAAGAAGATGGCCTTATCTATCTTATAGGTGGCCAGTAGCAGAACTGAGATTTGAAGCTTTGTCTATCGTGTATCTTTCCTCTCAGTGCACTGCTTTGATGCAGTAACAATGTTATATGGAATCCATGCTTCATTATGAACATTAGCATTATTAATGTCACTAATAGCCACCATTTGTTGGTTGCTTAGCAAATACCAGGCAATATGCTAAAAGCTTTCAGTTTCTCTGGGCACCTGAGTGGCTCAATCTGTTGAGTATCTGATTTTTGTTTTCAGCTCAGGTCATGAGCTCATGTGTTGTGGGATCAGGTCCCTCCTCTGACTCTGTACTCAGGGAGGAGTCTGCTTGAAAGTCTCTCCCTCTGCCCTTCCCCCTACTTGTGTGTGCATGTGCAATCTCTCAGATAAATAAATCTTTAAAAAAACCAATAAAACAAAAAACTTTCAGCTTCTCTCACATGCTCTCAGCTTTACATAGAGTTATTACTTTTGCTTATGGATTAAACAACGAAGGCTTGGGAATGTAACAAGTTAACACATTTAGTAAGTGTTAAAGCCAGGCCTCAAACTCTTTCTTAACGGTTATTTCACATTACCCAGAATCCCGCCATCCAGCATTAAACACTTCTCTGCTCAGAAGTGTTGGCAATAGAAAATAAAATTGGAAAAAAAATCCTCACTCTCATGACCTACACATGAGGGGAGGTTCCAGAGACTGGTAATGCTTATCTTCAGCCTCAGTCTGGAACATTCCCTTCCTGAGTTCTCTAAGTCAGTGGTTCCCAAATCTGAGTGTGCGTCAGAGTCACCTGGGTGTCTTGTTAAAATATAAATCCTTAGGCCCCACTCCAGTGCTTCTGCTTTAGGTGGTCTGGGGTGGGTTCAACAATTGGCATTTCTAACAAGTTTCTGGTCATGCTGATGCCACTGGTTGGGGATAGGCTTGAGGAATCATGGCTTTGGTCTGAGAGAAAGTAGGGCATGGGCAATTCATGTCATGGCAGACTTTAATAAGTAAGCAATTGTCAACCTAAATTCTGGAAATGATTCCGTAAATGTCACTTTGTTTTTTTTTAAACTGATGGGGAGGGAGGCTGTATAACATTCCCCACAATCAGGTGAAGCAGAGGACAGGTAGGACTGGCTCCCTGGCCCAGCCAACTTCAGTAAAACAAACTCACATTATCACCAGGGCCCGGCAAAGCTTTCATGCCTCAAAGAGTTGTCCTTGGCAGTGCCCAGCAGAACACTGTCATGGAATTCACAACTGCCTTGCTCATGCCCTGTTGGGGGACATGGCTGACATCTAAGAACCAGGAAACCTTATCCATAAAAGCAATGTATGCCTTGGCAGCACATCACACTGGGGTACTCCTCTGCTCTGGTTTCAAGCATCAGGTCAGAATTCCAAAGGGGTGTTGCCTCCCATCTGGTTGGCATAAATGTAGCTGTTGGCAATGCTTTATCTCTGATTCCTACCCAGCAAGATAAGGTCCTGCCAAACCCACTTGGGCTGGTCCTCTTTGGTGATAAATTTCTCTTCTCTCAGCATGTTACCTATGAAGAGACACAGAATCAGAGAAGGGCAGGACTGGCAGGATTCTCTAAGCTTATCTCATGAATGCAGATCTGTGGTTTTACTGATGGGAAACTGCAACTCCGAGAAATGCCTGAGGCGACTGGCAGTGAGGCATCCCAAGGACTCCTTCCCAGAGACAACCCTCCATGTCCACCCCACGAGGCCATTAAGGAAATATAACTAGCACACTTGGTTGGGATCGAACCAGGTGAAAGGTAGACCCATTCTGGGAAAAATTCGTTGTCATCTGTGAACAGGGGACTCTTCTCCCATCACTTATGGTTTGCTTGTTCCTCAAGTCCCAACCCTTCCTCCAACCTCACTCGAGTGACTGAGAGAGTCTGAAGTAAAAGTATTTGGTAAAATTATGTCATGGTATCTTGGTACCATGGTATCCTTTTATTATTTTTTTTGGTTTATTTATTTTTAAACATTTTATTTATTTATTTATTCATGAGAGACACAGAGAGAAAGAGAGGCAGAGACATAGGCAGGGGGAGAAGTAGGCTCCCTGCGGGGATCCTGATGCAAGACTATCCCAGGACCCCAGAGTCACTACCTGAGCTGAAGGCAGATGCTCAACCACTGAGCCTAGGTATCCCCCATGGTAATCTTTTAAAAGACAGCCTTGAGAACCCAATATTTATTCCAGAGGGGTACATCTCTGTTCATAAAATATCAGGCACTGTGCTACTTGTGTAGGTGGAGCCCGGGGGGCTTTCTGAACAAGGGAAGTGAGGCCAAGTGGGATCCTTTGGAGCAGATTCTCCTCCCTCTGTGTTTGTTCTCACCACAGGCAGGTTACCCAAATCCTGAGCCACCACTTCCTTCTCTAGAGGGGGAAAGGATATAGACTTTAGTGTGTTGTTTCGAGGATCAAAGGTAATCTAGGCTGAGTCTAGCACAGAAACTGGAGTATCAAAGGCTCCCTAGTCTCTATTCCTTCTCCCACCCTTTCTTCATATCACGCTAAGTGCTAAAGCAAGGCTGGCGGTGAGGTGAGGGCTGAGGAGTACCCTGCAAGCTTCCTGGTCCTTCCTGAGGAAGCTTTGAGCGCCTAGTAAGTCCCTACTCAACATCCAGCCAGTTTTTGTTTATGTTATTTTGCCCCCTCTACCCCTAGGATGATGGTACAATATGTAATTTGTAAAGAGTTTGAATTAGTTCAGTCATGGAGTGTGTGGCTCTTTTCTGAAAAAACTATAAGATTTGCTATACTACTTCCTCCGAAAAGAAGAGAAGAATCCAAAAAGCTCAGAATATTCCCAACCTATTTTGTACCATGTGCTTGAATTAACTCTGAATTTGCCCAAAGCACCCAAGGATATCCCATTGATGCAGCCCAAATTCAAATAAAACACTGCCTTTCTGGCAGGTGGAAATCTCGAGCCAATCGTGGCTAATTCCTGCTTTGGCTTAGAAGCAGGCAGCCTCCACTATTCACCAGCACCCTGGAGCATAAACCCAGGAAATAGAGGCATTGTTTGCCATCTTGAAACAGAGCTATTATGTTCTTAGCTCCCTAAGCGCTTTTACTGTACAAAACACACTAGGTACACTGTAAACTGTTCCTAATTAGAGTAGTTGGATTAAAATGCCTTTTATTTCCCTCTGATTCCTGAGTGCATCTCAGGTGTATTTAAGCTTTGAATAATCTGTCCAGGATTTATTTCTTGATCAGAGTCTGCCCCCTGAAGTTTGATAAAGGTAAGTACAGCACAGCCCCGCTGGCCCTCTTAACAAAAGACAAATGCTTTCCACTAAGAATCATTTGTAAGGACACAGATTTGGGACTCTTGCCAAAATCTGCATCAGTCTGAGAAACCTGCTAGGTGCTACAGAATAACTATTCCACAGCTCTTTCTTAAAATTGCTAGTTCCAGATCTAGAAGAGCTTATCCAATATAAGGCCAGGCAAAGTCTAAATTTGATTCCATTCTGTATGTTCAGTGTGAAACTTTCCCACAGTGGACTTTCTTATTCTGCATATCTATTATATTCTTTTATCTTGGTAGAAGATGGGAATGAGCAAGTCAGGGTCTTTATCTACCTTGGCTCTTGTATCCTTGAAATCTCTCTTGAAATGCTTTTCTTAGCTTCCGAGGTGCTACGTTCTCCTGGTTTCCCTCCTACTTCACGGGTTGCTCCTTCTCATTCCCCTCTCTGGATCTTCCTCTTCTCCCTGTATATAGACGATGGGGTTCTCAGGCTCAATCCTTGGACTTCCTCACTTTTGCCCTGTACTCACTGAATGATTTCATAGGGTCCCATAGCTTTAAGTACCATCTTTAGCTCAGTAGACTAGCATATCCAGTGGCCTACTTGACATCTCCAGTTGGAGGGCTCATAGGCATCTCAAAGACCCGAAGGAGCTGGCCAAAGCCACATAAGCTTGGAGAGCTCTGGGGCCTTTGAGTTCAAGGAAATGAATCAAGGGGACTTCCAACTTTTAAGATATCCCTTGCCCTCTCCAATATGCAAGCGCACGCATACACACACACCCCACATTTATTTATATTTAACCACAGTTACATGGATATGCTTTCAAGACTCAAAAAACTACAATTTGCTGCTTCTCGGGGAAAATCTCTGTTAACTGTTTTAGCTTCTTCTTTTGATAGTTACTTCCATTTTTAAAAATATCATGATTATAGTGTTGCATCTTGGTGTCTCAGTTTTACTGATTTCCAAACACAAAGAAAGAAGATGTAGGTCTCTTCTGGCATCCCTCAATATAGACCTCCTATCCTGTATCTTCCCAAACACTTATATTGTTAGTATCTTGGTTATATCAAAATCACTTTTGCATTATTGGTACCCTGTCTACTATATTCACAGGTGAGCTAGGTAGTATGTTTAATTACTTTTTCTTTTCCACATATTTTGTTTCTGTTCAATGTAACACTTGCTTTTTTTTTTTTTTTCACTTGCTTGGATTTCTGTGTTCTCATCAAAAATTCATCCCAACCCATCCCCAGCTACGTAAATTTCTTGTTTTTGTTTTTGTTTTTGTAAATTTCTTCTAAATAACTCTCAGATCTATTAGGTATCCTATTATTTTCATTTTCTCGAGCAATCTCTCTGCAGATCCAGCCTGTATCTGCCCCTGGCTGTTATCTGTGTAGCAACTCCACTTACTCCCACCCTGGAGGCTCCTTTGGCTCTCTCTTCCAATGCATCTTTCA
Source organism: Vulpes vulpes (assembly GCF_048418805.1). Classification (NCBI taxonomy): domain Eukaryota; kingdom Metazoa; phylum Chordata; class Mammalia; order Carnivora; family Canidae; genus Vulpes; species Vulpes vulpes. The sequence continues at coordinate 143,989,676 of NC_132780.1, forward strand.
TTTCTGGGGACCCAAGTCTTTTTCTCTCTGGGTTTATTGCCACATTTGGGATAGTCTATTTCCCAACAGCTTTTGGGAAAAGAAGAATTGCAGGAAAATTTATGGAGAATTTCTGGTCTGAAGAGATCTTTATTTTTCCTCACACTTAATTGCTTTTGGGTTGCAATACTCTTTTCTCAATATTTTGAAACCATCCTCCGTTGTTATCTAGATGACGATGTAGCAGTGAAAAGTTCGATAATATTCTGATTTTGACCTTTTACATAAAACCCTTTTTTCCTCTTCTGAAAATGTTTGGATCTTCTTTTTTTTCTTCTATGACCTGAAATTTCACACTGATGTTGTCTTAGTTGGTTCAGGCTGCTATAACCAAATACTGTAGACTGAGTGACTTATAAACAACATTTATTTCTCATAGTTATGAAGGCTATAAGTCCAAGATCAGGATGTCAGTATTGTCAGGTTCTGGCAATGGCCTTCTTCTGAAATGTCCATACTTGATGGAAGGGGCTAGAGAGCTCTGTGGAGTCTTTTATAGAGCATTAATCCTGGGGCACCTGAGTGGCTCAGTTGGTTAAGCATCGCCTTTGGCTTGTTCAGCTCATGATCTCAGGATACTGGGGTCGAGCCCTGTGTCCCACTCCCTATTCAGTGAGGAGTCTGCTTCTCTGCTCCTCCCCTCACTCATTCTCTCTCTCAAATAAATAAAATTAAAAAAAAAAAAAGAACACTAATCCAATTTCAAAGATCCCACCCTCATGACCCAAACACTTCCCAAAGGCCCCACTTCATACTATTATCACTTGGAAGGTTAGGTATTAACATATGAATTTGGAGGGACACAAACCTAACTGCGGATCTCTTTTTGCCTCTCCTTGAATGTGGCCAGGACTTGTGACTTACTTCCAGCAATAAAATATGGTAAAAGAAAAAAAAAATAAAAAATAAAATAAAATATGGTAAAAGTTATATGATGTCACTCCCTTGATTACGGTATGTTATATATCTCCTATCTTAAGAGCAGACTGGAGTAAGAGACTCTTCCTGAAGGCGTAAGGGCATAAGTGGCCATGATGGAGAAGCCCATGTGGCAGGAAGTATAGATGGCTTCTAGGATCTCAGGGTAGCCTCTAGCTAATAGTCAGCAAAAATTCAAGATTCTCATTCCCACAACTACAAGGAAATGAATTCTATCAACAACTTGAAAGAGTTGGAATTCCCTAGTCAAGCCTCCAGTTGAAAATGCAGCCTTTGTTTACAGTCTTTCAAGAGCCTGAGCGGAGGACCCAGTTAGCTGTACCCGGACTTCTGGTCTGTAGAAGCTGTGAGATTATGAATGTGACTTTTTTGTTGTTGTTGCTGATGTTTTTAAAGATTTTATTTATTTATTTATTTATTTGAGACAAAGGCAGGGGGAGAAACAGGCTCCCTGCAGGGAACCCAATGTGACTCAATCCCGAATCCCAGGATCATGACCTGAGCCAAAGGCAAACGCTCAACCACTGAGCCATCCAGGTGTCCCTGGCTTGTTTTAAGCTCCTAAAAAAATTGTGGCAATTTTTTTTAAAGATTTTATTTATTTATTCATGAAAGTCACAGAGAGAGAGGCAAAGACACAGGCAGAGGGAGAAGCAGGCTCCATGCAGGGAGCCCGATGTGGGACTCGATCCCACATCTCCAGGATCACGACCTGGGCTGAAGGCAGTGCTAAACCACTGAGCCACGGGGGCTGCCCCTGTGGCAATTTTTAAATTCAGCAATAGCAGCTATAGCAATGTCTTACTCTTTTTCCGATTCTTTTATTGTTTTTAGTAACATTTTGGGAAGGAGCAGAGGTGACTGTTGTATGTAATCAGTGGGTTAGACAAACATGGCGTAGGATATGGGATCAAACATGCTTTCTTTTTCTCTCATCATCATTGTAAAATTTATTCAGTGGGAAAAACTTTTCCCTCCCACTGCATATGTTCCAGATATTACTCCAACATCTCCAGCATTGTGGTCACTTTCAATAGCAAACACACTCAGTTTGGTGATTAGGATGTCCTGTCTCATGTAATAGTAATAAACACAAATAATTTGGCATTAGATTTCTCTTTTCCCCCAGTGGAGTCCTGCTTTGAGTTGGCTGCTTGCACTGCCATATCTCTGCTGATGGACTTTTTTGTCTATCTTTTCTTATTCTCCTTTTACCCCACCTTGGGCTTTGAGGTTTCTGACCTCCTTTCCCTCAACTCCAGGGAAGAGAGTTTTGTAGTATAAGATGGGGTTGCCTTCATATAGTGCCAGGTCTCTCTGGATAATAAGGGAAGGTGCATTCAGGAACTCTTCAGAAATCCCATATCCTTGACTTCTCTCACATGTAACTCCTTTAACTCACACAAATTCCTCTGTATTCCCGGCGCTCACCTGTGACACCTTTCTCATCCTCTAATCTGGCTTCATCTCCAGCTTCTTGCTGCTCTGCTTCCACCACTTTGGGGGGCCTGATAACACAGTATCCAAGACAAACCCATATTGTCTCTCTTTTCTTGCTTATCTCACCATGCACCCTGTGTGGAAAGCACATAGACTTGCTTCACCCTGACAAATCCTAGGTATGTAGGCTGGTCTCAATTCAGAAACCATTCAGGGCCCCACTAGCAGAGCTGTGGCCACAGTTTCATGCAAGAGTCAGAACTCCCATTACCCCCTCCCAGTCAGCCCTGTGATCTAATAGAAGACTGAGAAATCTTTCATTAGGTTTGAGGTCAGAGGAAAAGCATCTCTTCTTCTCTCACCTTTTAGAGTAGATGAGGAGGTTTATGGAGTAGCTTTCTCCAAGGAAATTCTCAAAAACTTCTCTTTTGATTTGTATATCTCTGTGGAGTATGAAACCATCTACTGATCCTGCATCATTTCCTTTGAGCATCTCACTATAGCTCTTCACCTGTGCTATGTCTTGGTGCCATGTGGAACCTTGCGTTTTCATTTATTGTATGTATGCCTACTTAATCCACCACCACTAACTAGAAGCTCCCCTTGCTCTCTTTATGTGAATATTATGAAGCCTATTCATGTCGGGAGGCTAACACATATCTTAAGATTGTGCAATTCTCAAAATAGCCCATTCAGAAATCTGTTCTATGTCCTACTTGCACGTGCCTATTGAGTGCTCAATGTGTCCATGGGACTGAATTCAGATGCACTGCCCTGAAGAGGACATGTTGTGGTAGAGAGCCTGGCCTGAGTACCAAATGGTTGACATAAATTTACATGCTCTGATGCCTTCCTCCATCAATGACTCCAAACTGGCATCATGAAAAGCCATCCACGTCTCCTCTCCTGTCAGTAGGAGAACAGTGAAAGAATGTAGGGTGGGGACTGTCCAGCCTAGAGTTTGACCTTTCTGGGCTTGCTCTTCACTAAGTGCTGGCACTCACATCTGACACCTCTAGCCTGACCTCTCTATATTCTGGGTATATCCAGGCAAAGTGAGTCAGAGACTAAGAGGAGGTTACTCTGAACCATTTTGACACCATGAGTAACAGGAACCTTGGAGACATCTAGGATTGGATCTTGGTATGGGCATTGACAATGTCTATGAAAGAGAGGTGTAGGAGTGAGGCTTCACCAAAGAGACTCTGTAAACAGCAACTGTGAATGTGTGAGAGGCCAAAAAAGAAAGGGAGGCCAAGGTGGGTGGACCTAGTCAGGGTTACCACAAATGTCTGCAGATTATGGCCCAGACCACTTTAAGTAGCACCATTAATAGCACAGGGATAAGAATGGCACCCTCTTTAGTACACAGCCTATGAAGCCATATGCAGTGACCCTGTGAGACTGGCCTTCATTATCCCCTTGGGGACTTCAAGAAATAACTGGGAGGACATGTTGGAAGACCCTAATTTCAATTAAACAGCCAATAAGAATTATAGCTACTTGTTATGGACAAAGTTGTGTCTCTACAAAGTTCATATGTTGAAGCCCTAACCTCCAATGTGACTGTATTTGGAGACGGGGCCACTTAGGAGGAAATTAGGGTTCAATGAGGTGATCAGGGTGGGACCCCTATCTGATAGGATTGATGTTCTTAAAAGGTGTCTACCTCTATTTACATACACACGGAGAAGATGCCATGGGGGGCCAAACAAGAAGGTGGTGGTCTATGAGACAAGAAGAGTGGTTCCGTCAGAAAATAACCCTAAAGATAGTTTGATCTTGGATGTCCTAGCCACTAGAACTATTAAACTATTAAAAAGTGAATTTCTGTTGTTTAAACTACCCACTTGGTAGTATTTTCTTAAGACAGTCTGAACTAATATACTACTATAAAAAGCCATGATAAATGAACTTGACTTTATCTCATAATCACAGGGTGCTGAGATTCAGGACATCATGGTTATGTGTAAAATAATAACTAGATCATGCAAGACTACTAGAGGATTCTACAGACCAAAAGGTGTAAGATTATAATTACAATTACATAAACAATGCCATTTTCTTATAGTCTAATTTATTTTATTTTTTTAAGATTTTACTTATTTATTCATAGAGACAGAGAGAGAGAGAGGCAGAAAGAGAAGCAGGCTCCATGCAGGGACCCTGATGCGGGACTTGATCCCGGGTCTCCAGGATCACACCCCAGGCTTCAGGCGGCACTAAACCGCTGCGCCACGGGGGCTGCCCTTATAGTCTAATTTATATAACCCCTTATCTATTATAATTCAACATCCACAACTACGATCTTGGCATTGCCATTCACCATCCATGTTGCCCTCCTCACATTATTTAGCCTCTTTGTGCCTTTCTTTCTGCAGCTGTAAAACGGGACAGTAATATTCCCTATTCACAAGCTTATTATAAATATTAAATGAGTTAATATAAGCAAGGCATCAAGAATAGTGGACACTTGCTTTAAAAACTACCTGTACAGATTTCAAGGATTTCTAAGATTTCTGGAAGCAAGGATAAATCAGAGGGCTAAGTCCTGAGCCCAGTAGTCAGAGTTGAAACTCAGGTGAGCCCAAAAGGTCAAAGTATGGGAAGGGAATACTGCTTTATGTGGTGTCTATCCACCTGCTGTTCTGTATCTCATCTAAAAGTGGCCCTGGCTATACATGCAAAGAATTCCAAAAGTACTTACAGTGATTATCAGGGAAAACCAGGATGTGTTAGGGTATCTCCTTGAAAGGTGACAACCAAAATCTCTTTCAATCTGCCTCCTACACAGAGAGAATTCTGGGAGTAATGAATCTCATATCTGACCTTATAAATGTTGTTAGGGTCACAGATGATTTCCAAAGGCTGTTATAGGCTGTAGAACTGGACTAGGAATCCAAAGTCCTAAAAGTCCTTAGTACCCCTTTCCTGGCTTTCCAATCTCCACAGTCACTCCACCTCTCTGAACATCTGTTACCTCATCTCTGCTCTAGATCAGCCTGGACACCTCACTTCACTGGCCTGGGGACCAGATGAAAGCATCCTGTAGACTGAAAAAGACTGCATTACCTACGAAATCATATTATTATACTTCCCAACTAATGGCTACAAAACTGTCTGTAATGGAATTTTTCATTTTATTTCTGATTAAATTTCAGAATTAAGTGACTGAACCTAAAAAGAAAAAATAAACATATAATTCAAGTGAAAAAATTCAGGGAAAAAAAAAGAAAAAATTTGGGAAGCAAATACCTTTTCCCTAGGAAATTTGCACCGATGATTTTTTTATAGAAAGCATGCATGGTCCATCAATTTATCTAAGGTGATTTCATGAAGTTTTCTTACTCCAATTCAGATAACTGGAAATGCCATGAGAATAATGTTATTTCATGAGAAAGGAAATCATAGTTCACGGCAATGAAAAGCTGGTACCACTGACGCAATTTCCAATAAAACCCACTTTTCTACATTTATGAAGCAACTTCTTTGAATCAAACCACATGGAAATAAATGGTTCCATTTAACTGAAGATACAATGAGCCGTGATGAAGCCGCTGAAACCTTTTTATTTTATTCCAAGACTTCTAAATCAGAAAATTCCATTTAAGATTAAGCTAATTTTTTCACTGACATTTAGCTCTAAATGTCAAGTTGCACCAAAAAATTTTCCTTGATTTTATGGTTCGCAGCCTTATTCAGTTGATAAAAACTGAGTTAGCATGATGTCATTTGAGGATTCTCCAGTATGAGAAAGTACATAAATGCCTAAGAGAGGAAAGAGAGGATGAGAGTTATTGTTGCTATGTCAGAATCAAGCATGAGACCAAAATGAAAAGAAGCCTATGCAATTCCTTACAACTCTGGCCAGGTCCGGGAAGATGGTAGGGAAAGATACAGAATGCAATTGTTTGACTGACAGCATTTCATTAATGCCAGAGACTTGTATTTGTCAGACCTCTCTCATTCGAGAAAAGAAGCACCACATCTCTCAGATAGGGCTGGGAAATGACATAAGAGATCATAAAATGTTGTTGCTAGAAGAAAACTTCGTGATCTCTTCGTTTTTCATTTTACTAATGAGGGACAAATGTCCAAAAAGGTTAAGAGATTTGTCAAAAGCACTCAGGCTGGCCGGTGACAGTGACAAGGGGACCCAAGGCTTCTGGGTGAGCATGTTGAACATTTTGGGAGGGAAGTACCTTTGTGAGTTCAGACACTTTAATTTATTTTGGAAGTCAAATAACGTTGCTTGGAACCTAAAATGAGCAGCCTATTTCCCTGCTTTCATAAAGATAGTAACATAATTTAACATGAAATGGAACTCAGGCACCTAAAGATGACTTCAGGTTAACTTGCAATGCAATGTCTCTTCCTCAGCCCCAGTTCCACTCTTCTCCTCCAGGCATACGGCGATTATTTGCAATGCTTACATAGCAGTCCTCCAGGCACTGAATATCACTGATTTTAGCAACAGCTAATAATGAGCATAAAAACAATGCATGTCACAGGTGGAGGGGACAGTGCTTCCTCACCCACAGCAAGTGGTGGCTTCTCCCTCTGAGGGAATATTTTAGGGAGGAGGGTATGTCTAATGGGGCACAAATACATGGCCCAGGCCTACTGCTCAGTGGCTGGAACAAGGTTGATTCGAACTTCAGGAAGGATACAATTGGTGTTTGTCTAATCACATTTTGTACCCCGTGACCACAATGATCAATATCACCATTTATAGAATGTCTAAGTGAGGAAATGGCTGTGATTTGTGATGAAATTAAAAGGGACACTAGTGGTCTCCATGAGCATCAACTCCCTGACAATGTTCTATCAGCCCCGTGTACCATCCTGATGAACCCCAGACACAGGACCAGCAGATACTCCCCTATTTCTCATGAGGTTTTTAAAAGTACCCCTTCAATTTTCCTCATATGATATATTCACATTCTTTCATCTACCTTTTGTTAACCTTTGACTTATTGTTAACTCACCTTTGTTCTGCAATGGGTTGAAAGGCTTTGGGAATTTGGGTTTGGCAGATACATCTGATGAGTCTTGCTGCACAAAGAAAAACAAGTCATTCTGACATCAATAGTATTATTTTAGTCATGCTCTATATTTCTTGACATCTTAATGTCATTAGCAATCCTTTTATTAGTACTCCACTGATGTGGGGCACCATTCTTTTTTCAAGAAATTAGAGTACTCCTTTCTTTCTCTTTCTCCTTTAGGACACTTTTCTCCTTTAAAATGCTTAAGAATGTATTTCTAACTGAATCTTGTGTTCCTGCTTATTCTCACAACTTTTAACAGCAAACTAGAAAGCAATTTTAAGGAAGATGTTATCTTTTTGATGTCCATGCTTATATTTCTTTGGTTCACACATTTATCTCTAAAAGGGGAAACCATGGAGATAAAACAATAGTTTTATAAAAATGGTCTCAAATAAATACTTTGCCTTATTCTCACTCATCTTAGTATTCAAATCTCTTTGTGAATAATCTTTTAGTAACTGGAACAGAGGCTAAACAGTTCAAAATTTTGAAAACTGAATTATCTAAAGGAAATAAAATATTTAAATAAGAAGCATGTACTTATGGGGAAAGGTAAAAGTATTAAGATACATTGTGTCTTTGTCCACCCATGAATTGATTTATTCACTAATTTAATATCTCCTGTTGAGTACTACTGTGTGCTAGACACCAAGAATATTGAAAAAAAAAAAAACAAGCTTCTGTTTCCTGCCACAGTCCATGTCATGAGGAAGCTAAATCAAGATGTGAGAAACAGGTTCTTGTTGTATGCAGTGGACAGCTCAATGATAGCTCCTGATTTTCACTGAAATATGTAAATGGCTATCCCACATTGAGCTCTGGAAAAAAATTATCATAGAGAGAGGAATGAGATATGTCAAAAAAAATCCAAAGCAAAATTGATTTTCTAGAAGTCAGGACTGAGTAAACATATAATACTGTAACCCTTAAAGAAAATTTCTATAGTCGTTATCACTGCATTTAAAATTGCATCCTACCCCATTTGGAGAAAGGATTCTTAGATTATATAACACATTCAGGACTCTACGCAATCTGGGGGAAAGCAGCCTCTTCAGACATGAAGCTAAGTTGTTGATCAAATAACAGGGCCTGGGTCACTGGAACCATTAATAAATAAATCTCTTCTCCCTGGAGGGAGAATCTGTGGGGGTCCCCAGTATCTGTCTCTCAGTGAAGGGTGACAATGGAAGAGCCAAGAAGGAGCCTTGAGACCCCAGCAGGAAGAGGATTTTGAGAAAAACCACACTGTGGGGCCGTCCACACAGTGTGATGGTGTCTTGAGGGATGGTCCTTGCTGAGAACATTGTTGGCTTCTTTCATTCCATTCAGCTATAACCCAAGTTTTCATTGCTCTTTTAAGACTCCTATGTTACCATCCATTTCCTGAACATCTCTTAGTGGATAGCCTTTTCTCCTACTTTAAAAATAAAACAACACAAAAAGGTATCCAGGTCTGACTTCTCTCACACGGTGACCCAATCTGTACCCATCGTCCATCTGCATCAAACTGATGCTTCCTGTGTCCAGGGAAGAGGCTGATCCCTGCATATTCAGACTAGACACTCCATCCGCCTTCCCCCAGGAATCCTCTTCCCTCAGTCATTCCCCTCCACTCCCCATCTGTCTTCAGCCTCGCTTTGCTGGCTCATCTCTCCCAGCATATGGACTTGCTTATACCCTCGTGACTCAGCTCTACCACCACGGCTGGTCCTGAGTCTGCATCTGGTCTCCACCCTCACTCTCTTTTCTCTCACAACGAGTTTCTTGACAGGAACATTCCCACTGAGGTAACTTGTCCTCGCCTTCTCTGTTCTCAATTGCTGTAATCTGGGTTCCTGTTTTACATCTAAACTCCCTCAGAAAATTACAAACACCCATCTTCTCCTCTGCCAACTATGCATTTATTTTCAAGCAAATGAGCCACCTAACCTGAAAACAAAATCCCATTTTTTTGTCATCTGATTTAAAAATGACGTTGGAAAGGGAGTACAAAGCCTGAATGCTCCTTAAGACCTCGATGACCACCGCTGTGTTCTGCAAAGCGTCAACACTTTACATTAGAAACAGGGAGAGAAAACACTGTCAGGCATCCTTACTTTTGTTCTTGTTTTAATTTACTTTGGGGTGTGTTTCTCTCTTTGGTTTTCAAATGAGAAAAATTCTGACTTCTTACTTGGCGGTATGGGGGTGTCCTCTCTCACTCTATTGACAGGTTTTTCTATACTGCAGCCACATGGGCTGTATCTCCTTTCCTTAAGCATAGTGATTTATTCATTTCACATTCTCTGGTTCAAGAGATTTTAATTCTTCAAGACATAAATTCAAAATCACGGAAAGTGAGAACTTTTGCTTTGAGTAACTAGTCCAACAGTTAATGTCAACAATTGAAAAAAGTTAAAACCGAACAGTACCATGTGATTTTCCTAAAATCACTCAGTCAAATGATTACGGAGTCAGAAATACAAGGCAGATCTGCTGGCTATTGGACCACTGCTCCCTAATTCACAGTAGTGCCAGGTACTAGGAAATGCAGACCCAGAGAAAACGTTTAAGGTTAGAGGTTAATTTCCTCACTTTTTAAAAATTATTATTTCAAGATTATATTGCCCCTTGTAAAAATCTCTAACACCTGTGTAGGTTTTCAGGCACTTAAGTTAGCTGACTTCTATCAGACACAGAAATCCCTGCCATAGACCTCTTTCTGAAAGGCCTTCAGTGTTTTGCTGAAGAGCAAAAGTCTAAATTAACTTCAAAAATACAAAACAGGAACATGAGTGCTTTTGTTGTTAACTATACTCTTCTCCTAGGGACTGCACTTTCATGGCAAAGAATGAAACAGGAATCCTTTGTTTCCATACAAATGTCTCAGTTTGTAGATTTAAGAGCTCAAGTTGCAAGGGTCAGAGTCAGTTATAACAACTTAAGTGAGAAAACTCAGAGAACAATTCACATAAAGAAGATAATCAAGATTTCACCCTTTATATTATGCTGAGTAAAATAAGTCAATTGGAAAAAGACAATTATCATATGGTTTCACTCATACGTGGCATATAAGAAATAGTGAAAGGGACCATAGGGAAAGGAGGGAAACTGAGTGGGGAAAAATTAGAGAAAAATACAAACTATGAGAGACTCCTAATTCTGGGAAACAAAGGGCTGCAGAAGGGGAGGTGGGTGGAGGGATGGGGTAACTGGGTGGCAGGCAGGCACTAAGGAGGGCGCTTGATGGAATGAGCACTGGGTATTATACTAAATGTTGGCAAATTGAAATTATATATATATATATATATATATATATATATATATATATATATATATAAAAGATTTTGCCCTTTCCTTTCATGAAGCCAAAATGATACTCAGGAGGTGCAGAAAGCCAGGTAGAGAAAAGGGTCTCATGGACTCTAGATGTTGGAAGGCAAGTCAGATTAAGCAAATGGAACCGTCCAAAAGTATTTGCCCACTTTGTAACTTTCCATGGCTTCTCATTCAGTCGTTCCCTTGTTCATTTTCTCACTCAACTTTGTGAGTAGCGACTCTATGTTGAGCACCAGGCCAGATAGCAGAAATAAAATGGTGACAGAAACTCCAGAGCTTTTGCAAAAGTGGGTTTGCTGTGGGACTGCACACAGAGAGAAGTAAAACAGGAATTCCACACATTGGACCTACGGCAGCAGGAGATAATTACCTTTGATGCTTGCTTCCAAGAGCTGAAAGGAGATAATTTGTTGAACAGCAACTGTCGCAGCTATAGGGCAACAGAGAAATATTGAACAGAGACACATATACAATCATAATACATAAATCCAGAAGAAAACTATAGATTAGAATTGCTATTTGACAGAGGTATTTCCTGGAAGCACTTAATAGACCATAAGTATGGCTACCTGATGAAAAGATTTCTTTTATTTGTTTGCTTTACTTATAAATAAATCTAGGATTAAACAAAGAACAACAGTACCAAAAGCCAGAATAATTCAGATCCTAGACAATAGTAATAGGCAATAATTGCTGAATTGAAATTTATCTTTGAAGTAAAGGGTTTCCTAACCTGTGAATGGTGCCATCAAGAGAATTACTGAGTCCAATCAAGGACAGAAAATTGCTTCTTTATAAACAGGGATTTTGTGCATGTTCTACAATTGTACTAATTATAAAAAATTCTTATCTTCTTAAAAAGTCTATATCGCTTAAGTTACTGTCTTGCCTCTCTCAACAGAATTGCTCAATGGGTGGGAAAAATGATAACACAAGTTTACATATATCTTTTCTATTATCTTTTACTTATACTGATCATCCTTCATTAGAGATTTTATTTAATGTTAAAGGTTATTTAATATTTACCATATAAAACTCTAGAAATGTAGAAGTAGATGCATCTTTCAGCATATCCTATGTAAATGCATACATTTAATAAAGGAGCAAAAGGGAATTCACCCCTCTAGAAAGCACTTCTGCTCCTTAATGATTGCCAAACCATTGATTAAAGTAGCAAAATGAAAAGTAAAAATAGTTTCCCTTTTTTTCTATAATGTTTATATATTCTGTGATTCGTTCTATATGGTTTTCTTATCAGCAGTGAGTGTTTTCACTGAGTTTGCCTTTTATAAAATTATAGAATTTGATTACAAGAGTACCCATGGTCTCATCTCTTATATGTGAATAAGAGCCCAGAATTGAAGAAGAGTTAGATCCCTGGATTAGAAGAAGAAAGAGATGAAGAGAGAAATGAGCACAATACCTTACTGTCCAAGAGCATTCCAAAACATAAGATGAAAAAACCCTTTAAAAAAGAAAAAGAAATAAATCACATGCATGGGCTTTTCTCCAGAAAAGAAAGCATTCCTGTGTAATACTATTCCATCACCCAACATTGTTTTCTTACCTGCCTCCCTACTAGACTGTGCGCTCCTTGAAAGCAAGAACACAGGCTGCCTCCACAAAACCTGGCACAACACAAAGCACTCAGAAAAATGTTTTCAGTTGAATGTATAAGTAAATAAATGAGTGCATAAGATTTTAAATGCATGGGGAGCTTTCTTTTCCCTTTGTGTCATCCTAAACCCCAAATAATTTCCATATGTTTCTATATCTTAGTCTTTCTTTAGAGCAGCATTAAATAAACATTTACTGAGTGCACATAAATCTATGGCAGCAGTGGACACTGAGGTCCAACCCTAAGCATAGGGTTGTTCTACCTGCATCAAATACGGCCCTCAGGGAACCCTTGGCAGAGGCTGTATTGAAGCTTGAGGTCCTCTTCATAGTCAGACCACCCTCAGTTGGTGTCTGTTCACACAGCATATCACCATGGGCTTGCCCTCCACAAAGGCTCCCTAAATCTGCCTCCATTAGGTCCATGCTCCCTGGGTTTTCCTTCTGGTACCACTGAAATGTTCACTGGTACACTGATGTAGGTGGAGAACTGGTTGCTTTTAGAAAACATATTAGCATTTCCTACATTCCCAGCAATGTACTAAGAGCTAAATAAATTATGTCATTTAATCCTCACATTTACTTTATGATCTAGGTAATTATATTATCCCTCTCTAACCAATGAGAGAATTGAGAGATTAAGTAATTTTTTTTAGAGGTCACAGTTGATAACATGACATATTTGAGTCCAGACCTATTTAATTCCAGAGCTCAAATGTTTAGTCACCACTTCCCTGATTCATTGTGCAAAGGTTACCAGCAAACTTTCATCCAACCAGGGTTAAAAGCTCCCTTCCACACTCATTGAAACCTAAAGATTATTTCGTCCACAAGTCTCTGAACATTCTTTGATTGTGGAATGTAAAACCCATGCTTTGCAGCAGATGTAAGCAAACTTTTTCTGTAAAGAGCCAGATAGGACATGTTTTAGGCTTTGCAAGTCATACAGTTGGAACTGCTCAATGTTGCCAGTGTAAAGAAAGCAGCCGCAGACTATATCTACAAAAATGGGCATGGCTGTGTTCCAATAAAACTTTATTTACAAAACAGAGCTGGCTACAGTTTGCCAGCTCCTCCTCTGTCAAGTTCTAGAGACTGGACACCATTCAGAGTCAACAAGCACTCATGATTTCTTTCCCTTCACCTGTGTGCTTTTGCAGATGTCTGCCCAAGAGAAAGAGGACTGAGTTGGCAGCAAGAGGGATTAATTTTAATCCAGAATGTTTAAAATTCTGGGATGGATTCCTGAAGAAGTCTAATATTCTGCTTTAGTGTGAGAATAACTATTAGAAAATATGGATCCTGTTGCTTATGTGTTTATTTTCGATTCACTGTTGCCAGGCAGTGTTGGTTACACACTGGAGGCAGAGAGATGAGATAGCCTCCAGAGTGGTATTACAAACCTCAGTTCTCTATAATTATTCCAGTCACCTGATGATATAAGAAGTTACAAAAGGAAGAAAGAAAGAAGAAAGAAAGAAAGAAAGAAAGAAAGAAAGAAAGAAAGAAAGAAAGAAAGAGTTATTGTTCTCACCTGGAATGCATTGAGTAATGCAAAAATAACATGCCAAGCCAGATTCTGGTTGTCCACTATTGTTCCTATGCCAAAGCCCCAGGTGAGCCCCAGCAGAGGGGTCAGGATGAGGAGGCTCTTCCCCATGCGGACAATAGTGGCCTTGTTTTCCTGACCTGGTCTTTCTCCAACAGTGGGCCTCCAGAGCTTCGTGAGAACTAATAGCACCACAGCCAAATTCACAGCCACAATAGTCAGTGCGGGAACAGCAAAGGCCAGTAAGGGTTTGCTCCTATCAGACCAGTTAAGCCAACACGCGTCTTTCCTTCTGTAGGCATTGCTAGGCAGGGTGACTGCAATCGTGATGACAGATATGATGAGAGGGCACCCATACCCCAGGCAGAACCCGACAGCCATCATCAAAGGCATGGCCATGTGATGGAACACAAGGAGGATCCGATAAGCCAGGAGGATGCCAAGCATGAGCATCCAAAAGAACAAGGAGAGGTAGAAAAAGTGCATAAAGAACACTGCAGCTATGCAGACTCCAGAAAGGTTTATGGTGGAAACTTCAGTGGCAGCAACAATAAACCAAACATCAGCAATCAGGAGGCACAGGGCTACATTCACCATGCAAACGTGACGTGTGTAGGAGGTTTGGTTTTTCTTGACCTGCTTCCAAAATAGAGCTTCAATGATTAGGCATAAGGTGAGACTTCCAATGGAGATGCCCAGTCCCACAAAGGTGATCCATTTCACCACGGGGATGATGGCAGGAGGGACAAAGGGTGACATCAATATGGAGAAGGAGGTCAGGTGAGTACATCGGCACATCACCGTGTCCGCTGTTTCGTTCACTAGGTGGCAGCCCGCATTGTTCCACTGCAAACGACTGAAATCCCAAAACACACAATGAGGTTGGCTCAGATTTGACTCTATCTTGGAAAAAGTCAGGAAAATCTCATTTATGGAATAGTTTTGGATAACCGTGGATATCATGGGCCCATTGACCTGAGCATTTCCATTTTGGGTAGTGGATAGAATATTCCCCAGGGTCAACGAGGCCATGCTGATAATTGTTTCTGGAAGAGACCACCGGAATTGGTCTGACCCAATCAACACATGGCCTTTGACAGGAATGGAGGCATTTGGGGGGAACAGTTCCGTCTGATAGTTGTAACCCATCTTAAGTTGGCTTGCAGACACCGGAATCCCTTTCCAGTCAATAAATTCCCGAGAAAAATTCAGAGGCAGAGCTGTTGGAGGTACGAGGCTACTGATGTTTTCTAGTGTCTTCAGAAACCTCGAGCTGGCTTGCTGTTCTTCCTGCAGTAACACGGTCCAGTTGGTTACTGATGCTGAATTAAGGATGTGGTCAGCTATACTGATGACATCCTGAAATACAAGGATGAAAGTCAGTTTGTATTTTGAATAAGCAGGTCAGAGGACTAGGAGGGGATAGTCGTCAGGATTAAGTATCACTATTGCCCAGAGAGTTAGCCCAGTTGACCACATCCAAACTCAGCGAAAATGAGTTTAGTTGCTCTGCACAGTGGAAACTTTGGGTTAAGAAACTTGGGTCAGTGGAATTGTGAAAGTTCCAGAGTGATCTCCCCAGAGCGTTTGTATGCACATTGGGATGCCAGCATGGCTGAGAAAGAATCCTGTGACGTGGGCTGCATCAGGGCCCATTTCCTTCCTCAGAGGTGACAAATACGGCTGCCTTCCTGCTCAGGCTGAGGCTGAAAGAGCAAGACATTGGACATTGTTTTAAACTGCTTTCCAATGTTACATTTGTTTTGCTGACATCAGAAGTTCTAAATTCATGTCGTCAACATTCAAGTTTTAAGTTGTGTGCATATGATAATTAATAGGAGAGACTATAAAGCAAAAGAAGAGAATATAAAGCAAAAATCCCTAAACACTGGACAAGTGACCTGGAAGCATGAAACCCTTGTGGGTTTTAAGGGTCCGTCTTAGTTTAAAAGTTTCCTTTACCAAACAAGTCCTTGAAAGGTGCTGCTTTCTCCAACAGGACCCTGTCTGGCCGATGGTTCTGGTTTGCAGGCATTCTGTCCCAGGCATCGTCACTCCGAGTCTGACTCTAAACGAGCCCTCTGTGGCTTCTGGCCCCAAGTCCCATAGCACGCTTCTTTTACTGCCCCTTGGAACCTCTGCCTTCTTATGGTTTCTGTTTGCCTGCCCCTGTTTGTGCCCTTCATATTTCTTTTTTAGACTTTCTGTGTCATTTTGTTTTAGTTGGTTTCTTGTAAACAACACATAGTCAGGCTTTAAAAAAAAATGAGTATTTTTTCTTTGATTCACGGAGTTTTAACTTATATTTAATGTCTTCTCTGATATAATGTCACCTTATGTAGTCAAAGTATCATGGTGTGATCATGAATGCTATAATTCTACAATCCAATTTTGTAAAATATTATATACTTTACCATATAAAATGCATACATCCAAAATGATTGGAAGGACATTTATTTAACAAATCTTTATTGAGTTCCTGTTTGTGCTACTTTTCATTTTCTAGGCACTGAGATGATACCTAAAATGCAAGCAGTGGCTATTCTAGGGTGACCAGATTACATATCATTTTTTTTTTTTTGCCTATTTGCAATTCTTAGTAAGCAAGTGTTATATGAATAAAGTTTAAGCTAATTTTTAAATATCCCGACTAAATCATTAAAAGAGGGATTTCTTAAAATATGTACTACTAAAGTCCGAGCTCTCAGCCACAGGAACGACAGGTGGAAAGACATTAAACAGCGGGCACCTGTCTCATGCAGTGTTATACCGTGTCATACAGCATGACATAGTGTCATACAGTGTCATACTGTGTCATACAGTGCAGATGCTCACCCCTTCCTCTAAGCATGCCTAGACATAGGCCCCTCTTGCTTTGAATTCATATAATTGATCCCATGAGTTTTTTTGTACATTGTGGAGACTGCAATAAGGCTCACACAATGACTGTTCCGTGATTCTGTTCTTTTTCATTGGTGCACCTTCAACTCAGGTTTTTGTCATTCCTCCTGAGACTGAGCCTCTAAAGTGAGTCCTATAAGCACAGGTAGACTGTACCTCCATTGTTGAATTGGACACCTTGAAATGGCTTGCCAGTGATAGGGACAAGACGCTGTCCAGAATTGACACTACTGAAGCCAAATTGCCAGCTGTGGTTGATGGGTTTTGCCGAATGACGACGGAAAGATTTCGCACCAAGGATGACACAGCTGTCTCGGTGGCATGGCCTGCCATCACACTGAGATTCTAGGAATAAAAATGGTTAAGTTCTATAGAACAATGAAAGGCTTGTGTTTCATATAAACTATGACCCTAATTATACAGAAACTGATATTCAGTGAGATTCAGTGACTTTTCAAACAGTACCCAGCTAGGAAGTGGAAAGGTAGGGTCTACTGGTACTAAATTCTGTTATGCTCTCTATGCTATGCTGAGAAATCCTTGAAGATAGAGGGACATATGTGGAGATCTGACTACCCTTTGTCTTGGGTTTGGAGTTTTGCTTCTTTCTTGAGGTTCCTCTCTACTTCCACTATACTGAGCTATCCTGGAAGGCAGCCAAAAAGGGATATTCCTTTCCCTTAAAAACAAGTCAAGCCAGGAACAAGATCCCATCTGTTTTCCTTTTTCAGAGACAGAGAGAATGTGAGCATGATTTGGGGGGGCACTGGACAGAGAGAGAGGTAGAAAGAGAATCTTAAGCAGGCTCCATGCTCAGTGCAGAGCATGCTGGGGGCTTGATCTCAAGACCTTGAGATCATGGCCTGAACTGAAATCAAGAGTTGGACACTTAACCAACTGTGCCATTCAGGCATCCCCTCACCATCTGTTTTCCTTTTTGCTTTTCTCAGCTGATAGTAGTATTCTCTGCTTTGAGTATTTTTTGTACTCAAATACAAAGTAGTATTCTGTGCTCAAAGCACCTGGGATCTGCCTGCCCTCACACCCGGGATTGGACTAGTCCCAGCTATGGTCCATGTCCAGAACTGAGGCAAAGAAAGCAAGAGCAAGGATGGACTCCAGATGCCATCGGGTCTGACCTCTCCCCACCCAGTTTACAGATGAAAAACCTCAGAAAGGAAGCAGTAACCTTCTATAGTCCCTTGAGAAATACCATTCTGACTTCATCTGCAATAGTAGGATCTCTAGCTGGAAAAGAAGTTCTGCTCAATATGGACATCTATTTGCAAAACAATATCTGTGAACTGGTCTTGGAGTACTTCTTTTCCATGACTTGAGTTCTAATTCTTCATCCTTTGCTTCCATCTTTCTATTTACCTTTCCTTAAGAGCTTGAACCCTCCTAAGAAAACATCATGTGGAGGTCACAGTCCTGGACTGGAAATCAAGTGACCATGTTTCTAATTTAACACTTTTGCTGCCAGAGGGATCATTAACTGGTTAGTCTTTCATTTCTATAATAGGTTGATAAGCCAGATGACCCTTAAGATCCACTGTCATTCTATCATTGCATATGGTTCATCTCTGGCTGCCCAGATTTCTAACATGTGTATATTTTTACTTGTACTGAGTTTGCAGCTTCTGACTCACACCTTTAGTTGGATCTTTGTTTCCCAGGCTTTCTGAACTTCTAAGACCAGCTTAGTTGCTGTTTTACCATCTATCATAGACCATTTTAACATTGATTCATTACTCTGTAGCACCCTCCCAACTAGGACTCTCACCTCTGACTTTTTCTAACTCTCTTGGCTTCCACCTAGACCCTGCCAATCATGCCAACACTGCCTATATTTACCAGGGTCTGATAACACCCCTGACTTCTGTGCACTGACCAATGAGACAAATTAACATATTAACCTTCACCTAGCCATGCTCACTGAGGGATACCCACTGTGAAACTCAAAATGCAAGACAGAGATGCTTTACCTTCTTCAATTCTTCCAGCTGAGAGTGCACACACATCTCCCTGAGGACCTGCCACCCAGAGGGCTGGCATCTGACCGTAATGTTTCCAGTATAGCCACTGCTACAGGGAAGAGTAAACTCATCATTCTTGGACCCAAATCCAAAGACAATGCTGTTACACTGGGCTGGGAAAAAAATGGAAACCAAAAGGAAAAAGGTGTAAATAGCCTGGCACTCTATACAAAGCATATATCAGTGCATTCGAAGACATACATTCAGAGACAAAACCCAGACAAAATTCGGGAATAGAAATTTGTCCTTGATGCCCAGCTTCATCCCTATCAGTACTCTTTCTACTTTCTGATGCCCTCCCCATGGCCAGCCTCTTTCCCTCTAGGTGTTTGACCTGTGCCAAAAATCTTGCTTTTAATGGGCTATAAACTAGTAAGCATCAGGTGAAAATAAGACAGGGATGATCACTCTCAGAAAAGAGTTTCATTCCATAAGGATGTGTTGGAAAATCAGAAAATCTTCAAGAAGCTATGGAACAAAGCAGTAATGATATGGTTATAGGATGGGCGGTTGCCATTTTAGGATGACACATTCTACTTTTTACCCTTTTTAAAAGCTTTTCACATTGTGGCCAGCCACTAGTTATTCTTGCAGCTGGCCCTTAATAGTATATTCTTACCGTGATTGGGACCAGGAGAAGGAAACCCTGAATGGACGATCCTCCAGGGCTCTGATGTGTACTTGTTTTTCCCAGTACTGTGTCTTAAGTGCCTAGACACTTTGGCACTTAGTAAATATTGTTGAATGATGTTGTTGAAAGTGGCACATATGCAGGTATAAGAGGTTTAAGATTGAATGTAAAAAAGGAAAAGGAAAAAAATCTGAAGAAAAGTAGTGGGGTGTCGTGTGTGAGTATGTATGTGTGCATGTTAAAGATCTAGATACATGCATTTTTTTCTTTGGTTCCTTGAATTATGGTTTAGGAATATGTCACCTCCAGGGCTCTTTCAACATGTGTACTGGTGGACTATTGCTGAGTCATGTCCATTAGAGCCTAAAGAGAGGTAGTCTTCCCTTGGTGAGCTGGAGATCAGATCTCTGGTCAGCAAGGATCTGAAATAGGTGGCTGGACTTGAGTTTCATCATGGTGGGGGGAAAACAGCTGCCTGTGTCTACTAAAAGTCAGTCCTAGGGGATCCCTGGGTGGCGCAGCGGTTTGGCGCCTGCCTTTGGCCCAGGGCGTGATCCTGGAGACCCCAGATTGGATCCCACATCGGGCTCCCGGTGCATGGAGCCTGCTTATGTCTCTGCCTCTCTCTCTCTCTCTCTCTCTCTCTCTCTGTCTCTCTCTCTCTCTCTGTGACTATCATAAATAAATAAAAATTTTTAAAAAAGTCAGTCCTAGAACAATTCTGTATCAGAAACCTTTCCAGTCTACTTCCTGAAGACACAAATGAGTTGCTACTTAGAGGACTCCCATAACCTAAGCCAGGGATGGGAATTCAGTATTACCTTTTGCAAACACTCTGAAGGAGCTGTCTTCTAGTGGGAACAGCTTGTGAAGGCCTTCCTTCACCTTCTTAGCCACCTGTTTAATGGCTGACAGCAGCTCAGATGTGCTGCTGGAACTCACAACTTCAAACCCAGCAAAGATTCTTCCATCTCTATAAGGACTATGTGGAAAGAAAAATGAGGTTCATTTAGTCAGTCACTCAGGGCCTGCTGCATGTATGCACATCACTGGATCCATAGGAACACATCAAATAGATTTGGTCCCTGCCTTCATAGAGCTTACATTCTAAAAGTTTTTTTTTTTTATTATGAAATTTTTTTATTATTATTTATTTATGATAGTCACAGAGAGAGAGAGAGAGAGAGGCAGAGACACAGGCAGAGGGAGAAGCAGGCTCCATGCACCGGGAGCCCGATGTGGGATTCGATCCCGGGGCTCCAGGATCGCGCCCTGGGCCAAAGGCAGGTGCCGAACCACTGCACCACCCAGGGATCCCTAGAGCTTACATTCTAATAGAGAAGATAATACAAACAAGAAGCAAGTAACCACCATGTATAAGTAATTATGCAATTGTATATAATATATATATAAATTTAGTTAAATGTTATGAGAGATAAATGCAGTGATAAGAATAGTAGGTGGAGATGAGGCCCACTTTATTTCTTTAAAATTTTTAAAAATATTTACTTATTTATTTGAGAGAGAGCATGCCTGCATGACTGAGAGGAAGGGCAGAGGGAGAGAATCTCCAGCAGAGTCCTTTCTGACACAGAGCCCAATGTGCGGCTCAGTCTCACCACAATGAGATCATGACCCATGAGATCAAAACCTGAGCTGAAACCAAGGTCTGTTTGTTTAACCTACTGTGCCACACGGGTGCCTCAATGAGGCTCACATTAAAATAAAGCTGGCCAAAAAAGGCTTTTCTATGCAGAGGGTCTCTGAAGTTGAGGCCCAAACAATGAGAAGAAAAGTCCAGTGTTACAAAAAACATTGATGTAGGGTACCAGCATGTGTGAAGGTCCTGAGGCAGGAAAATGCTATGAGTTAGACAATTAGACAAATAGAAAGACTATCTGCCAGCTCAAGAACTGGAGTTGTTTCTCAATGCAGAAAGGCTTCAGTGTGGGTTTCAATTATCCTAGGGGGAATAAACTGAGTTCAATAAAACAAGTTACAAGACAAAATTGATTAATTAATTAATTTTAGCATAGCTAAGTTTCAATGAGCAAGAGAGAAATGGTAGGAGATGACTTTAGGTAAGTAGCCAGAAGCCAGATTGGGTAGGGCCTTAGAGTTTGAATTGTATTTTTATTAAAAGGTTTTATTCTTTAGTAAAAGTCAGTGTCATGCTCAGAATGAGCCACTGCATAGAAAGAGCTGAAGGGAGGCAAGCAGGGAAACAGGAGGATCCATCAGGGGGCCAGTGTGTGTGGGGAGAAGTGGTCAGGTTGCACGTGAAGACTGAGCCATGGGAATCGCGAAGGATACTAGGAATGGAGAAAGGATCCTGTCAAGAATGACTGTAAGGGATGGAAAAACAAATTGCAGTGTATTCATACAATGGAATAGCACTGGGAAATAAAAAGGAAGAAACCCTCCCCAAGGGCACCTGGGTGGCTCAGTCAGTAAGGTGTCAACTCGGTTTCAGCTCAGGTCAAAATCTCAGAGTTGTGAGATTGAGCCCCAAGACATACTCCATGCTCAGCATGCAGTCTGCTTAAGACTCTCTCTCCCTCTCTCTCTAAAATAAATAAATAGATCTTAAAAAAAAAAAGGAAGAACCCCTCGGCACTCAGAAAAACAAGGATGACTCTCAAAGACATTATGCTGACGGAAAGAAGCCAGACACACACTAAAACTACACATTGGGTGATTCCTTTTATATGAAGTTCTGGAATAGACAAAACTAACCTACAATGATAGAAATAAGAGCAGTGGTGATTTCTGGTGGGAGGTAGGGGTGGGCATGGAATTGTCTGGAGGTACAAGGTAACTTCAGGGGTGATGAAAATGTTCTGTCTCCTTAAAAGGTGGCTGGTACAAGCATTTGTCAAAGCTTACGAAACTGTACACATAAGGCTTGAGCTCTCACTATGTAAATTATACCTCAATAAAAAATGATTACAAAGGATGACTTCAAGTTTGGGTGTGTGCAACTGGAAGACTTGCGTTCACTGTAACTGGGATGAACACAGCAGTGGGAGAAGTAGCTTAAAGGTTTTGAGGAGAAAAGTTGGAGGATCCCTGTTTTGGACACATTATGTTTGACATGACTACTAGAAAGTCCAATGGAGATGTTAATAGGCAGTTGGATATTTGGGTTTGGACTTCATGGGAAAGGCTAAGCTCAAGTAATACATTTAGAAACCATCAGCATAATGCATTGTGTTTTGAGGTCATGAAAACAAGTGAGATCATATATATTAAATCCTGCAATAATGCCATAAAGTAAACATTATATTGTCCCCCATTTTATAGGTAAGGGAGCTAGAGTCCCAAAGGAAGTTGGGTCAGGTAATTATTAATTATTAACTGATGGATTAGAATCTCTCATGCTCCAAATATCAAATTCTTAATCACTACATTGAACTACACTCACAATGTTTGAATAAATCCAAACACTCTTTTATGTAGTGAGAGTCACAGTGTCTTTGCATTGATATGGCTCTCCTATCAACAAAACATTGTTTACAAAATATTTTCCTGCCTATGATTTCATTTGATTTAATCAAGTTAAGTCAGATTCCACAGGCTTTAACAGTCCCATTCACCAGAGAAGTAAACTGAGACATTAAGAGATTAAGATTTACTTTAAATCATATACATAAACAATAAGACCTAAATAATTGTATTTTATTGACTTATGCCTACTTTATGATTTTATCTACAAATTACAGGAGATAGCTTATAAAATATATGGAATGGAATATGTGTTAGAAATATAAATGGAAGGGCACCTGGGTGGCTCAGTGGTTGAGTGTCTGCCTTTGGCTCAGGTCATGATCCTGGGGTCCTGGGATCAAGTCCTGCATCATACTCCCCACAGGTAGCCTGCTTCTCCCTCTGCCTATGTCTCTGCCTTTCTCTGTGTCTCTCATTAATAAATAAATTTTATAAAAAAGAAATAAATATAAATGGAAAACTAGGACCAAGGTAAAGAAAAATATGAATATTGAATACAAAAATTACTGTGATTGTTTCAAGTTTTTCTATGCATTCAGTAACTGCAGTCAAAAAAGAAAATATAATTATATATAATTATATATAAATATATATATAATTATATAAAATATAATTATATATAGAACTTGGTATTAGAAAAAAGAAGCAGTATCTTTCCTAGCATTGAATTTTAAAGAAAATTATACATATAGGCCTTTATGTAACAACATAAGATAATTGGAAGGATAATATCTAGGACAGTATATTTAAAGCAATGCTGTTGAAAATTTCCTATAGCTATTCTTTAACTGTGAAAAATATATATATATAGTCAAGCTCTCTGACCTCTAAGCCCCTTCCTCTATCAAGTAGACTATTAGTAGTAATCAATGTACACATGGCTAACTAACCAGTTAATTTTTGGAATGAAAGCATAAACAAAAGGACAATTTACTAAATATCTCTTTATTTGCTGTAGACAGTACCTAGTCAGTTTTGAGCTATGCATAGGTGATATCTACACAAAAATGGTTTACCCAAGTCTCCTCGTATGGCTCCCAATTATATAACTGTATCATACCCCTCTGTGCTTGTGAACAGAGAGAAATCATCCTTCTGCAACCTAAACCCTCATCTTTACCCCTCATCCTTCCCATCCTTTCATACCATGATTTCCTGTATCATCCCAAGTTCTGTAACAATGGGTTTGCAGTTCCAGTTCCTGATCTACAGCTTGGAGAATGCCATTCAATATTTAAGTTTCCTCTTCTGACTTTTAGAAGCATCACAGACTTTTGTCTGGTTTTAGTGAGAATCCTACTAGAAAGGCCGGTTCTTCCCTGTTTTCTGTCTAGATCATTTGGGAGTGGCACTAGGCATTCTGCAGGATGGGTGCACAATTCTGGGGATGTCCTTTTTTAAAGATTTATCTATTTATTTTAGAGAGAGAGAAATATAGAGAGAGCATGTGAAAGGAGGAGGGCAGAGGGAGAGAGAGAGAATCTCAAGCAGACTACCTGCTGAGCTCAGATTCCCAACACAGGGCTCCATCTTATGACCCTGAGATCATGACCTGAACTGAAAACAAGAGGTGGGAGTTCAGCGAACTGAGCTACCCAGGCACCCCTCTGGGGATGTCCTTCCAAGGCCATTGTGAGTACTTACCGAAATTGGGTGACACGAACTGACTCAAAATCTTGAATTCTTTTGAATGCCTCCTTAAGCTTACAAGGAGAAAAAAGGGCAATATATTGATCTTTGACCCCATACAAGAAAGATATTTAAGAAAAAAAACTCACGCAGATAATAAGTAAACCAATAGAACCATTGAGCAAATGAAGGAGATACTACAGGAGGCAGTTGCATATTATACAAATAGAGTTCAAATGACAGTTGAGAATTGTACACACACACACACATACACACACACACATCATTTATTTTTGAGTTTGCTAGTAAAGATTGGAGAACCAATTGCTTAGAAAATAGGGGATTGGGTGCTAGATGATACAAATTTACCCAAAATCTGTTTTCTCCTTCACAAAAATAAGCCATAAATCTCCATATGCATTTAAACTGACTCTATCTGGCAAGTAATTGTGTCTGTCTTCAGTGAAAATGACATCTGAACCATCATCCTAAGCAGACAGACACTGATTCAGTTTTTTGGTGACTTCATTACATAGTCCAGAATTTTGCTCAGTAATTCTGTTTAGAAGCGAGGCTTCTTTATGGAATGAATCCCAAATGCTGACAATTGAGCCCGGAGCATGAAATTTTCTTTTGACAAATATAAAACAGAAAATAATCAAGAAGACTTGGTAGACTATGACTCACATAAATTAGCAAAAATGAACACAAGAGAAATGGAAAGAAGTCAATTGTTAAAAATCTCCCAGAAAGAAAATGTTCAACATACGTCAGTTCTGGGCAATGCGATTAACTGCTCTGTAATAACTCATTGAACATGAATAATTAAGAATATGTATTAAATAAACACGCTAAATTGAAAACATCTGAACTTATGTTTAGCCAACAATTTCTTATGTAGTAAGTAGAAAGCGCTTACTTGAATTTCAATTCCAGTCGCATATTTGGAGTATGAAGGAGAAGATGAACTCAAAAGGTCTTTGGTAAATCTTTCATTAATTTTGAAAGTGCCCCAAACCTCTATGGGAAATAAAAAGAGGTTTATAGATATAAAAATCACTCAGTGGAATTTATTGCAGCATAAAATTACAGAAGTACATTTGAAGCCCACCTATTCAACAGTAGCATTTCAATTTTTTCTTGTAATGTAATGAATGTTCACCTAAAATAATATAGGAAGCAGACACAAAACTAGACTTTTCAGTTGTGGATTTGAAATATAACGAGAAGGTGCTGGTGATCAAGATAACCTTACAAATACGTAAATGTGTGGCCACTCACGTATGGTTACAAAAGGCAGTCAGTTAACACTAAAATGTGTGTCCATCTAGGCATTGAGCTGAAACATTCTGTTTATGAAAAATTTTTTAAGAAGAAAAAACTATAAAACACTACTTGCTGACTCTCCCATTGCTTTTCTGTTCTGGGACAGGTTGTTGTTCATTTTCATATGGACAAACTCTGTTTATCCTTCATTTAGGACCTAGTCAAATGTACCTCCTCTGCAAGGCCTCCCCAGATCCCCCAAACGCAAATTCTTTTGCTCCTCTAAATTCCTACAGTACTTTGTTCATACTCCCTTTACAACCTCTTGTACCAACATATCTGTGAGCATTTCTCACGTTTATATAAACACACTCCACTTGGGAAAGAGCCTTGTGAGTATAATCCCTGTCTGATCCATCTCTGTATCTCTTCAAGATGCATCAGACATAGACCACCTTTCAAAAAGTAGGCTTTCATTCAAATTTGTTGAAGAAATTACATTGTCTTCTTTCTTGGATTACAGCCTCACCTCCCCAACTGGGCTGCTAATTCATAGAGAGAGAGAAATGTTTCATTGTGTCCTCCCAGAATTCGCCTCAGATCTGGGTATAAATATGGCGTTTAATAAATATGTGTGGCCATCATGAATTGGCATGGTCCTGGGAAGGGGAGCCAAGAATGCCCAGGAATGCTAGGTTTTTTCGAGTTCTCCCTCTCTTTGCACAGCTCTACCAAAATCCAGAGCTTCAGGAGAACTGGAGTAGTCTCTGAGGAGACTTTCCAAAGTCCTTCAAGCCCTGGAGGCCACATCATTTGGCTCACTTCATCATCTACTGAACATAACCCTAAGGCAACAAAGGTCCCCCAGCTTCCACTGGTTTCCTAGGCTAGACTTTTAACTTCTGTTTTGTTTTGGTAATGCATTCAATACATATATTTGTTGGCCACCCAGAACATATATTTCAGTATAACCACTATGTGTTCTTCCCTACTCTCACACCTCTAGACTTCCCTTTTCTGGAAATTGATGTTGGCAAAAGAAATGAAAAGAAGGCAGGAAAAAAATTTTGTGTACTCAAGCAGTTCTCCTACTTGGGATTCCTGTGAATCCCCCTCAATCTCAATAAAATCGTTGAAATGCAGAGCTGAGCTGGATGACCATAAGGTTAAAGTGATGCCCAAACATCGACTCTCATTTCCCTTTTTTCTACACTTATAAAGCTCTCTCTCTGTCCAGCTAAGCCTAGTGGGTTATGTTGTCATGGCCCTTTGACAATCCTGCAAACCATAGCTCTGCTCATGGAGACTAAGAGTTAACACATGGGCAAGGAACTAGAGTTCCCTCTCTGTGCAGGTTGGGTGGGAGGGGCCCCAGCCCAGAACTCTCCTCCTGGCACCCTTATGTGCTTACTTGTTCTCTCACAGAAATTGGTGCTCTGACTGAGGTTGTTGACATGACAGTGACAGCTCTGGAGTGCTCCAGCTGTGTGAAGGTAGCATTTCTGGGGATCAAGGCATGAGGGAGGAAACCAGGTGTAGCCGTCCTCACAGGCACACTGCAAACTCCCATTCTGGTTGCCACAGTCTGCACAAAAAACAGACATGGTTTTTTTGGTTGCATGAGATCTGGTTTATAAACTGACCAGTCCTGAGCTCTCACCCTTAGACTTAGAATCTGAACCAAGTGTTTCTCACCAAAAGCTAGAAGGGTGAAAGTAGGATGGCAATATGTTTAAGGTAAATACATGTCTAATTCAATAGATTTTCAGCCTGATAACAGACACCTAACAAAAACACAAAATCAAGTGGCTGGGCCTGACATCCAAAAGAAGGATGGATGCCCACGGATGCCCTGTAGATAGCCCTTAGATTGGGAAAGAGAAGCAGAAGAGAGGGTGTCAACCTGACAGCTATTTAAGAATTCTAAAAAGTTCTTTACCACCATTTTGTTGGAGGTTCCTCCTACCCACCCAGCACCATTCTCAGGTGATGCTAAACATCAAGAGAGTTTTTTCTTCTTGAGAGTCATGGTGAAAAATTCCATCAGCCAATTCTGTGTGCTCATTCCCTACTGACTGACCTAAAACACCCATAAAAAGGTATTCCTTTATAATAGGCCAAAAAAATGGGACAAAGTCACCAGACATTTTTGGGGAAATATGCATTATGATATTTGATAGGGAATGATTCTCAAACTTTGTGATATTATGATAGGGAATGATTCCCAGACTTTGTCATGTGTCAGAATCACCTGGAGAGTCTCATTCCAAAGTTTCTGATTCAGTAAGTCTGGGACAGGGCCAAGGATTTACATTTTCATTAAGCTCTCTGATACTGGTTCCGCTGCTAATCTGGGCACCACACTTTGAGAACTACTGCTTTAGGCAAATCATTTAATGTCTCTGAGACCCAGCATTGTGATCATTAGTGCTATCAATTACTTCTTGCTCTTTTCCAGGCACATAGTAGGATTACATATCCTGGCCCCCTGAGGTTTAATGGGGCCACAAGACCAGTATTTGCCAATAAGTTGTAAGCAGAATTAATATGTGTCACTTCTGAGTTAGAGGATTCAACTGCCAATGAGTGTTCTATTTCTTTTTGGCTCCAACTGAGTACATCTGAGATAGTGTCTGATTCATTAGCCTGAATTTCCAAGTGACCACACAAACACAACCCTGCTGCCAGCCTGCAATAAAGAGGTAGCATGAAGAAGAAATAAAAATGTCTTCTTTCAAACCACAGATAATGTGGGGATGATTGTCTCTATAGCATAACCTAACCTGACCCGACTACTACCCACCTTCCCCCTTCCATTCCCAGTCCCAAGAGGGCAGATTTACGTGTAGTGGCTTTTGCTCTAATAATCTTCACTGGAGCATGTAACCATAATGATGGAGGCTTCAAAAGCTTCAGAAAATTCTTCAGGTCTCTCTTCTCCTTGGAATCTCTATAGGACACCTGAAGCAGTAGCTCATACTCCCGGACTGGGCCTAAAGAGAGGAAGATAGTCAGGAGCCCCCTTTTTCAATCTGAGAGAGAAATATTGCCAAGGAAGCCACCAGAAAGCAATTGTCACATGTAGCCTGGAGGTCATAGGCTATGTCACGCTGCTTGTTACTGACTTCTACTCATCCAGACACTAAATAAAAATGAGCATCCAGAGGAAACACTTGCAGACAGCTCCACATGTGCCTGATCTATGTCTATCCCCATTTCTGCCAAGCCAGCTCTCCACTCTCCTTGACCCATCCTGGTATCACCCTCCTGACTTTACATGGTTCATCAGGATGCATTCAAGGTCAAGTTTCAGGCACCAAGACCCAAGAAAGAAGAGGTGAGAAAAATCCTAGTTATTCTTCCCTCTTTCTCTCCCAGCTCCAGTCTCCTTGGAGCATGTCCAATGTAAAACCCCCAGTCTTGGGCAGCCCAGGTGGCTCAGCGGTTTAGCCACTTTCAGCCCAGGGCCTGATCCTGGAGTCACAGGATCGAGTCCCCTGTCAGGCTCCTGCATTGAGTCTGCTTCTCCCTCTGCCTGTGTCTCTGCCTCTCTCTTATGAATAAATAAATAAAATCTTTAAAAAAAAATAAAACCCTCCAGTCTCACACTTCCCTCTCCAAAGAGCCCTTTTGACCCTATGAGGAGGTTTCAGTAATTAGCTAACTTTGAGTACCTTATATGAAATGCAAAAGCAAAACCAAACCAGACCTTACTTGAGCCTTTATGTACCTTCATCTCTGCCTTATCACTCCTGAGCAGCACCTTTTGTTTTCCTAAGGAGAGGCTGTTACATGTTCTGGACTCAGGAGACTATGAATCCTAGGAGGATCCTCCTACCCAGAACTCATTTAGGCACATTCACATGAAGCATAGTGTGGGATTTCATGAGGTTTCAAGATTGTCCTAAGCTCATCTACACACCTAGATTAGGAATATAAGGACCCTAAAGAGAAAGAAGGAAAGGGTGAACATCCTTCTGTTGTGGGTCTCCTCTGACTGCCACTGGCTCTGAAATTTCCTAGAATTCTCAGATTTCTCGTGACAGCCATGCTTTCTGCGGGGATGGATGAGATGGGGAGCTTCTCTGAAACTGGCCCATTTGTTAGGAGCCTGGGGCACCAGGCAGGAGGGAAATTTGTAGAGAAGGAAATCAGCAGATCAACCTCTAGACTTTTCAGAAGGCATTCAAGAGGGTGGCAGGAAGCCAGCTGAGGCTGACATGCCCCAGAACATGTACAACAATTTCCTGCCTACCATTGCTTCCACCATCTCCCTGCATAGAGCTTCAGCCCAGCCTCTTCTCTCTCCTCTCCTCTTCCTTGTAGGCTGGAACCTCTGTCCCAGGTCTTGGGAGCTACACCAAGTAGGCGAAGGTAAGTGGACTCCTGCTCCCACTGCCCAAGCAGGTAAGAAGTGGGAGGAGGCTCATGGCACTGGTTCTAGAGCCAGAGTGTTTAGATTTGAATAATTCCTCCTCCCCCTAGCTCTGTGTCTTAATTTTATTGTCTATAAAATAAAGATGACCATTCCACCTAAATCAGAGGATTTAATTCATCTAATGCACTTAACATAGCGTCTGGCACCTAGTAACACCTCACTAAATATTGTCTTTTCACTGTCAGAGAAAATGTTTTCATAGCATTCCAAGTTGAATTTTTATTTCATTCTCTGAAGAAGTGTAGCCTTGCAGAGTGGTTAGTACAATGACACTATTTGCATACTTTTTATGACAGATCACTTCCCTGGACCAAAGCTTTTGCGGACTGACCCAGGAACATAACAACCATCTGTGTGCACCATGGTTTCCACCAAGAAATATATTCAATGTCTGGAACATCAAAACAACAGATAAATTTCAGAATGCAACCTATTCCTAGTCTGAGGGTTGGGCCCACTAATTACATTGTTAGGATTAAGATAAGGAAGGAAAGGAAGAATATGAAACAGCTACTTGCCCAATATGATGCAGGTTACTGCGCCTTTATGTATTATTTAATTCTCACAAATGTGTTGCATTTGTCCAGTAGGGATGGCTATTATTCTAGTTTTCCACATTTGAGGTGTTTAATTGTGTGTCAAAGATCTCCAGTCAGTCAGAAGACCTACTGAGGTAGGAACCCTAGTTCCTTGTCTACTGCACCACACTCCCTAAGGTAGGCTCAGCTTACCTGGATGCTTTTTCTTATTCAAAATGAGTCCTCTTTTTGTTTTGATGCCTTCAGTTCTCTGTTTAAAAGAAAATGAGAATTATTAAGGCTGAGTTTTGTAATGATTGTACTTCATAAGGCCTTATTGGATCTCCCAGATGAACTGAAATTATGGATCTAAAATCCAAGTCAGGGATAGTGGAGAGGTGCCCAGAGAGTCTTCTCTGAGGCAACTTTTGAGCACAAACCTGAAGGAGGTAGTGGAGTAAGGATCCCTGGAGAAAGAACTTTCCTGGCAGAGGGAACTGCACATGCAATGGCCTTGGGGTAAGAATATGTCTGGCATGTGAGGAGAGAGTGAGGAGGCCAGAGTAGCACAATGGAGTGGGGAAGGGGAGATGGTAGGGCTTGAACTCAGAAAGTATCTCCAAGGAGGTGGGCTGTTGGATCTTTATAGGGCAACAGCTTAATTTTTACTTGAGTAGGATGGGAACCCACTGGAGAGTTCTCAAAAGAGATGAGAGTGCTCTACTTTACTTTTTAGAAGGCTCAATCCTGCAGCCATGTTGGGAACAGACAGGCAGAGAAGCAATGAGAGCATCTCAGGAGTTATTGAAATAACACAGCGAGAGATACTAAAGGTGTGGATCAAGGTGGAAGCCACAGAGGTAGTGAGAAATGTTTGAATTCTGGGTGTATTCAAAGATAAAGCAAAACAAAACAAAACAGGAGCCAATGGTTTAAATATGGATTATGGGAAGAGTCAAACATGAAAATAAGTTTTTTGCCCAAGCATCTGGAGAGACAATGATGCCACTTGTTGAGATGGGAAAGGAGAAGCAGGTTTGGTGAGAAAAAAAATCAGGAATTTAATTTTGGACCTATTAAGTTAAGGGGCCTATTGGACACCCAGCTGGAGACACCCACGTAGGTAGTAGACAGACAGCTGTAGAGTTCAGGGGAGAAGGTCGAGATGCAGATGTATATTTGGGAGTCATCAGGGTGTAAAGAATACTAAAACCATGATCCTAGATGAAAGCATTGAGAGAGTGAGTGTAGTTGGGGGTGAGAGTCCAATGATTGCCCATGCCAATCTTTATGCCTTTCCTCAGTCAAAGAAATCATAAGAAGGAATGTGCTGAGCTAAACATGATCTCCAAAACGGTTTAGTCTGAGTTCCTTATTTTGCAGTTAGCTCATCTAAATTCCAAGAGATAAAACTGTCCAAGGCTATGCAGCTAATGTTGGTAACGTGGAGACAAGAACCCAAGATTTTTCATTCCAAGTCTATTAAATTATGCAGTTCCAGTTGCCAAGAGAATGATGGGTTTTCAAAGGGCAGAGGGAGAGAAGAGAGGTGGTAGAGAGGGAAAATAGGGCATATGCCAACTCACCCCCGGGAAGCCTTCCCAACCCTCAATGAGTGTGAAGAAAGAGATGAGCCAGAGCACGTGGACTTGCATCTTCAGTTGGCCTCCCTCCTTATCCTGGATTCAACGTAAACAACCAGAGTCACAGTCTGTGGCTAGACAATGGATATATCATGCAAGGCTGAGGCACAAAACAGGTCATTCAAGCCAGAATTTAAAAATGCACACAGCGGTAGAGACTAACGAGTGGGTCAGAATCCCTGAGTGGTTGATTACTTTTCCACCTCACATGTGTAGCCTGAGATGCCATTATTTCCACTCTGGTAGCAGGAGTAGTAAGCTTCTGTCTTTACAAACTGCCTAAAAAATTGCTCGAGAGCTCTCTTCTCAGTGATGAAATTTGACCAAACATAGGCTATTTTAAAATCATGCCTTGCTTAACTTTGCAAACAAATGCATTTAACATCCAGCCTTTTTATATTTCATGGTTTCCTTTTCATCTCCATAAAAACAAATATTAAAATAACCGAAGATCTGGGGCACCTAGGTGGCTCAGTGGTTGAGCCTTTGGCTCAGGTCATCATCCTGCGGTTCTGAGATTGAGTCTCAAAACAGTCTCTTCTCCCTCTGCTTGTGTCTCTGCCTCTGTGTGTGTCTTTCATGAATAAATAAATAACATCATTTAAAAACAAACAAACATATAAATAAATAAATAACTGAAGATCCTTAGAACCATGAATATAAGGACAGAATCAGAGTATGTAAGCATAGAAATAATAATGAACAAATCAAACAAATTTCTTTCCTTATAGTTGATGTAATTATCAACAAATTATCCTTGACTTTATGCTTATGTCAGAATAATTTAGACAAAAATCAACACATAGTCATGGTCACAAAATTGGCCATGTGTACCCAGGATTTTCATGTCAACAACAACAACAACAAAATCATGGTAAGTTAAAACTGTTCTGTCCAATATGGTAGCCACTGGAGCTATGTGGAAATCTAAATTTTAGCTTTAATTACAATAGAGTGAAATGAAAATTTCATTTTCTCTGTCACACTAGCCAAATTTCAAGTGCTCAACAACCACATGTAGCTAGTGGCTACCAATTTTAGGCAGTGTAGATGCAGAACACTTTGATTATTTTTTTGAAGATTTATTTATTACTTAGAAAGAGAGAAAGAGTGCACAGGGGGAAGGCACAGAGAGAGGAAGAGAGGAGAGGTCATCTCAAGCTGAGTGGGAATTCAGACTTGGGGCTCAATCCCACAACCCTGAGATCATGACCTGGGCCGAAATCGAGAGCCAGACACTCAACTGACTGAGCCACCCAGTTGCCCCAGAACACTTCCATTATTGCCAAAAGTTATATTAGGCACGAAATAGTATTCAGCCTTAAAATAGAAGGAAATCCTGTCACATGATAAGACATGGATAAACCTCAAGGGCATTATATTTTTTAAAAAGAAGCCAATGGGAAAAAGATCTTGTATGATTCCACTTCTATGAAGTATCTAAAGAAGTCAAGCTCACAGAAATAGAAAATAGAATGGTAGTCACCAAGGGCTTGGAGAAGGGAAAATAGAGACTTGTTATTTAGTAATAACAATAATAATAATAAAAAGTTTCAGTTTTGCCAGAACAGAAAGTTCCAGAGAACTGATGTACAGCTATGTGAATATACTTTACATTATTGAAACTGCACACTTAAAAATGGTTAAGGCAGTACATTTTATGTTACGTGGGTTTTTTTACCACAATTTCTGGAAAGTTGTATTGAACATCATTGATAGAAATGAAGGTATACTTCCCTCTGGCCTCTCAACATTATTCCACATGGGAAAAGATGAAAAACTCTAATCCCCAAACTCAGTAACCCACCACTAGAATAAGTGTCCTTGGTTAGCAGCACAGAAAACACAGAGTTGGGCCCTTCCTTCCAGCCCTTACCTTGTTTCCCAGATGCACTTTAACCCTCATACAAACCCTGCCATGGCTGACAGTGCTGCCTCACACTTTGCTCTTGGATCTACAAAAAAAGAAAAAAGGTGCTAGAGGCAAGATAAAAATTACTACAGCCATGGCCTACATGTCAGCAGAGACCCTTTCCAGGGCTTTCAAGGGAAGCATGAAAAATAAGCAAGGAAACATATACAACTTGTGTGTTTACCTTTTCCCCTCCTGGTCCTCTCTCTCTCTCTTTTTTTTAAAGATTTATTTATTTACTCATTCAGAGAGAGCGAAGAGAGAGACAGAGACACAGAAAGAGGGAGAAGCAGAGAGAGAAGCAGGCTCCCTGCAGGAAGCCCGATGTGGGACTCGATCCCGGGTCTCCAGGATCACACCCCAGGCTGCAGGCGGCACTAAACCGCTGCGCCACTGGGGCTGTCCCCCTGGTCCTCTCCTGTCCCTACATTCCCACTTGCCAAAACTCCTTCAAAATCTACTGATTTAGCATTGAGCAGAAGCCTGTGCTCCAGATTGTTCTTCTAGATCTTGC
Source organism: Vulpes vulpes (assembly GCF_048418805.1). Classification (NCBI taxonomy): domain Eukaryota; kingdom Metazoa; phylum Chordata; class Mammalia; order Carnivora; family Canidae; genus Vulpes; species Vulpes vulpes. Next base: position 144,024,624 of record NC_132780.1, read on the forward strand.
TTTTCAAAACTCATCTCCTCTGGGTCCTATTTCCTCTGGCCAGCTCTGTGCTGGACATTTATCCATAGAGCAGTGTTTTTCAAACATTCTGATCAGGACCCATAAAAAAGGTATATATTTTATAATGTGCATATATACATACACATATAATAAAATGTATGAGTGTGTACATCTAAATAACGGAATAGTTAAATAACAGAACAATTCTGTGAAACAGAGCTTAATTATTTCTGAGATGTGCCCTTGGATATTTCCATTTTTATTAACTTTTTATTGAAATTCTACTTAGTTAATATTAGTTTCAGGTGTACAATATAGTGATTCAACACTTGTATGCAACACCCTGTGCTCATCACAGCAAGTGCCCTCCTTAATCCCCGTCAACTATTTCCCTCATCCACCCCACATCCCCTCTGGTAACCATCAGTTTCTTCTCTATAGTAAAGAGTCTGTTTCTTGGTTTGTCTCTCTCTTTTTCCCCTCTGCTCATTTGTTTTATTTTTTAAATTCCACATAAGAGGGAAATCATAGGGTATTTGTGGTATTTGTCTTTCCCTGACTGACTTATTTCAGTTTAACATAATTCTTTTTATCTCCATCTATGCCTTGCAAATGGCAAGATCTCATTCTTTTATATGGCTGAGTAATATTCTGTTATATATATATATATATATATATATATATATATATATATATATATCACATCTTCCTTATCCATTCATCAGTCAATGGACTCTAGGGCTGGTTCCATAACTTGGCTATTGTACATAATGTTGGTATAAACATTGGGATGTATGTATCCCTTTGAATTAGTATTTTTGTATTCTTTCGGTAAACACCTAGTACTGTAATTTCTGGGTAGGTTAGTTTTATTTTTTTTAAGATTTTATTTATTTATTTTGTTTGAGAGAGAGAGAGAATGAACAGGTGGAGGGGTAGAGAGAGAGGGGAAGAGAATCTCAAGCAAACTCTGCACTGAGTGCAAAGCCTTTTGAGGGGCTTGATCTCACAACCCTGAGAACATGACCTGAGCTGAAACCAAGAGTTGGATGTTTACATGACTGAGTCACCCAGGAGCCCCAGGGTAGCTGTAGTTTTAACTTTTTGAGGAACCTCATACTGTTTTCCACAGTGGCTGCACCAGTTTGCATTCCCACCAACAGTGTAAGAAAATTCCCTTTCTCCACATCCTCATCAACATCTGTTATTTCCTGTGTTGTTGATTTTAGCAGGAAAACACAGGAACACACCTCACTCATTCTAACAGGTGTGAGGTGATATTGTAGTTTTGATTCATTTTCCTCTGATGGTATGTGATGTTGGATATTTTCTCATGTGTGTGTGTGTTGGCCATCTTTTGGCCATGTCTTTTTCTTTTTTTCAGATTTTATTTATTTATTCTTTTTTCTTGTATGTCTGTACGTCTTTTTCTTTTTCTTTTTTTTTTTTTTTTTTAGATTTTATTTATTTATTCATGAGAGACAGAGAGAGAAGTAGAGACAGAGGTAGGCTCCCTGCAGCGAGCCTGACTCAGGACCTGATCCCAGGACTCCCGGATTACAACCTGAGCCAAAAGCAGATGCTCAACCACTGAGCCACCCAGGCAACCCCTATCCGTATGTTTTATTTGGAAAAATGTCTATTCAACTCTTTTATTTTTTTAATTGGATTCTTCATTTTGGGGGTGTTGAGTTTTGTAAGTTCTTTATATTTTTTGGATACCAACCCTTTATCTAATATGTCATTTGCAAATAACTTCTTCCATTCCATAAGTTGCCTTTGAGTTTTGTTGATTGTTTCCTTCACTGTGCAGAACTTTTTTATTTTGATGAAGTCCCAATAGTTCATTTTTGCTTTTATTTCCCTTACTGAAGAGACATATCTAGAAAGAAGTTGCCGTGGGTATCGTCAAAGAGGTTACTACATGTATTCTTCTCTAGGATTTTTATGGTTTCCTGTCTCACAATTGGGTTTGAATCCATTTTGGATTTATTTTCATGTATGGCGTAAGAAAGTGGTCCAGTTTCATTGCTTTGCATGTTTTACAGTTTTCCCAACACCATTTGTTGAAGAGACTTTTTCCCATTGAATACTTTCCTGCTTCGTCAAAGATTAATTAACCATATGGTTGTGGGTTCATTTCTGGGTTTTCTGTTCTGTTCCATTGATCTGTGTATCTATTTTTGTTCCAGTACCATTCTGTTTTTACCACTATAGCTTTGAGATATAACTATTTGTTTTTATTTTATTGGGTTGTGGTTTTTCTGGTTTTATTTTTTTGGTAAACTGTCACATCCTACTAAATTGATTTACCAACACCTTCTTCGACTACAGCCACCTCGTAGAGGAAACTTGTGCTCTTTCCAACCCCATTCTCACTTTTTCTTTACTTCCAGGGAAAACTTTTTAATGCCAGCTCCTGACATTGAGCACTTTTTTTTTAGTCTGTAGTGCTGAAGCTTTCAAAGAGGGCAATAGTCACTGTGCATGTGGGTATAATCTATCCTCTCCTTGTGCCAGAGCCTGCTTCCAAATGGGAGGCCTGGCTCTTATGTAGCTCTTTCTCTCAATCATTTCTCTCTGAAATATCTTTTTTTCTCCATCATATTGCCCAAGCTTGAGCCTGCAAACCCAACTCTAAAAGTCCCTAATGACAGCCTGGGCATTATGAGGAAATTCTCTCATACTCTTGGCCTCTTTATCCCCTCTTCCTCCCTTGTGGAGGGTGTATTCTGGGCTGTCTCCTTGGATTTGCTAGAAATGGTAAATTGTCACTTACAGTCAGAGTTTCAGACCAGTGATTCCAGTGATTCCTGCTCTGTAGGCCAATCATGAATAGCTGGACTATTAAAAGGAAGGAGGAGGAGAGGGAGGGAAGGAAGAACAGAGGAAGAAAAGAAAATATTTGGAAGCTCATTAGAAAACACTGATGCCCTTATCCCCCTTAAACCCTGCTCAATCCTAGGCCAAACCCAGCCATGTGCATAATTAAATCAACCAAAGGATGCTGATCTCTATGCAGGTTTAAGAGTTGTTATTCTAGCCTGGTTCTGGGATAGGGAACAGGAGTGCAGCACTGAAGCCAAGCCTGAGATTTGAGTTCTACTTTGGGATTTGGGACCAAAGCTCAAACTAATCAAAGGGTTTTCTTTGCTTCCTTGGTGTATACTTCTGGGATAAGGTTGGAAGACTGAATTTCAGATAAATAATGACTAATTTTTTTAGTGTTCAGTATGAGCCACACAATATTTGAGACACTATTGATCATCCAGAATTATTCGTTGTTTTTCTGAAATTCAAATTTAACCAGGCATTCTCTATTTGACAGCTAGTCAAAGGTGGGAAAATAGAATTTCAAGGTGCACAGGACCCAAGCACTGTGGCTGGATTGCCCAGGGTTTGCATACCAGCTTTGACTTGATAAATGTCAAATTGAGGCTTTCATACCTCAGTTTACTGATCTATCATGTGGAGGAAATCGTATTAATTCAGAGATTCTTAGGAGATTTGAATGCATTATTGCATGTAAAGTACACCAAACAGTGCTTGGCCGGTAGTAAGCCTCAATTATGGTCAGCAATTAATATTAGCATTACTAATATTTTAATTTCATCACCTATATTTATAGTTACTTGTTGAATTGTGTCAGAATTTGACTTCAATTGTGAGTCAGATTAACTTACCAAGTAAAAGGTGCTCCCAAGTCAATGGCCACCACTATGTAAAGAGAAGGATGGATCCCAGCCTCAAAATGATAAAAAATATTTTTTTACAGTAACTGAATTATCTGACTCAAAAGAGAGTCCTTGACAGTGTGCGTGTCAGAAATACCGTGTCTGTGTGTGTCTGTCTGTCTGTGTGTCTTGGGTAATCTTAAATCCCACTTTGCTTTTACTAAATGTGACCCCCATGGTATTTTCAGCACTTCCTTTCCAAGCTGAAAGGGTCCTGATTATTTTTTTTAAGATTTTATTTATTTATTCATGAAGGACACAGAGAAAGAGCCAGAGACATTACAGAAGGAGAAGCAGACTCCTCAAGGGGAACCCAATGAGGGACTAGATCCCAGGACCCTGGGATCATGTCCTGAGTCAAAGGCAGATGCTCAACCACTGAGCCACCCAGGTGTCCCCAAAGTTCTGATTATTAAAAAATTCTCAGAATCTGTGTACTCCTGCCACAGACAAGGAGCTGTTGTTGACATCAGAGTACGTGTGTTTACATCACTCACTGGGCAGCAGCTGGGGACTGCTGATGCCTGACCCACAGCTGTGTTGGCACCAGCTGCAGTGGGAAGGCTTGACCATGGTAGAACCTCCCTCACTTCCTTGAATTCATTCAAGTGAATTCATTCCTGATAATCCTTGTCCTTCAATCTGCAGAGAACAATCATTAGGTTTCGCTACTACGCCTCTGGAGAATATTGTCCATTGTCTCTCCATTCTTCCAGTTATGTCTTTATTGGTCCCAAATATTATTTATTTATGTCAACACTTGTCACCTTATCAACAGTGGTACTGAGTTGGAACTGCTCATACCTACACTTCCCAGCATTTTTAGCAATATTCTAATCTTAGGCACTGTTGAACACTTGGGTTGCTCTCCTGGCACCAATATTTATGGGATTGTTTCTTCCTCTATAAATAGAAGAATTCCCAGTAGAGATGTCCCCCTCTTCTCTGTCCTGGACTCACATGGGCACACGTGCATACCACACACACACACACACACACACACACACACGTGCATGCACACACTAATTGAAACAGCAGATCTCCAGCTAACATCTGAAGGACATCATAACTCAAATAGAACTGATTGTTTTATAGGCAGAAGACCTGTAAAACCTTGGTTTTATTTCATCTTTCATTTTATAGCTTTTTGGTAACATTTTCATTGCGATATGTCTTTGTGGAGGAAGCCTTAGGCCTTTTGCCTTTGAGATGGGTTTCTTTGTACTCCTTTAAGTAGGCAGTTATAGTAGAAGTCAGGTAAAAAAGGTAGGTAGGGACAAAGAAGACAACCAATTCACATCTGGAAAAGTGTTGAGAAGTTTGGTGAATCTTGAGCTAGACAAATTTCTTCTGGAAGCACTACAATTTAAAGTTATTTAAAATCTCAGTGAGCATCTGCATAGATATGTGTGCACAGTACAATTTTAAGCACATATTTTACATTTTAGCATATTTTAGTATGCTTCTGTTGTATAAATATAATGGAAAAGAGCTAGATGAACAGAATCTAACCCTAGGTTTGTCTCTGATCTGTCAGAACCTGTGGAAGCTAAAGAAAAAAAAAACAGAACATGCTGGAACTCAGTTTCTTCCTCTATAAAATAAACAATAGGGGAGTATGAGCCCAGAGCCATTCACATTCAAAGTCTATTGTTATATGCCCATTTGTCAGTTTCTCTTTGGACATTATTTATTTAATTATTCTCTCCTATGGTGTCTGTCAATCATCAAGCTAAGTGGGGAAAGATTAAAATTTCTTACTGGGCTTTATACTTGTTTTCTCCTCCAACTGGTTATTAAAATTCTGGAATATGTGTTAAGATAGGCTGGGAACCTAAGAATGAAGTCCTTGGGTTGAGAACAAAGGTGTGATTTTTGAGAATTTTAGAATTATAAGGTTGAGAGAGACAAAAGGAACGACTTAGCTCAGTCATTCCTTCCCCAGGATGCTTTACCCATCTGCTAAACTCTAATTTGTTCAACCACTGGATATTGAGAGCCTCCAATTTTCTGGGCACTGTACCAGACACCAGCGGTTCACAGCATAGCTGGGCAAGGCATTCATACACTCTAGCTCCCGTAGTTTTGGGAAACTCCAAAAGCAGTGATCCAGCCCTACTTTTGAAAACAACTGCTGGGTGGCTGGGGTCTCTTTGTTTCTTGTTTAAATCCTTCACTGTTTCCTTGAATGGATCTCCCTTCAGAGCCCAGTTCATGACCCTACCTCCTCGTGGGATCCTTTTAGACCCCAAAATCAAGAAATCTATTTTTTACAAGTGTGGGTGTCCTCTCCCACTCGTGGGAACTTTGGCTACAGAGCATTTCTCATATTGCTGGTGCTGTCAGCCTAGCATGGCTGTGTGCTCCCCACTAACAAAGATCTGGACTTTTTAAAGCTTTTCTGTCTGTACTTTGTATCTCAACAAAGACACAGGATGATCTGTTGTTCTTAGCTCATCACCCAATACTTCTTCCGATGTCCTAGTAGAGTACATTTCCCACAGACAAGTCCAGCTCAATCCCGTTGCAAGAGCCTGATGGCCAGCCTCGGGAGTTGGCTCTCTTCCAACCCCTTGTAACTAAAGATTTTCTCCTGTCATTCATGGGTCAGTAGAGCCAATATTAGCACCAAGCCCTTAGAGGACGATTAATGGCATTCCAGAGAAGGTGCCAAGCTGTTTCTTCCAGCCAAGCCTTCAGCTCAGCGATAGGGACCCAGCCTTCCTGGAATCCCCAGGTCGGATTTATTTCCCATCTTCCTCACATGACTCTGCTTACTTAGGGTAAAACCCATGGAATTTAAACTTCCTCTTAGATTGTTCCCTTGAAAAAATACTTGAACAGCACTTAAGGGAGGTGATGGTTACATAATAAGAAATAAGTATAATTCTTTGTCATTTACTAAATGCTTTTGTATGTATAGATTTGGTTATTTTGGCAATCTTACAAGTAAAGTGGGGATTATTTTCATTACATACTTGCAGAAAATGAGAAGGATAGGCCTATATTCTAAATAAAAAGAATTTATCAACCTTTTCTCTAAATTTCTCTCCCCAAAGAATTTAATATTTCTCTTGGACTCTGAGCCAATGCATGTTATTGTTTGGGATATGATTTTAATAAGGTCCTGATTGTTAATTTGATCTCCATCTGAGTTTCTTACAAATAAGCTTGCTTTGTTCAGAAAAAAGAAGAATATACTTTTCAAAGCTATCCTCCTAGCAATGTGAGTGTCATCAGTGCCCAAGGATGAAAACACACTTTAGTAGGCCCATTGGAAAGAACCAGAAAACAGGCTTTGTGGCATCTTCTTATGTGAATTATCAGATTAAAGATGCTACAAGCTCTTCTTGGATATCTTTTTAAAGAAATGTAAAATGAATATCCAACTTTCATTCAGAGCTTAAACTGATAAATCTTAACTATTTCAAGTATACTAAAAACATTCTTTCTTTGTTTCCCTATGCCTATTAACAGTATTTTCATAATAATCTCCTAATGAGTAAAAGCAAGTTCCAAAAACATTCCCCAAATGATTCTTCTAGAAATAGAACCAGTTTCCTGGCATTCCACCTATCCTATAAATATTATGTTAGTCCATACTCAAAAACCTCCCAGGCCCCATACTAGATTCAGATAAAAAGTACACACACTATTGTGGCAGATTCGTCATCTGGACTCCTACAATCTGCCCTCAAACATTCCTTCTATATCAAGCTTTGTCTTGCGCATCCTTAATTCTGGACAAACCGAGATTTTTTTCCAGGTTCAAGAGCTGCTTCAAAAGGTCTATGCATTTTGAACTTCTATCAAAGTAACCAAATGCCCTCTCCATTTGTCCCCATCTACACACCCCAGCGAGGTGCAGAAATGCTAATTTCATCACCATGTTCCCAGCATCTTTTTTAATGTTTGCCAAATTGATAGGCAAAATTTTTGTCTAATTGTTTTATCTTCCATGTCTTTGGTTTTTTATCACTAAGACTAAGCCTTTTTTTTTGTCAGATGTTTATTAGCCATTTGTTTTGTTTGTTTTTCTGGCTTGACTTTTTAAGCCATTGTTCAAAGTTTTTCTGTTGGGATGCTTACTTTTTCTTAAGAACTGCTTCTTTGGAACTTTTGTATAACATGAATATTAGCTCTTTGTCACTTCTGTTATAAATATTTGTTCATTTGCCTTTGGTTTTTTAACTTTTCATGTTCTGCACAAGAGCTCAAAGTGTTCATGAAATCACATCTGTCATTCTTTTTCCAGTATGTATTTTAAACTAGGATTCATGCATAAAAAATTTTTTTATAAAAAAATATTTTTATACAGATGCCTGGGTGGTTCCCCAGTTGAACATCTGCCTTGGGCCCAGTGTATGATCCTGGGGACCCAGAATCGAGTCCCATGTCGGGCTCCCTGCATGGAGCCTGCTTCTCCCTCTGCCTGTGTCTCGGCCTCTCTCTCTCTCTGTGTCTCTCATGAATAAATAAGTAAAATATTTTTTAAAAAAATTTTTATAAAATGACTGTAAAAATATTCTTATATATTTTCTTCTAAACCTTCTTTAATTTTAATTTTACATTTAAACTTTTAATCCTTTTGGAGTTACTTTAGATTTTGGTATGAAACCAGTGTTTACTTTCATTTTCCTCCAAATGAATAGTTATCCCAACTACATATCTTGACCAAACCATTCTTTAGCAAGATAGCTCAGTAATTCTTTATCAGTTTTAAAGGCCACCTTCGTCATATAATAAAATTCTGACTTAAATATTTGTAAATTTTACCGCTGTGTCTTTTCTTCCAGTACTTAGTGGTTAATTAGTATTTTGGTCAATAACATGGTAGAGTGTTATATGCCCAAGAAATATATCATTAAGTTTCTTATGAGAAACAATTAGCCTAATTTTCTAAGGGATTAAGCATAGGGAAGTCTTCAAGCAAAATTGTGCTAAACTACAAACACAAGTGTGCAGGGTTTTCATGGAAAATATAATCTGCTTATACAAAGTCTCTTTACCCAAAACTTCGCAGGTGTGAATCTGTTCCATTGTGACAAGCTACCTAATACCACAAATTTATAGTAAATGCCTGCTTATCCCTAAACAATAAAGGAACTTTTACAATCAGTTTTTTTATGTTATCTTACAATAAAAAAGCAAATAAGGAAATTCTCTTAGACTTTATATTAAAAGACTTTATTTAAAACAAAATGAAAATCTAGAGTTTCCAAAGTCTGTGGACCTCAGAAATTAAAAATGGACATTTGCACTGAGGACCCAGAGGGGGGCCCAATAATCCCCATCAACAAGATTTAACTACCGTTTGCACAGTTTGAGGGCTACATGCCTCACTGCTGTTCTCCTCTTTACATGTTATTTATTCAACTGACTGCCTGCAGGGAATTTATGACAACTCTCTGAAATACCAGGGCACTTTCACACTTATTAATTCTTACGGATTTTCATTCTCGACATCTTAGAATTCCGGGTTTCCACCTGCCATTGAACAGGAACCTCTGAGATTTTCAGTGGCTTTCAGAGGAGGGGTATGGTAGGAAGTCTTCCATTCTCCAAGGGTTTGTGTCCTACAGTTGTGGATTTCCTCAAGGCTGGAACCAGCTGGGCATGTGAGAGGATATATGCCAGACCATGTAGACCTTTTGCACCATCCCTCCAAATTTCTAGATTATTTTCACAGCTATGAAGACTGGGTATCTATCTCCTCTTGAATTGTGGAGACCCTGACATCCTGTGATCACTTCCTTGCTCACACACAACTCAAACTCCTCGATGTGTTTGGGAACTGTTTCCCCTTTTCTGTAACTATGGGTATTTCCTGCCCAAGAACTTAGAGAGAGAACAAGGTAGAATATTGTTAACGTTGCAAATACATGTTTGGATTGGGTGAAACATGGTTTTGTAAGCAAAACTGAGAATTCAGTGACACTGCCCCAGGAATACTACTTCTCCACCTTCTGCATTCTTCACCTTCCTAACATCCCTACCACTGGTGACACCTTTTAATACCCAGGACCCTCTTGCTGCTTCCAGTTTGCCCTGGCTCTGAATAAAAGTGCTAACATCAGTCACTTACACCCCAGTTTAAATGAACGAGTTCATTTATTTTTTTAGGAGAATATTTGCATTCCTTTAATTGTGGTATGAATGACATCAAAGTGCATATGGATGCAAAGTATCTTCAGCACAACAAGAGATAAATTCTGTAATGGGAACCCTATCCCTACTTGAAAAAACAATTAAAGAAATTTACTCTCTTTTTAGAGAAGTAGGACATGCATACCTATGAGGCATGTCAGCAACAGTTTCCATCAATTTGTGGCCGTGCACAAAATAGAAGGATTTGCAAGTCAACCTGAGAAGCCTCAACATGCCTACATTTATTTTAAATCTTAATTTAAATCTTATTTTAAATCTTGACGCTGGTCCCTACCATTCTGCAAATTAAGTAACCAGAGCATGAAAAGCTAAATAATGTGCTCAAAGTTACAATAATTGCTAATAGTTGAATAAATGTATGCTTGTGGCCGTTTTTGTGAGACTGTTTTGAATTTTGGTTATGGTTGGATAATTAGCAGGGGCTCTATTACAGAAAAAAAGAACACAAAAGGCTGTATTAATCTTCAAATAAATTATAGAACATATGTTTATCTATTTTTATTATTTTTTTCTATCTGTAATTTTTCACCTATGTGTATTATTATCAGGATTAGTTTAATGAATAGCAACATGGAAAAGCCACAGACATCATTTCTCCACACCTCTGCACTCTGACCTTCTTTCTATACTTTCTTCAGTAATTTCCCATCATCTAGTATATCAAGGTTTACATAAATAAATTTTTCTTAAAAAAAAAGAGGGGCACCTGGGTGGATCAGTGGTTGAGTGTCTGCCTTTGGCTCAGGTCATGATCCTGGGGTACTGGGATCGAGTCCCTCATCAGGCTCTTTGCAGGGAGGCTGCTTCTCCCTCTGCCAATGTCTCTGCATTTTTCTCTGTGTCTCTCATGAATAAATAAATAAAATGTTTTTTTAAAAAGAATAAAGAAAAGAAAAAGAAAAATTGCTGATTTTCAAGGGCTGTCAGTCAGAAAATACAGTGTATGCCTTTATATTTATTAAAGGAAAGGAGCAGGAGAATGATAATATGGATGAATCTTTGGATTTTTCTGAGTTCAAGGAAGGAGCTAAGTTGGGAAGTACTTTCCAGATTTATGCTGGTTCAGGCAAAGCTTATTATGAATTAATCTTAAAGTGAAAATACACTTAATCTGCTCAAGCATCTTTTTATTTTAAGAGATGGCTCAAGTTAATGTATTACTGACCAGGGGAAGTCATGAAATTGATATTTTTAACAAGTATCCATGGTAGCGCCTTCTTTATTCCAGTCCATCTACTTCCCAGGCACACCTGAAAAATAATGGATACTGTGTTCTAATCTCTTGTAGAGAGAAGTGTGTGTACAGTGTCAGAAAACCTGGAGTCTGTGAATCAGCAACTCACCTCAATTTACACAGTCACCAAGAAGATGAACTCTCTTGTCTCCGCTCATTGCCTTTTCCATCCTCTATTCATTTATTTAGCCTTCTTCAGGAAATGGGATTTTGAAATCAGAGTTTTCCCCACAGTGGAGGGGAGAATATCTCAAATGAACCAACCGTACTGGTGATAGTAGACACATTCTAAGGAATCAAATGACAGCCATTGGGCTTACCTGGTGATTCCTCTCTTTCACAGCCTTTGGGAGCTTTCCTCCAGTGTATTTGTGGTTCAGTCACTTCTTAATGCTCTTTGGAAAGACATCGTTCATATCTGTACAGCAGCTCACCAGCATTCACACGGGCCCACTGATACATAAGGAAATCCAGGTGCATGTTGCTGCCCTTGTATGCAGACAAGCCCAAGACACACCCCCTTCAAGAAGGAAAAAAGAAATAGTTTTCTGCTGACTCCCTCCCACTTGGAGTGAATACCAGGCCTGGTAAGAGGAAGGAGCTCTGAGACCAAGACCTAATGATTTTGCAGCAAACACAGACAGATTTCTGAAACCACAAAAGGAAAATGGAAGAAAAATGCTCTAGGGGAATGCGGAACACTTCTGTCCTAGATCAGTCTGCTAGCAAATGCCACTCTGTCAAGCTTTCATGTCCAGCCTCAGGACAACCCGGGTCATACCCCATAAAGCAAAAGGAATGCAATCCTTCATGTATCATTCCAATTGGGGCAGGTGGGTAATTCCAATGGAGTGAAGGTAGGAGTCCATGTTATTTTTCCATTGCTGACTTTCTCACTCAAAGCCAAAGAACCAACTTAGCTCTTTCCCAGACAAAGGAACCTCAGACCTGCTGGTGGGATAATATGGAATGGAGGCTGGTGAAACAGAACAGTGTACATGCTGAAGGTGAATGCTTTCTGTATATTCTTTGCTCTTAGAAAACCTAGAACTAAATCTGATTTTTAACTTTTTAAATAAATGTTTTTTTCATTCCTAAGGATCCAACAGATTTGAAAACTAGCATTTTCTTTATTACAAATGACTTTGAGGTGGCCTTAAGCCACTCCCTATTTTGCAAATGACTTAAAGTGGCCCATAAGGCGAGTGCATCAAAAAAAATGATATTAAAATAGAAATAAAGGAGCACAAACTATGAAATTTCTATATAAACTACACAAACTATAAAAAGAGAAGTTATAAAAGTAGAGTGGCAATTAAGAAAAAGAATGCAAACAAAAACCTATGCAGCGTCCACATGATTTTATAAATTTGAAACTTCATTTTAGGAGCAGAGCTTCCTAGCATTCAAAAAAAAAGGGGGGGGGAGATAATCAGGTATATTGTTCTTATCACAAAAGAGGAAGCATTCAAGTTCTGAGGAAGGAGAAAATGGTCTTCAGAGCACTAAATTCTGATAGAAATATATTTTTTAGAAAGAACAATATCCCTAAGACTTTTAGGGCCAAGAAGACCCAAACACAATGTGACCCTCTTATTTCCAACACCAGGTGAACCACATGGTCTGTAGCACAATTCTACATGGTCAAGTCTCAATCTGGTCCAGTAGAAAAGTTGTCCAAAGGACAAAGCCTGCTTGACAATCCCTAATTGCTCAAAGGCATCAACCATTCCTCCTTGTCTCCCATGAGCCCAGGAAGAATAGAGCTGATCTCATAATTCAATCAAATCAATTTCATTCTCCTCTGTGCCCTTTTGCCTGTTTTTCTGATCCACCAACCAAATACAGAGAGTCAAGAGCTTCCAGAAGGACTTCATTCAGTTGATCCAATCCTGAAGTCCTAGGACTAGATGCTCTCTTTTCAGTTTGGTGCTGCCCTTTTCCTGTTATCTCTATTAAAATGCAAGTGCCTGTAGGAGCACAAAAGTCACTAATTCCTTAGTGGGAATATGTTCATAAAATGGAACCAATAATCTGCCAATCACTTAGGGAGGAAAGTGGCTGTGGAATTGGAATGGGAAAAAGGGAACGAGTAAGGCAGACAAAATGGCCAATCAATGTGGAGCTTAATGTGGCGGGGGGGGGGGGGGGGGGGGGGGGGGTCTTGAAGCTCACAAAGAAGCTCTGTTACTGACCTCCAGCTCATTGTGTTGCAAAGCCTAGCAACCTCCCAGGGGCTGGCATATGGCCCTAGGACCCAAAGAGATCCCTATAGTTTCTTATTAGACCAAAAACATTTTAGCAGATAGTAGTAAATTAGGCAACCAATAGACATCAATAATTTCTTGAGCATATTGGTTTGAGGGAAAAATCTGAATCCAAACAGATGAATATATGTAAGAGTTTGTTCATTCCATATTTAATGGAAGGAGATCATAGTATGCCCAATATTTCGTTGTTTCACCAACAGGGTGTGCTTTTGAATTACTGATGACTCACTGGTAAGCCACTTACTCAGCCCTTCTATTTTCCTCCTAATGATCTACCAAGACATGAGACTCTGAACTCCTCAATACTTCCTGGTTAGGTTATGGAGCTCCTCAGTCCCTGCAGAGGATGGAAAGCAAAAGAAAACAGCATGGGTTTTGAGCCCTGTGGTGGCATTGTGACATAGCATTGTCCTGAGCCCAGGAAGAGCTATGTGTGAAGGCAGAGTTGATGAAGGCCTTGCTCCTCTGGTATACACTTGTAATTCTCCTGCTACTACAAAACCTCACACACACTCACCTGTGGAGCAGAAGCAAGGTGCTCACCTGAGCACACAAAGGCAGCTAAACAAATGTGTTTTGGTCTATCTCGGTCTACTTTACATCTCTTCTCTGGTAATCATAACCACAGAGCTTCCTTGACTAGGTAGGCTGGGCCCAGCATCCTAGAGAGAACAAGGAGGAAGATCAGAGGCTGAGGAAGCACTTGCAGACCTGTTGTGTCACTTGTTTGCTTCTGCTGGTTTTCTGAATGGTCTGATGGCTTTGGTTTCTCAGCAAGAGTAGAGTCACAGGAATAAACAGCAACAAACCTGAGGCCCTGGAGGAAGGCACTAACAAACAGAATCACTCATTTGGTTGGAACTTGTTTTCTAAGTCTTACCCCATCTTATCACTGGGGGGGTGGAGATATCTGAATGAGGTCAGCAGGTGAACCTGGAGAAGACTCTGGAGGACAGTGTGTATCCATCAGGGATGCTAGGCATTCTTTGCCCTTGGTCTTAGAGAAACTAATCCACAGGCTGCAAACACAATTGGTTGCCTTGATTGATATGGTGACTCTGTGAGATTGGCCCTGAGCTGTTTCAAGTGGCTTCATTCCATATTGTGAAATGACTCAATGCAGTAAGAAATATTTCATGGGTGCCTGGGTAGCTCAGTCGGTTGAGTGTCCAATTCTTGATTTCAGCTCAGGTCATGATCTTGGAGTCAAGGGATCAAGCCCCACATCGGGCTCTGTACTCAGCATAGTCTGCTTGTCTCTCTCCCTCTGCTCTTCCACCTGCCCCCACTCACACTCACTCATTCTCTCTCAAATATATAATTAAATAAATAAAATCTAAAAAAAATTATTTCAAGGGTGTGTGCCTGGGTGGCTCAGGTCATCATCCCAGGCTCCTGGGATGGAGGCCCACCTCAGGCACCCTGCTCAGCAGGGAGCTTCTCTTTCTCCCACTGCTCCCCACCCCGGGTCATGCTCTTTCTCTCTTGCTCTCGTTCTCAAATAAATAAATAAAATCTTTACAAAAAAATAATTCACATTATGGAGCACCGGGATGGCTCAGTCAATTAAGCATCCAACTCTGATTTCAGCTCAGGTCATGATCTCAGGGTCGTGAGAGCAAGCCTTGCATTAGGCTCCACACCCAGTATGGAGACTCTTAAGCAGTCTCTCTCTCTCACTCTCTCCCTCTGCCCCTCCCTCTGCTCACTTGCTCTCTTTCTCTCCCCCCCCACCCCACCCAAAAAAAAGAAAAAATAAAAAGAAATATTTCAGGTATATATTTTTTTAAACCCTGAAAGGAACAGTAGACAGAAAGGTTGAGTGTAAAATGTAAATTATAGGGCAGCCTATAGCTCAGCGGTTGGACCCAAGGCATGATCCTGGAGACCCAGGATCGAGTCCCATGTTGGGCTTCCCTGCATGGAACCTGCTTCTCCTCTGCCTGTGTTTCTACCTCTCTCTCTGTCTCTCATGAGTAAATAAATAAAATCTTTTAAAAAATGTAAATTATAGTGAGGAAGTTTTCCTAACTAATATGATAAGATTTTATCAAAATAGATATAGTCTCTTAACACACTCAGAACTAGAACTTAAAGAGAAGTGGGCAGGGAATTATTAAGCGATTTGAGGATAAAGCTTAGTTGAAGGGACTTATCAGAAACTGTTGGGGGTGGCATTTAATAATTATTGTAATGCTAATAAGCCTTAAAATAAAGTACATTCAAATAAACAGAAAGTTCACAAAACAGTAGGAAATCTTTTCCCATTGGTATCAGAGACAAGTGTAACAATCTACACACATGAACTCTGGCCCAGGGAGAAAACCAGAGAAGCTATCAGTGATCAAGCACATAGTAACAGCTCACATTTCCTAAGTACTTACTATGTTCCAAGTACTGTTCTGAGCATTGTCCATGTGCTTTTATGTTCCCAGCAGCCTGTGAGGCATTACCACTATCATCCCCACTTCACAGGTGAGGAAATGGAGGTACACTCCGAGGTATACTCCGCTACTTCTAAAGACAGATGAGAAATGCAATTATTATAGATATATAATATATATCGCATATGTCTATAGATATCTATAAGAAGAGTATTCAATCCTTCCAAAATAACCAAAGAAAAGTGAAAGGCAACATGATGTCTCAGCTGTTAATGAGGCATAGCATTCTTACCTTCCAGACCTTTCACAGTAAATTGAAGAGGCACCAAAGCCCTTCAGAATCCACATTTCCATTTCATTCAGGGAGGAAGCTTCAAGTTTTCACTAAAATCCAAGGCTCTGGGCAAGTTTAGCAGGGCCAGACAAAATTCCCCCATTGGCTTTCAGCAGCTCAGAGTGTACAGTATTTGAAGGCCAGAGCTAACACAAAGAAAGAAAGCTATAGACTATAAAAGCAGTAAACTTTGTTTTTTTCACTCTGCATTAAGAGAATTATACAGCATCAAGCATCCTCCTCTCTAAGCTCAAAGGACCTTCCAGGGGTGGCAGGGAAAGCACCCATCTCCCTGCACTCACAGGATGTGGAAAAACATGCAGGTCAGGGCAGCCTCAGTGAAGCTCAATCTGATACAGTTTACAAGAATCCTGCTTTTACTCTGCAGGTTCTGGAATC
This sequence comes from Vulpes vulpes, assembly GCF_048418805.1. Taxonomy (NCBI): domain Eukaryota; kingdom Metazoa; phylum Chordata; class Mammalia; order Carnivora; family Canidae; genus Vulpes; species Vulpes vulpes. The sequence goes on from NC_132780.1 coordinate 144,041,147, forward strand.
CCAGACCCTTAACAGTAAGATGCATTTCCCCATTGTCCTATAACAGCAGAAAAAAGAAACACAAACAAGGCTCCAGTACACTCAAGGGTCTGCTGGATTAGAGGCTAAAACCCGAAGGACTGTCACTTAGTCCCCCAGAGAAAAATTCCTGTGGGTGAGAAGCTCTCCCAGGACAAAATAAATCTGATTCTGTGCCTGGACATTTTTGCTTTGACGTTGTGGCTGTACTCAACTTCCTCATGAGGACAAACATCTGAAGATGTGGCCTGAGATTAAGACATTCTTTTTTGCGCAAGTGTTGTTTCTGTTTAGCAAACCGCCAATTGACCCCAGGGCTTCAGAATGTCCTTTAAGCAAAGGGAGACACCTAGTGGCCAAGACTCACCCCATAGCAGAGGCCACCTGTTTACCAAATCCCTGTAGGGTGCAGAGGTTTAGATGCCATGAGGGTGAACTGGGACACTTGGTGAGAAGGGAGGAAAAAGAAGAAATGATCTGAATCAGGTAACCTCCAAGATCCTGAGCTACCTGGTCCAGATGCTTGGCAGGGATTCCACTCTCTGTGAAGTTCATTCACTCATCCATTTATTCATTCAACAAACAATCGTGTTAAATATCGACTTAGCTACAAGACACTCTGAGACCATGGGGACCTCATAATTTATATACACTGCCTTCAAGGACCTTGTAGCTTAATAGAGAGACAAGGCTAGCAACAATCAATTAAAATATACTGTGATAAGGCCAGACCACACTATGCTGTAGTAGTCCATAGAAAAGGCACTCGAACAAATCTCCAAGGGTAAGAATACATGTCTAAACCACAGGTCTCAGACTGGCACCCTGAGGGCCCCATCTGGCCTGCAGATGTGTTTTGTTTGGCCCATGCAGTATTTTTAAAACTCCGAATTAGTTGCTAACATGTAAACATCAGGGGATTTCACATGAAAATCCAGACTTCAGCTGTTTTTGAAAACTGAGAAGATCTGACAACATTATTTCCATATTCCTGTAGAATGATATTTAACAGGAGCTGGGCAGGGGCTGCTTACTTTCCTGTTCCTTTTTAAAATAACAACAAAGAATTTACTTATTTCAATGAAATTTTGGTAGATTTCATATGAATGGGATGCAAAAGTCAAAATTACAAGAATATATTCGTTGAAAATTAGTCTCCTACTATGCCTTATTCCAAGCCAACAAATCATCACCTACAAAGGCACTCACAAATAGTGAGTTAGAGATTGAATGTATTCCTACCTCATCCCCACACCAAAACTAGTTGCATTTGTATTATTAATTTTAAAACAAAATATGAAACTACAAATACTAGAAGAAAACAAAAAAATTGTTTCCATTTTATTCTTTAAATAATATGTTCATTTATGGAAAAGACCTTTTGTAAAGAAAGACCATAACTCAGGCATCACACACAAGTTGATATTTGACCACTTAAAAAGGGAGGGGCGGGATTCTTCCTACCAAAAAATATAATGAACAGCAACCAAATACAAATAAGCAACTGGAAAAATATTTTTGATTTACATCATAAATGACTCCTTTCTTGAATATGTAATTCTTGTTAATCAATAAGAAAGAGGCACAACCAAAGAGACACATGGGCAAATAGGAATAAACAAAAAAAAGGATACAAATACTTTTGAGATAAATGAAAATGATGAAAAATTATTTTTCACCTCGCAGATGGGAAAAAAATCAAAAGAAATGATAATATTTTTGTAGGTAGGAGGAAAGAGGCAGTCTCATATACCACTAGTAGGTTTATAAACTAGTAATTCTGTATCAAATTATAAAATTCACACATCCTTTGGACTAGCAATTCTTTTATTGCACTTCCTCTTATTGCACACATCCTTTTATTGCACTTCACTTTGCTGTGCTCCACACATAATGCATTTCTTTACAAACTGAAGGTTTATAGCAACTCTGAATCAAGCAAATCTATCAGCCTCATTTTTTCAGCAGCATTTGCTGGAAAACAGAGACATGAGTCTCTGTGTCACATTTTGATAATTCTCACAAAATTGCAAACTTTTTCATTATTATTGAATTTGTTATGGTGCCGTGTGATCAGCTATTACAACTGGCTGAAAACTCAGATGATGCTTAGCAATTTTTAGCCAAAAAGTACTTTTTAAGTAAGGTACCACATTGTTTTTTTTTTAGAGATAATGCTCTTGCACACTTAATAGGCTACAGTATAGTGTAAACATAACTTTTATGTGCACTGGGAAACCAAACTTTCATTTGACTTGCTTTATTGCTCTATTCACTTTATTGCAGTGGTAAGGAACCAAACTCGCAGTATCTCTAAAGTATGCCTGTATTTCTAGAAATATAACCTACAAATATGTTTGCTTGTGTGCAAAATTATACAAATATATCATTCAAATGCATACCTATACAAATATATCCAGTGCAGAATTATTTTGTAATATGTGAAAATTAGAAGCAGTATAAAAGTCCATCAATAGATGTGGTGGATTGTATTTGTTTAAAATGTATTATATGTTCAGAACATATTTTTTTGTTTTAAGCAATTGAAATTCTGAAATTGTTACTATAGTGTAAATTAGCTTAAATTAATACAGACATTGGTACCAAGAGTGGGACACAAGCTTTCATAAGAGAAATATGAAAAGTATGTGGCATTTACTTCCAGTCTGGCAGATGGGAGGCAAGGAAATTTATTGGAAAAGAATAGAGAGAGGTGTTATATGTAATGCAATGAAACATTTGAGTGAAGCTGGATGGCAGATAATGTGCTAACCAAACTTGTGGCTTTAGGCAAAGAAGTTAGAATCCTTTTTAGTATAACAGTGGCTTTCCTTACAGTGCAGCTCTCTTAAAAACATAGTTGGTTTTTTAACTATTTTATTCCAATTAGTTCTATGGCCTGTGATATTGTGACTAATAATAAGAAATATGTGTTTGGTCTCTGTCCCTGTTTCTGGCACAGAGCTCCTAAAACTTAAAACCATTGGAATTTCCTAAGTGATGGATGCAGTAAAATTGTCTTATGTTAAAGAGATGATTTTTGTTTAGCATCTAAGGATGCAGGAGCTGGTTGCCAGGAGAACTGAGTGATTGGAGGATTAGAATTTATGGCCCCACCCTCCTTGACCTCCTAGGGAAGGGACAGGTGTTTAGGGCTGAATCAATCACAATGACCAATGATTTTATCAATCCCGTCTGTGTAATGAAACCTACATAAAAATCCAAAAGGACAAGGGTAACCTACATAAAAATCCAAAAGGACAGGGGTACCTGGGTGGCTCAGTGGTTGAACATCTGCCTTTGGCTCAGGTCGTGATCCTGGGGTCCTGGAATTGAGTCCCACATTGGGCTCCCCACAGGGAGTCTGCTTCTCCCTCTGCCTATATTTCTGCCTCTCTCTGTGTGTCTCTCATGAATAAATTTAAAAAAAATTAAAAATCCAAAAGGACAGGTTTCCGAGAGCTTCCAGGTTGGTAAACATGTGGCAATTTGGGGACAGTGGCACACTGGGAGAGGGTGGGAGCTTTATGCATCTGTTTCATCTGGCAGTTCCTGAGTAATATCCTTTTATAATGAATTGGTAATCTAGTAAGTAAAATGTTTCTCTGAGTTCTATGAGCCACTCTAGCAAATTGAACAAACCAAAGCGGGGAGTCATGGGAACCTCTGATTTATAGCCAGTTATTCAGAAGTATAGGTAACAACCTGGAGTTGCAATTGACATCTGAAGTAGGGGATGTGGATGTGGGGGGGCAGGCTTGTGGGACTTTAACCTATGGAGTCTGATGCTATCTTGACTGACAGTGTCAGAATTGAGTTAAAAGGTAGGATGCCCCACTGGTGTCCAAGTCTTGCTTGGATATGTGGGGGAAGCTCGTCCTCTCTCCCACATGCATTGGAAATGGATGCAGAAATTTCAGTGCCAATAGCTATGCCCCCCCATTCTTGGCAGATACCTTGAGGGAATCAGGACACACCTTTGGTCTCTGTTCCCAGAGCAATTTTTTCCAAATGAAAGGATTTACTTAGAAGCATCTTAAGCCAATTGTTTCAGCAACAGATTTGATGGTCATACCCTGACTTGTTCCTTGTCAGGAGGCTTACTTGTAATTGGTCCTAATCACTGAAGTCCATCTCAGTTTTATATTTTACTAGTTAGAGGTAGGAATTAGTTGCATCTTCTCCCTGGAAATTTTGCTTTTTAAAAATTTTCTTCCCTTTTTACTCCTGCTTGAGAACCAGTTATTGTTTTCTTGGAATAAGTAGTGTAAGTGGGCCAGTAGCAGCTAAATGATGCTAATAACTGTTTTTTCAGTTACCTCACTATTTGTTCCAACACCATTGATTGAAAAATCCACCTTTTCCTCGTTGTTTTGAGATGTCACTTTCATTAAATATGAAATTCCTATGTGTCTTGGGGTCTATTTGTGGACTTTGTTGTCCTTTTCATTCATCTGTGTTTACTCAAGGACAAACAACACTATTTGCTGTAGCCTCACTATATATCTTCATATCCAATATAATAATTCTTCCTTATCATTTTCCCTTTTCAAATTTTTCTTTCTACTGTTTAATAATTTTTTATATAAACTTTAGGAGAATTTTTCCATATAGACTTTAAAATCAGCTTGTGGTCCCTCCCTCCAACAAATACTACCTCCTTCAAAATCTAATTTTTAAAGACTTTATTTATTTATTTAAGAGAGAGAGAGAGCATGAGCAGGGAGAGTGGTAGAGGGAAAGGGAGAAGAAGACTCTCCACTGAGCAGGGAGCCAGATGCAATGCAGGGCTCAATCCCAGGACCCTGAGATCATGATCTGAGCTGAAGGCAGACGTTTAACCCACTAAGCCACCCAGGCGCCCTCAAAATCTATTAATATATTTATTGAGATTGTGTTTAATGTAAGGCAAACATAAGGATAATTAATAGCTTTTGAATCTTGGGTTCCCATAAATAAGAATATGGCCTGATTTTCCATTTGCTCGAATAAAATACTGAGGAATGTTTCTAACAAATATACAAGATCCATAATGAAGAAACCTTCCAAATTTACTAAAGAACACAAAAGAGAATTTTTTTTAGTTACATCCCAGGCTTGTGAGATATATGTGCATGCTCACCTGTGTCATTAAAATATAAAACAAAATTAACCTGATATTGAGAAATATTTCCACTCAGGATGATGTTCCATTGCAAGTTTACCATGAAACTGCAAAGAGGAGCTTCTGGGATAAATGGGGAATAAAAGATACACCTTTAAAAAGAAATACATTCATTTCCTAAAGAAAAAGTGGCAGGGGAGGGGAAAGAAGCCAGGGAGACAGAAAAAATATACTCACTTTTGCTGCTCTGGCTATTTATATTTGTTACTGCTCCTGCTTTATGGCCCTGGGATATGATGTGCGTTTGCAGACAGCTCCTATTTTCCTGCACACCGATGAAATTTAAACAAGGTTAGAGCATGCTTAATTATCCATCTATATTTGTTACCCACCCCACCTTTTCGTCCCTTTCCTTTCCTCCTCTTGCTCGCCTTGGCAGTTCCTCTGCCTTGCAAGGGCATGGTGGAGGAGGGTACTACAAATCATGAAGAATAAATCCCAAAGCTCTCTATTGCAGTATGTGTTCAGTGCTGGCAAGCGTTGGTACTGATTAGTAACAACCTCTCTTAAAAGACTTATTTTAACTTGACTTAACTCTAATTTTCAGACCTCAAAGCAGACTCTTATGTGGAGTATTCTCAAATTTAATGCTTCTTTCACAGATTCTGTAAGCCTTTATTCATAAACTTGATCAAACACATCCTCACACTTAACGACTCTGCCAGCTAGAGACCTAATTTATAATTTGTCATATAAAAAACTTTTTCACAAAAACTTTTAAACAAAAAACCACATCAATCCACATAGAGAATTTTAGGAGCTGGTGTCAATTTATCTTTATAAACCCATATTCTTTTTTCTAGTTCCCTCTCATGACAGCAACTCACAGTTAGGCAGCAGGCCAGACGTTGGGGTGCAGTTATTTAAAGTGGAAAGGCAAACTTAAATGGCTCATCAAATGCCTGAACAGAATAAACAAAAACACAAGCATGCTTAATTTACCAAGTGTGTTATTAGTCAGGGTCCTCCACAAAAATAGGGCCAATATGCTGTACGTAGATAGAAAGAGATTGATTATAAGGGATTGGCTCATGTGAATGCAGAGGCTCAGAAGTCCAAGATCGGCCATGGGCAGACTGGAAACCCAAGTAAGATGATGTGCAGCTCCAGTTCAGAACTGAAGCCCTAAGAACCAGGAGAGCCAATGGTGTGGGTTCCAGTGTGAAAGCTGACAAATTCAAGACCCAAGATCTCAGAAGAGTCTAAAGCTGAGGGCCAGGAAAGACCTGTCCCTGCTCAATCAATCAGGTGACAATATTCTCTCTATTCACAGGGAGATCAGTTTTCTTGTTCTGTTCAGGCCTTCAACTGATTGGTTGAGGGCTACTCAGATTATGGAGGGCAATTTGCCCTATGCAGTCTATCAATTCAAAAATGAATCTCATCCAAAAACACCCTCACCCTCGTTACAAGCTAACTGCCATAAAAGGTCCAACCCATATGGTTCTGGATTTTTCACGCTGCTCTTATTGGCCTCCACATGATTTCTATCACACTCTTCAAAAATTATAATGTTGTACTTTTTTGTTGAGACTCATGACTCATCTATTTAACCAACCAAAAATAGATGAAAATCAATGAGATATTGGGTATTGCACAAAAGCCATCAGTACATCAAGAGCTACCATCTTTCGTCCATGGTATGGAAAATTTCTGGCACTTCATCTGGATCACCTTAGCCATCTGATCCCATAGATAACTCCTCTTACCTTGGTAGGTGTCAGGTAACTGGACACACAATACATGAAGAGGCCTATATTCAGTCCAACTGACCCTAACAACTGACTAGCTAGAACAACATCTGGACCCTTCAGGTTCACTTAACAAGCATCAACTCTGTGTTTACCATGACCCAACATTTCAAGAGGTCTCCAAGGGCAACATCTTTTCAGGGTTAATACTTGGGAATGGGGAATACACTGAGAATTACTAATATCAGTGCTTACTTACCTACATTAAGGCACTTTAAAGTATTGGCTTGCCTACTAGATACAAGAAATAAAATCTAAGAGAAAAGAAGCTTTTTTTTTTTTCCTGAGAGTAGACTATTTCAGGTCTTCAGAAAAGAGGTGTAATGATTCACAGAATAGGTTTCTATACTAAGAAACAAGGAAAACCTCCAGTCAAAGAAAATGCGAGGATCCACCTTTCTCTGTGGTGTGGATAGGGGGAATAGTCAATTTCATCTGGGCACAATACCTATGTAATTCCCCCACTGAGTCATGGAACCTGTTGAAGTTGCTTCTCCCTGTGGTTGTCCCACAACAAATGGACCACAGTGCTTCCTCCAACCACCCACCCCCGGTGCCACTTACTCTTTCCTAGGACACAAATAGCCTTTGAATAGAAATAACCAAGACAATTCCACTTATTTCTCACCTCCTAATTTCACGTTTAGGAACACAGTAGTTCCAGGAAATGCTCTGCATGTATTTACTCAATTAAATTTCACAACAACCACCTCTGAAGGGTTCTATTTGTTTCTTCCATTTTATAATGATGAAAAAGGCTTTGAAAGGTTAGCCAGCTCATTGAAGGTCACAGAATCAGCAGAAAAGCTGACTCTGAAAATTAGGTCTGTCCACCTTGGGTTTCTGAGCTTTTCCTTATTTATCCTTAAATCATGACTTAATGCTTCTATGTCCAAATTTAGAAATCATGAGACTTTAAGTATATGGTTTTAAGGAAACTTTACCAGTTGTAGGATACTTCAAAGGATGAAATTCCCCCATCTGTGCAATGAATAAAAGTTTCTGGACCTATATTGGTTAAAAGAAATTCCACTTCAGAGATTTTGGGGGGGGGGTCCCAAAACATAATTTAAATTACTGCTTTAAATTCTTAAAAGCAGTTTGACCATTTGAGGAGACAATGAGAGCCCTGACTCTAGCTGTTTCATAACTTTACTCAAAATCATATGGCTGAAAATTTTTCTTTTTTCTTTTCTCCAGCTTTATTGAGATATAATTGGCCTATATCATTGTGTAACTTTAAAGTGTACAATGTGATGATTTGATATATGTGTATATTGTGAAATGATCACCATAAAATAATTTGATTTAACTAACTCGAGCTTGAGAGGACTGAGGGAACTGAAGAGAGTTTCTTTAATTACTGAGGGACTTCTCTGAGCTAAATACTAGCAATCCCTACCCTCAGGAGACATATAATTAATAAAGGACATGGACAAATAAACAATAATAGTGTAACCACCTCACTCATCATAATGGGAATTGGAGTCTAATAGAGCTGGTGATGAGCAGACTCATCCAGGTCATTTCATCAACCTCACAATGAGCTGACACTACATCAAATGAAACTGAATTTGGGAGATCTTCTTTATGTTGCTACAGTTGACTTTTCTATAACATTAATATTATAGCTAAGTGTTAGATCAGCAGATGCCCAAAGAAATACTGAGCACCTAACCCATGTCTGAGTACAGAAAATGTATATAAATTACACCCATTCTGCCAATCAAATCCACTGCACATTTCTTCCCAGAACTCCCTCTTGCCTCTCCTATTGCACCATGAAAAACAGATAGTGCAAGGGTTAAGAATAGGGGCTCGAGGTACAACTGCTGGTTTTGAAGTCAATTCTACTTTTTTGGCTGATGACGCTAAATAAGGCATCTTAACTCCTAAACTTCTCCATAAACCTACCTCAATTCATGCCTATCACAGAGGGTTGCTGTGCAGATTAAATGAGACAATGTATGTAGAGTGCTTTTCTAACAACTAGCATAGAAAAATGCTTTAAAAAATGTGGCTTCCTCAAATGAATAGCCATTTCCTTCTTCTCCATCTCATCAAGTCCTACAGTGAATTAAAAGCCTGCGTCGAGTACTCTTTTCCATGGCTATTTTCTCCCTTGCTATTCTGGCTTTTAATAGGATGACTTCCCTTAAATAATCAACACCACACATGTAAGCCTTGGATAATAAGCTTATTAGATTCTGACAACTCCTACAAAGGAGGTTGGTTGGGATGGGTAAGGGGCAAACGGGCAAGCACTATTTCCATAATGTTGCTCATGCTGGTCCAGGCTGGCCAGGTTGCTGGAGTGTTCCAGAGGGGACCAGTGGGGATCAAAGACTGCACTACTATCCTCCCCTCCTTCCCCTTCAATCTACTTTCTAGCTGTATAACTCAAGGTAAGGACAGGTTTGGTTGCTTTACCTATAAAATGGGCAGGATCCCATTTCTCCTAGCTGAAGTCAGGAAGCTGAACCATATCCTAGTTGAAAGGCCTCCTTCACCTCTGATCTGAGATTCTCCTGGCACATGTGTGCTGGGTGTGAGAGGGTGCCTCACCCCAAAGCCAGGTGGCCAGTACATCTGGCCTCTCCAGAGGCATCCATACCCTCCGAGTGAACAGGACATGCTGTTCTTACTTCCCTCTACTCCCTCCAAAATCTGGAATCTCTCTCCAGTCAGGCCATGAGCCAACAGCTACTAGAACCCAGGCTGCCAGCAGGGCAGTACCCAGGGCTCACTGATGTAAATACTGATGAGGAATGATTGAAGTTTGGCTCTGTCTGTCCCTTTATGTGCTATCTTCAGCCAAAGGCCTGCAGGCTTTCATCTGCTGAGCTGGGCAACATTAAACAACATTATTCTTCCTTCCTGCCTCAATGGCCACCCCTCCTTCTGGCTGCTGTCTCAAAGGAAATAACCAGCAAAAAACAGACAGCCCCTGCCATTTAGACCTCTTTTAAATGGGGGGGATTCTGGAGTTTTCTCCAGCTTCTCTAATTCTTTACTTTCTTTCCTGGTGACTAACCTCAAGGAGGAATGACAGAGAGACAGAAGAAGGGACTCGAGACTTCTTTTGGCTGGAGAAAGAAATGATTTATGACTGAAGAGTTCTGATTCCGTCTGTAACCAGGCAAGGCCCGTCTGCCTCCAGGTCTTCCTTAGACAATGCAGGATAAGGTCCCTGGTGAGAGTAACCCACAGCCCAATGCCAATGCTGTACCTCACACACACACTGTGGGCACACAGCTGTCTGTGAAGACCATCAGGGCATTGCATACAACTGTGTAGGTTGTGTCTTCCCAAGGGCACCTGGCACAGTCAGGGCTGAAACTCAGCTTGGTCTCCACTTGCCAAATCATGTGTCACATCTGTCCAGCCTGCTGCCTTTTCTGGTTTTTACAAAGTCTCTGTAAAGGCTAGTGTGGGCACTCAGTGGGTCTGTGTCTCTTGTCAGCCATGCTGGATAGATGTCCAAATAGAAGATCCATAGCATCCTATCAGCTGGCTGTTCTCTCACCTCCATACCTCCCTATGCTATGACTTCCTCCTCCTCCTTCCTCATCTTTCCTTCTTCCATTCCCTTCCTCTTCTCCAGTCATTCTCTTTTTCCTCTCCTCCTTTCCCATTCCTTCCCTTTCCCCCTACTCCTTGTTTCCAATATATTTTCACATACTGAATGGCTAGATCCTTTCCAAATACTCAGAAACAGTCTGGAAGGAAGGGGGGCAGGTAGGAGTGGGAATGAGTCTTTGTATTCAGAACACAACCTTTGTTTCTTTCTAAATTGTGGCCTTGGGATTAATCACAGGCTATTCTGGGAGATGGCAGAAAACACCAGGAGGGTAGATTTAAGAAACTTTGGGAAGAATTTAAGGAGGTTATTTAGCTTTGCCCTATAGAAATTGGTAGGCACAAATGGTGACAATTAGTATACCTAGGTGCTATTTTCCTTTCTAGTTGACTGCTGTAATAGGCAGAACAATGTCCCTCTTTCACCCTGGAGATGTCCATGCCCTAGTCTCCAGAATCTGTGAATATAATACCCTACATGACCAAGGAAACTCTGCAAAGATAACTAAATTTACAGTTGACCTTAAAATAGGGAAATCATCCTGGATTATGAGGGTGGGCTCAATCAAAATCACAGAAACCCTTAAAGCTGAGAGCTTTCCCCAGCTAGAAGCAGAAGAGATATGTAGTAAGGAAGAAAGCAAGAGAAATGCAGCAGATGGTGGAGTGGGAGAGATATGAAGTATGTGAGGGACTAACACATCACTGCTGATTCTGAGATATAGGGCCTTAAATGCAAGGACTATAGAGGGGCCTCCGGGAAATGGTGGAAAGCAAGAGAAGTGATTAGGCAGCCATTAGGAGCAAAGACCATCCCCTGGCTGACAGCCAGGAAAGAAATGTAAAACCTCAGTCCCACAACCACAAGGAATTCCATTCTGCCAACAACCTAAAAAAGTTTTGAGGTGAATTATTGCCCAAAGCTCCCATTAAGGAATACAGCCTTGTCAACCCCTTGAATTTAAGCCAGTAAGACCCACTTCAGACTTCTAACCTACAGAATAATGAAATAATAAATGAGTAAGTCACTAGACTTGTGGTAATTTGTTAGAACAGCAATAGAAAACAATTGCCAAAAACCTCTGAGAAGGTAAAATAATTTCCTTTTCTTCAATTTTTCCTTTTATAAATAATGTTCTGGTTATTATTTATGTTCATCTAATTACCCCAAAACTTAGAGGTATAAAAATAAGCAATTGTTTTACTCCTGTGTTTATGAACAATAATTTCAGAAATGGTGTAGCTGAGTAATTCTGAGTAATTTTCTCAGCCATTTGCAATTAGATATTATCTAAGACTGCAAATATCAGAAGGCTTGCCTGGGCTGGACAGCCAAGAAAACTTACTTCCAAAGCTAGCACTGGATACTGGCTGTTGGCTGAGAGCTCAGCTGTGATGGTTGACTGGAGTGTTTACTTGTGGCTTCCAGTATGGTGGACTCAAAGTAGAGGAGCAAGCATACAAAGATACCCAGACAGAAGATGCATAGCTTTTTCTGATCTAGCCTCAAAAGTCATGCGTCTTAGTCAGTTTGGGCTTCTATAACAAAAGTACCATAGACTTGATGGCTTAAACACAGAAGTTTATTTCTTAGAGATTGAGAATCTGGGAAGTCCAGGATCAAAGTATTGGCCAATTTGGTTTCTGATGAGAACACTCTTCCTCAGTAGCAGATGGGCACTTTTTTTTTTTTAACACTATCCTCCCGTGGTAGAGAGAGGAAGCAAGCTCTCTTATGAATCTTTTTATATAAGGGCACTAATCCCATCATGAAGACTTTATCCTCATGACCTAATTACCTTTAAAGGCTCCATCTTCAAATACCATTGCATTTGGGGATTATGTTTTAACACATGAATGGGGAGGGATGCAAACATCAGTCCATAGTGTTATAGAGCTAAAAGTCCTAGATAATACACATAAAACAAACATAAGAAGGCCCTGAAAAGTGAAGAGAAGAAGACAAACCCACTAAGGATCTCTGAACACAAAAAATGACATGTTGGTGAGTCCCTTGTGTTTTCTTTTTTTTTTTTTTTTTTTCATATCATCCCAGACATGGAGCTAAAGAAGCTGGCAATCCAGGAATGTTAACGGGTATAATCACAAAAAAACCCAAGGAATACTACAGGAAAAGGGCAAATTAGCAAAGCAGAAAACCTTTAAACAATAATCATTCTATTGCAGGCAAATACAATAGAAAAACTGTGGCCTACCTCAAACCCATGCCAGAAAAAGCAAAATGGGAAGCCTAGGATTCCACTGTCACCAGGCTGTAATGAGGCACCCAAGGTCTCCTGCAAAGGTGGTATCAGAGAAAGTGGAGTAGGGACCTGGGACACCATTCCTACCAGATATATAAGTCCTGTTCCCTGTCCCTCTGGCTTCAGTAGAGACACATGCATAGTCTAGACTTCTATTCCCGCTTGGCAGTGGCAGTAATGAGGCACAGCTTACCTTCTATTGTAGGGGAGTGTCAGAGGAAGTATAGCATAGAGTCAGGACTTTCACCAGTGCCCAGATATAATAAGATCACCTCATCTCCAGTGTCAGTAGAAACAGAAACAAGGCAATCCTACCCTTCTCAGCCAGGAAGGTATCAGTGAAAGCTTAATGGGGAGCCAGATCTCTCACCCCTACTCAGTAGTAATGAGAAGCCCCTCATTTGAGTTTCAACAAAAGCCAAGTGAGAACCTGGACTTCTCCTACAGCACAGTAATGAGGGGTTCCTCTTTTCTGCTAGAACAGTGTCAGAAAAAGGCAGCTAAAACCAAAGGTTTCAATAAGTTCTATTGTCTCATAATATAATGCTCAAAATGTCCAGCTTTCAGTATTGAATCATTTGTCATATCAGGAACTGGGAAGATCATGGAGTGAATAAAAAGAAACAATCAAGAGATGTCAATAGTGAGATGACAGAGATGATAAAATTGCCTGATAAATATTTTTAAAAGATTTTATTTATTTATTAGAGAGCGAGAGCAGGCACTAGTGAGGTGGAGGGGAAAGGTAGATGGAGCAGTTGACTCCCCGCTGAGCAGGGAGCCTGATGCAGGACTCCATCCTAGGACCCTGAGATAACGTTCTGAGCTAAAGGCAGCTGCCCAACTGACTCAGCTACCCAGGCACCCCTCTAACAAATATTTTATTTTTTTTTAATTTTTTAATTTTTATTTATTTATGATAGTCACAGAGCGAGAGAGGCAGAGACATAGGCAGAGGGAGAAGCAGGCTTCATGCACCGGGAGCCCGATGTGGGATTCGATCCCGGGTCTCCAGGATCGCGCCCTGAGCCAAAGGCAGGCGCTAAACCGCTGCGCCACCCAGGGATCCCTCTAACAAATATTTTAATGCAGCTATAATGATAATGTTTCAATGAGCAGTTATAAATATGCTTGAAACAAATGAAACAGTAAAAAGTCTCTGCAAAGAAACAGAAGACACAAAGAAGCAAATGGAAATCTTAGAATGGAGAAGTGAAAAAAAAAAACAAAATAAAAACCCAATGTATAAGATAAATAAGTATTAGGGATGTAATGTACTACATGTGGACTAGAGCTAACACTGCTATACACTAATATACAGGAAAGTTGTTAAGAGAATAAATCCTAAGAGCTCTCATTACAAGGACAATTTTTTTTTTCCTTTTTCTCTTTTCTCTTTTTATTGTACCTATATGAGAGAATGGATGCTAGCTGAATTTTTTGAGGTAATTATTTCACAATACACATAAATCAAACTATCATACTGTATGCTTTACACTTATACAGTGACATATATGTCCAATAGTTTTCAATAAGACTGAGGTAGGAACTCAATGTTGAGTACAACAATAAAATAGTGGGCACAGGGGAAAGAATTAATGAATTTGAAAAGATAACAATAGAAGTTACCCAATCTGGACAACAGAGAGAAAATAGACTGGAAAAAAGTGAACAGAGCCTTGGGAACTGTGGGATTATAACAAAAGATTTTACCATTCATTAAAGTCATTGGCTTTCCAGAAGGAGAGGAGAAAGCAGGCAGGGCTGAAAAGGACTTAAAATAATAGCGACAGAAATCTTTAAAAATTTGACAAATGACATAAATTTACAGATTAAAGAAGCTGAACAAAGTTTAAATAGGATAAACCCAGATAAATCCACACCAAGGCACATCAAATTCAAACATCCGAAAATTAAGACATAGAAAAAAAACTTAAAAGTAGTTAGAATTGATATTTTACTTATAGTAAGAAACAATTAAATGACAGTTTATTTCTCATCAGAGACTATGAGACAGGAGACATTTTTTGAATATTGAAAGAAAAGAATTCTATATTTAAAAAAATCTTTCAAGAATGAAGAGCAAAGTGAGACATTCTCAGACAAAAGAAAACTAAGAAAATTTATCAATAGCAGTGCTACCCTAAAAGAATGGCTAAAAGAAATTCTCTAAATAGAAAGAAAACAATCAAAGAAGGAAATTTGGTGTATCAAAAAGGAAGAAAGAACTTGGTAAGTAAAAATATGCATAGATACAATAGACTTTTCTTCTTTTGAGTTTTCTAAATTATATTTTAATGTTGAAATAAGAAACCATATTGTTATTTAATGTGGTTCTAAACCTGTATGGGGGAAATACTTGAAACAATTATAAATGGCAGAAGGTAAAGAGACATAAAAGGAGGCAGAGATTCCACACTGATATGCCATGACCAAGTGAAGCTTATTCCAAGAATGAAAGACCAGTTCAATATTAAAAAATCAATGTAAACTACTATATTAACAAGTGAAAGAAGAAAAATCAAATGATCATATCAATGGATGCAGAAAAACATGTTACAATTCAACATCTATTCATGATTTTTTTTAAAAAAACTCTTAGAAAACTAGAAATAAAGAGGATTTTTCTCAATTTGATAAAGAACATCTACAAAAATGCCTAGTTTATCTTTCGCTTAATAGGAAAACAACAGTACTTTCATCCTAAGATCAGAAACAAGGCAAGGATATCTATTCTCATCACTCTTGCTAGTATGACACTGAAAGTTCTAGGCAATGCAAAAAGGCAATAAAGGAAATAAAAGTTGTACAGACCAGAAATTAAGAAATAAATCTGTCCCGATTTATAGATAACATGATTACCTACCTAGAAAATCCCAAGGAGAACTAAAACACACACACACACACACACACACAACTTTTTGAATAATATATGCATTTAGCAAATTCGCAGAATCCCCATGTAAAATCAATTGTACTTCTGTACACTAGCAGTTGCATTCCCAGGCATTTGTGCAAATGTATGTTCACACAAAAAGTTGTACATGAAGATTCAGAGCAGCTTTATTCATAAGAGCCCCAAAATAGAAATATCTCATATGCCCTTCAACAGCTGAATGGTCAAACTGTGTTGCATCCTACCATGAAATACTTCTCAGCAATGAAAAGAAACAAACTATTGATACCTGCAACATGCTCTGAGTGAATTCCCAGAGAATTACGCTGAGTGAAAAAAGCCAATCCCGAAAGATTATATGCCATATGATTCTATTTATATAACATCCTTGAAATGTCACAATTATAGAAATGGAGAAAGATTAGTGGTTTTCAGGGCTTAAGAAGAGGGTATGGATGGGAAGGAAATGGATGTGACTATAAAAGGCAACATTAGTGATCCTTGTAATAGAAATGTCCTATATCTTCCTGACTGTATCAATGTCAGTATCTGAATGAACTGCAATACTGAACTGTAGTTTTACAATATGTTTAGTTGCCATTAGAGTTAATAGTATACTGGAACTCTCTGTTTTCTGCAACCCTTTGTGATTCTTCAGTTATATCAAAATAAAAAGGTTAATTAAAAAAATAAAATGAGCACATCATGCAGCAATGCAAGGTAAATTCACTAAGTTTTTAAGAAAGCAAACAACAAATAAAAGACATGCAACTGACTTCCACTCAGTTCTGTGGGTTCCAAATGAGTCATAACACCATTCTACATTCAAGCAGAGGGGAATTAGACTTCACCTATTGATGAAGGCATAACAAGCTCACTTTATAGAAAGACATGTGGAATGGGAGATGTTGTGGCCATCGTTGGAAAACACAATCCAAGAGTGTGATTTACCACTATTCTCTCTCTCTCTCTCTCTCTCTCTCTCTCTCTCTTTCCCTTCTGGAAAAGAGCTGGAGAATAAATGAGTGAATCCTTTTGCCCTATATCATATCCCTTCTCTTTCAAAACTATTCTGTACCTTCCTTTATTTAGGTCTCTGCCTTCTTGGACTATTTTTCAAAAAGTCGTTGATGTTGAGATGGTTGCCGGGAGTTTTCTGAATGTTAATTCTGGGGTGCAAGAACAGAAAAATGCTGTACTAATGGTAGGTCTAAGTCTGCTAAAAAAAAAAAAAGTGTTTCTGCAAAGGTTGATTGTGTTTTGTAAATAAAGCTATCTCTTAAAAGTCCTTTAGGAGACTATATTATTGGGGCACCTGGGTGGCTCAGTGGTTGAGCGTCTGCCTTTGGCTCAGGTCATGATCCTGGGGTCCTGGAATGAAGTCCTATATCAGGCTCTCCACAGGAAGCTTGCTTCTCTCTCTGCTTAGGTCTCTGTGTCTCTCATGAATAAATAAATAAAATCTTTTTTTTTTAAAAAAAGGAGATGGTATTATTGAAAAGATTTTATAACCAACTTTAATAAGAGCTTTCACATGTCATCCCTGAATTTATGTGTTAAATTGTCCTGAATTCATCAATTTTACAAAAAATAAGGGATATTCTTTATGTATTTGACAAAAAAATTGTCAAGTATTTCCTTTAGGATTAGGGACATGTGATTCCTGTCTCCAACTCTAAAAGTCCCTCCATCTTTGTGTTCACCATAATAATATGAACTGTTATTCCAGTAGCAATGAAGAATTTGGGCAAATCCATCCCAAGTTCTTGGTTGAGTTCTTTCTGCTGTACTTACCATAATCTGGGGGTAGTGACCTTTTTATAATCCATCAGCTGTTGAATAAATAGATAAGAGGCCTAAATAAAGTGAAAGAAGAAAGTTTGCTCTGCTTAAGTCATGATATTTGTTCAATCTATAAGACAAACTGAAGACCTAAAAGTGATTTTTTTTTTTTTTTGCTTAAAATAAGATATAGCTGAATCTCTACTATTGGTTTCATGGATGAGAAGTTTCCTGTCTCTTCAATACCTATAATTAGAGATAAGGTTTAATTGCACTTATCCTTGGGAGAGAAGCTCACTATCTTGAATTCACACTAATAAATGACTACTCATACCTTATTTTCTGAGGTATTTTGGGGCTGAGCTCTAATCTGTGGATGGTGTAGGGAGTGATTAAGTGATAGACCAGTTGAAGGGCTCTAGTGGCCCAAAAGAGAAAGCGCATCACATGGAGGGTTAAGAACTATAGCAAGAAGAAGCTACTTACACAGAAACATTACAATTTTTCCTTTCAATTGGTTCTAAATCCTCTAACCTGTGGACAGAAATACATGACTCATCAATTTACTTGGCCTATTTCTTCCCTTGAAGTTTTTCACTTCTACTATATACACAGTCTTTAAGTTGGCAGCTAAATATTTGGAGTCATAGAACATTTGAACTGGAAAGCACTTAAGAGATAATCATGTTCTATGTCCTCTGACTCTGGAAATCCTCCACTTCACACAAAGAACAGTTGAAAACATTAGGGAAGCCTTCTGAAAAAACAAGATCAGGGATCACATTGGTCTTCTTAAGTTAGTTGAAAGGTTCTTCTGTGAAAGAGTATTAGGTTTGTTCTCTCTAAACTTGGGGGATCAGCATTCAAAAACTTGCTAGAGGTCAGAGCATCCCAATGTCGGGAAGCAGTTCTGTTACTAATGTGCTCAGCCATGGGCAGTGCAGCCACTTAAGTCTCCATGGGTTTCATCCCTCAAAGAGATGTGGGATTTGATAACTTTGAATTTTCTTTCTACCCTGGGATTCTAGAGCTGCATTACCCAATAGGGTAGCCTCTTGCTATAAAGCACTTAAAATGTGGCTAGTCCAGCATGTAAAATACACAGAAGATTTCAAAGTATGTTATTAAAATTAAGTTCACCTGTTTCTTTTTAATTTTTAGCTCCTAGAAAGTTTTATATTATGTATGTAACTATGGGACTAGCATATTTCTATTGAAGAACACTGTACTAGCTAATTTGAGGATTTTTCCCAACTCAAGGTCTCCTACTTTCCAAAAATTAAATTATCTTTGAGCCAGCTGTGGCATGACCCTTTCCCACTTCATGCCATGAAATGTACCTAAGACTCATCTTTTGGGTAAACAACATTGGCACAGTATGACATGGTTTCAAGAACACACTTATATGAGTTTTCAAAATGAATGGGAAATTTAGAGATTCTCTAACCCTCCTCCAATTACTTATTAATATAGATTAGTTTATAAGATTGGAAGATTAGTATCTGATCTTGAAAACAGTATCTGGCTCAAATTGAATTTCAGAGGTGTTGAATTTGAGAGAATGAAACAAACTGACACTTAGGTAGTCAGGGAGCATGAAAACTAGTGATGAAACAATCACAGCAGAACAATGCAACCAGGTCTTTATACTAGGCAGTTGTAGAAGGTTGAAAATTCCAGGGTAGAGCAAGACCCGAGATGATTGCAGGTACTAGAGGCCAGTGATTGGCAGGGATTCACAAGCAAGCACCTATGCCTCCTTACCCTAATGTCACCAAAACCCATTGATAAAGATCCACTGCTGGGCAGGAATCCTTCCACTGAATGGCATACGTAGAGTCTCAATTTCTTCTTTTATAAATGAACCCCTGCATCCAGAGGTTGTTGTAAAGTCAAATGATAGATAGACGGTGCTGAGTACAGAGTAAATGCTCAGTAAATTATAGCAGGTATGATGTGTCTTTCTTGTGCAAATATTCTCTATAGGAAGACCTAAGGATGTGTTCCTCACAACTACCAGTGAGTGAACTTGTGCTTACAAAAAGTAAAACAGTACAGTCCATATTCAAATTAATTGTGTTGCTAGTACAGAAAAGTAAAATACAAATCCATTTGCAAGAGTTTGAAATTCAAATTGCAAAAGTGTTCTCTAACCAAAAAACTCATTTTATTTTTAAAATATTAAAGAACCGTAAAAGCACTTACCCTGACAGATCTGTTTTAATTTTGACTAACAGCAGGGTATGTTTTTGTGCTTCCTAACACTCTGTAAACACTTCAGAAATGCTAAATAAGAGAAAATCCACATTCTTGATTATTAAAAATATTGGGTAAGCCAAATGGCCTTATTTCCCTTCTCGTAGCAGATTTGTCCTCTAGGAAAAAAAACTCCTTGGTTGTTAATACTTGAGATTTGTAGGTGACACTTGTCCAATTAGAAATGGTAAGAATTTATGCAATCACTTAGAGAAACATTTATTTGGTTTTGGCACTGTAATAAGTGCTGAAGCAAAAATGAACAATGTTGGTAATAAAGGGCTAGAGATTCCATGGATGAAGAATGTAGAAAGATTCAAAGGAAGAACTGTTGTTCCTGGAATTGGAGATGGGTATTAGTCAAGAAAAGCCTCCCAGTATTCAGAGATGGAATAACCCTGGAATCAGGTCTTAAAACAGATATGTAGATAATGTGGCTTTAAAGTGGGTTGAAGGAGAGGAAATGGACAAGTAAAGAAATGAGGAAGGAGATCAGAGAATAAAGAGCATCCTTCTGAAAAGGTGAAAAATGTGTATGTAGAGCATGTGTCTGTGTGGTGAGTGGAATACAAGAGGTACTGGTGAAAGGCAAATCTGCAGAAACATCTGGCTTTAGGGGCCCACTAAAGGTGACATGACTTTAGGGTGACATGACATCCGGCTCCATTGGGCCCACTAAGGAGTACAGCTCTCATCCTGCAAGCAATAGGGAGCTACTGAAGGAAATTCACTTCAGCTGCTTTGTGGGAGATGGGTACAGAGGGAAAAACTGAAAGCAAGAGCATTTTAATAATCCAGGGAAGCCAGTAACTGGGGAAAAAAGAGGCTGAGGAGGTCCAGTCTATAAGATCGGCAACTGGTTGGCTATAGGAGTGAAGGAAAGAGAAGAAGCTATAATGATCTCTCCCACACACAGGATTCTGACTTGAATGAATAGATGGATGATGGGGGAAGAGAAGGAAGAACTGGCTTTATAGGAAAGATAAGTGCAATTTTGAGTATGCTGAGTTTGAGCCACCTACATGTGACATCTAGGGGGAAAGATCTTGAAGGAAGCAGTTGGAACTTAGGGGAAAGGTCTGAAGGTGGGGATATAAATATAGGGGTACTCAGGCAGAAGTACACAGGCAGAAGGTGGAACCATGGACATGAAATAAACGACCAGAAAAGAGTAAGAAGGGGCAAAACCCAAGGACCATAAGGGACATCAGCATTTGAGGGTGGGAGTGGAGAAGAATAGTCAGAGAGAGAGACAGAAGAATTAGTAGGTCCTGGTATCATGGAAACCAAGAGCAGAATCTCAAGAAGAAAAAAGGGGGAAAAAAGGGATTAATGGAGGCAAGTGTTATATAAATGTCAAACAAGGTGAGACTAAAAGGAGTCCTTTGCCTCTAGCAATTAGACAGTATTGAGCGCTCTATACCAGACCATTTTATTGGAATTGTGGGCTGGGCCTGGGATAGTTGTCATAGGGGAGGTTGAGAGTTTAAAGTGGAAACCACAGTCATGAAAAATGTAGTAGCTAAGTGTAGTTAGAAGTACAAATGTCAAATAGAAAGGATTCTTTGTAGGATCTTGTCTGGAAAGGGAAGGGAAGAGAAAGGAAAGCACTGGGAGAAGAAGGGGAGAAAGACAGGTTAAGAGAGGATGTTTGTAAAAGATAAGAGAGACCTGAGCATTTTCATAGAAGATGGGAATGGACCAGTTCATAGAGAAAAGGATATGACAATACAAAGCAGAAATAACTTGAAACAAGCTCCCGGACAAGACTGTTTGGATGAAGAGCACAAGAGGAGGGACCAGCAAGACACTGGGAAAAGGCTGCCTTTGTCTGAAACTGGAGGAAGAGAGGGAGGCTTGTGATGGGAGACAGCCTCAACCTTCTCTCACAGGTCAGTGGCCAGCAGGTCTGCTGGCAGAGGAAGGCTTGAGGGGAGTAAGGAAAGTTCAGAAGGACAGATGTAGAAGTGACAAATGACCACTGTCATGATGATTGGAATTAAACCCTCTATATGGACAAGAACATTCTGTGAGACATGAAAAAGGAATTTGTTTAGGCCCACCTGGGGGTGGTTTTCCTCTAAAGAGAAAACCAACTTATTTCAATTTCTCTGCCTTTTATTTTTCACACTTCTATGTTCATTTTAATTAAATTGGCCTTTGTTCTTGCAAATAATCAAGGAATATTCTGGGATAAAGCATGTCACAGCATGCAAAAAGTTACACTCATCTCTCCCTGTGGATTGAGTTAGCAACCACCAAGGGCTCATCATCACTCTGGCTATTCAAGTGACACAACCATTCTTATGGTGGAGAATTATAGTTAAGTCTGATCTGGCAATCCTCAGCGGTTGTTAAAGATCCTTGTGAAAAAAAGCGAGCCACCTGGTACTGAGGGGAACAGGTCTGCTCTGTGTAACGGTATTGTGGTGGAAAAGCTCTGACAAAACAGGGCATAACATCTCCTTTGGAGACCAGATCAGGAGCCAAGCAAGATGCTATCTGGGCTTGTCAGGCTCAGAAAAAAGATTGTCTTGGAACAATTTGGGCAGGAAGACAATAGAATTCTTTATTTCTTGGCACAAGAATGAATGAATCTTTATCCCAAATGCAAAGCAGGCTTTAATCCAAGGACAATAAATGGTGAGACCAGCATTCCAGGAACAATCACGGGCTTTCTCTGTGTGCTCACAGTGAAAACAGTCCCACAGGGCTTCAAAGAGACATGTGGACTTCTTTTTCTCTTCTTAAGTAAACAAAATTAACAGAGAACAAGCACTTCCTACAGCTGTGGATGCCCAGAATTTCTCCCTACCCTATCCCAATCGTGACCCCAACCCAAAGAGCCCTCATCTTTTCTGGCTTAAAGTAATGTGTACAGATAATGACCTTGAGGTTGAACATGAACCTATCTGAGCGCCCCATTTGAAGAGCAAGGTTGAAATATTCTCCAAAGTATAATGAACCTTCCTAAACCCCCTGTACCTTGCTATCTTTTTCCTATTCTTTGAAAATAAATATATATTTCTGTGAACAAACCCCAATATTGATCATGTATGCTTATAAAATAAACTTGGGGAGGGTCAGATAGTTCTTGATGATAAAGTGTGCATTGAGATATGTTGAAATGTAAGTTCTTTGATGCATTTTAAAATTTAGTTTTTATTCATAGAAATAAGCAAATTCAGTCTTCCAGTACAAAGGGACATTCCAGTATTCCTTTAGCTCAGCTTTCAACTCCTGAAGGAGATTTTGTTTCGTTTTATGCTAAAAAATAGCCTGTATAAACCTGGTGCTGGTCTGGATAGGACCTGGAGTCAGCTGCCCCTTTGTTTTCTATTTCCTGTCAGGCTGGCAGAGTGCCATCCCCATATAAAGTCTTGTCTTTGTAGAGGCCGGCAAGGCTCTCTGTAGAGTCACCTCTTGCCACTTCTCAGAAATCACTCCTGAGTCAGGGAATTGCAAATAAAGATTATTCCACATCACATGATCCCCTACTCCCACAAACATCCCTCTTTGAATCTCATGGTTTACATATTCCCAGAAGGTCAAGTCAAGGACATTTGGTCACACGGAGAGTTATGGAAATAATAGCACACATAGGGTTGGCCATGCAACAAATTTAGAAACTAAAAATTTCTCTAATTCCATGTAGGATGTTACATGGGACTGCTTCCCTATGACAGAGAGCTGTCCTTTTCTCAGAGTAAGACCAAAGTGTGACCAATCCTTTAGGGCAGACAATTCCAATTCAGTTTCATGGACTTTCTGCCCTGAACCTACAATTTGTTAAACATGAAGTCACAAAAGAAATTGGAAAAGCAGGTCTGGGCCTGAAAAATCTTACAATCTATACAAAAAAAAAAAAACAAAAAACCAGGAAACACACACACCCGTGAAATAGTTTGTTGATTCATTTAACCAACCAACAGATTTTTATTAAGAATCTACTTTGTGCCAAGCACTGTATAAGATACTAGAGAAATAACAAATAAGTTTGATCTTGTCTTTAAAAGACTTGCAGTCTAGGGGTGCTTGGGTAGCTCAGGTGGTTAGGCATCCAACTCGATTTCAGCTCAGGTCATGATCTCAGGGTCATAGGATCAAGCCACATGTTGGGTTCTCAGTCTGCTTGAGATTCTCTCCCTCTCCCTCTGCTCCTCCTCCCCTTCTCTCTCTCCAATAAATAAATACGTCTAAAAAATGAAAAAAAGGAAAAAAAGCTTGTAGTCTAGCTAATGAAAACAGGTCCATCTGTAAACATAACCTCTATTAAAAGGCAATGTATCTGGGCCAGTGGTGGCTGAAAATTGTTAGGGACCAAAATGACTTAGACATTTTGGTCTGTAACAGGTCTTTAAAGAAGATGAGCAAATAAAACAGAAATCAGGGCAAACTCATGGAAAGATGAGATTTGATGTGATTCTTAAAGGATGGTGGCCATTCCAGGAAGAAAGGCCATCTGAGATTATGAGGAGGGCAGTTCCCAGGATGCCCAGTTCTCTTCTGTGGAGATAGTCACAGGTGGAGTGAATTACTATGCACACTTGCAATTCTTTAACACAGCAAAACATCCAGTCCCACATTGAAGCAATTGGCCACAAAGAGGTTATCAGTGAAATGATGACTAAAATATAATGCAGATACGTATAACTCATCCAGCTCTGCCACTTCTTTGCTGCACATCCTTGGATCAGTTACTTAAACTCTCCAAAGCTCAGTGGCTTCTTTTGAAATCATAATAATCACTAGATAGGATTGCTATGAGAACTACTTGAGTTATACATGAAATATGTTAGAACGGTGCCTGACACATGGTATGTGCTTAATAAATAGATATGATATTAAATACAGGTACAGCACTAGAGGAATACAACAATGGCTAGCATTTATTGAGTGTTATTTGCCAAGGGAATGTACTACATACTCTGCAAGGTATTAGATAATTTCATGCACACAAAAAATAATAATAAAGGTATCTCTGGGCAGTGGAGGCACCAAGAAATGGCTTACAAAGATTTCTCCACAACACTTCTTAAAACTTCCATTAGTGCCTATTTCAAGTCAGGCACTTTGGTGCAGAGCTTGAGACAAGGATTACAGCACATGTGATACATTGAGGAAGCTCTTGGGAGAAAGAGACAGAAGAGAACTGGGCAGGAAAAGGAGCTAGACCAGGATGTGGCCTCACTGGGGATCTAGCTTTAGCCTCATCCCCCAGGAAGCACTGGATTGGGAATTGCAACATAGAGTCAATTCTGCTTTGAGGCAAAGGGACCACTTTTTTCTTACCAATTAGTCATTGGCTGCAGGCTGGCCTTAGGGTGAGGGTGCTGGACATAACCTCCCTTGTAACTCCAGCCAGAAAAGGACAGTTCTCTGGAGAAGGGAGCATCTGTAAACTGTTAGCAGTCCACACTCACAGCAGCTGGAGGATGGATACACCGACTGGATAAAAGGGATCTGGGATCTGTGTAGCATACCACCCCAAACTCAGTAATTGAAAACAACAGCAATCATTTACTTTTTAAAAAATCTACAATTTGAGCAAGGTTTTTCTGGGACAGTTTATCTCTGTTCTCCATGCTATCAGCTGGGATAGCTTGAAGACTGGGGGTGATTTGCCTGAAGGTGGAAGCCTCTGAGAAGACTCACTATGACTCATTTAAAGAAAATGTTTCAAAAATTAAAAAAATTAAAAATTTTTAAAAAGGAAATGTCACATATGAAACTTTAACACGCCTCTTTAGTTGTCAACTTCCAACCAATTCACTGTCTTTAAGTTCTTCCAACACAAAAATTCTGAAGCCACTACTATTCTGAGTGATGGAATTATGATGTGCTATTGGTTTTTAATAATAATAAATACGCATTCTTATGGATCAATGTTATGTTATATAAAATGCATAGATTTAAAGAAAGTTATAAAAATTATGCACTGATGGAATGTGGCCTTGGTAAAGTATAGGTAAACTTTCCAGTAGAATCAGAACTGTAGCAAATTAAAAGATTGCTCTACCCACTGTGTGTCAGGAATAAAGTTTCCTATGTTGGGAGGTGTTTGTCTTTAATTTTTTTATTTTTTTTTTTGATTAGAGACTAACACATGCTATGTTGGTCGATATTGATTGCCATATAAAATTCTCCATCTTCTCTTTTTAGCATACTTTTTTTAAAAAATACTTTTAAGTTGGGGCTACATTCAAAAAATTAAAAATCATATATAAATATAAAAATATAAAATATTTTATAAATACAAAATATGTGTGATGAAAGTCTTTCCACTCCTGTGATCAGCCCAGTTCCCACCACTTTTCCTAGCATATCTTTCCAGATTTTGTTGCATATCAAGCAAATAATATAAACACAAGTTTTCCTTTTTGTCTTCCTTTACACAAAAGGTAGGTTATTTTTCACACTCTAACATACACGGCTTATTTAGTTACTTATATCTTGGAGATCTTTCCATATGAGTTCACAGGCATGGCTATGTCTGTAATACATATAAATGTACTAGATTGTTCAAAGATTGTTCAAAGACAAAGAAACGTACAAGATTCTTCAAAGAATTTTGCCAACAGAACATATTTTCAAACTTGTACTTTTACAGATTGATTGGTGAAAATGATATCTTTCTGTAACTTGAATTTATATTTTTCTTACTCAGATAAGCATTATTTTACATTTTTAAGAGTCCTTTGCATTTTCTTTTTCCCGAATTCCTCATTCTTCTCCTTCACTCATAATTCTATTGGATTGTTGGTTATTCTTTTTGTTAATTTCTAGGAGCCCTTTACATGTTAATGAAATTAGCACTTTGTCAAGGATGCAAATCCTATTCTGCTTCTAAACCTCAGTTTTGTTTAGATACTAGACTATTTCAAGCATCCTTCACCTATAGAAAACTTGGAACATAGAAAAAGAAAAAATAATCAGCATAATCCCACACAAGAGATCTCAGAGTTGAATAAAACATAAAACTTTTCTTGACCTATTTCTTTAAAGAGATGACAGTTGCAGGGGGGAAAAAAAGGAAAGGAACATTTACTGAGCACCTGCTAACACCTACTAATAGCATTTTATTCATGTAATCCCATTTATAGTGCTCACAACAGCCCTATTTGGCACTTTATTTCCATTGTATAGCTAAGAAATTTGAAGCTCAGACAAGTTGAAAAAAAAAAAAAAAACAGACCAAGAGCATACAACTAGTAAGAGGTAGAACTGGGGTTCCAACTTGGACCTGTCAGACCCTAGGGTTCCTTCCTTTTCTATATAGTTCCTGTTGCTTTCTTGCTACCTGTGTTTTAAGAGTAGGCTGTTATGTCCTTGAAGATCTGTAACAATGGAATAACAGCCAACGTAATTAAGAGGATAACAATCTTAAGAAAGATGGCAAAGACCCTGTTGTTGTTTTGAATACCACTAGAATTCATTCACTCTCAGTTCTGGAACATTCGGAGGTCTGGAACTGTCACATTCATCAGGAAGTAAGGCCCAGCTGGCTGCTGCTGGCTCCTGGCCATGTGTAGACAACCCCTGGTCATTTGTCAATGTTCCCAGGGGTGCCTGCTTCATGTTAAAATCCTGGCAGTGTGCCTCACTCCACTGTATAATTGTCCTGGCCATAGCAAGGCTGACTAAATCCCCTTGATGCTTCTGCTAATTCCATGGGCCCAGCAGGCTAGAGGAGCCCAGAAACAGAACAGGGCACACCCAAAGTGCAATCCAAAGGCTGGAGGCTCCTCTGGTTGCTTAACATGAGTAAACATTTCACTGTCAAATTGTCACCATGCAAATACAGGCAGAGCTTTCTTCTGGGCAAGAATTGAATGTTAGAACTAGAATTGACATCAATGTTTCCCTCATACAGTGTTCCAAACTATGCTCAAAAGGCTCTGAGATGGTGGAGGAGGTTTCCATAAGGGTCCCTGTGGGGAATCAGGAAAAGCTGAACAGGTGAGGGTCTTGGTTTCACACACCAAGTTCAACCAGATCAGGTCTACTTTTGCCTGTAGCACCCTATAAGATTTATCTGGAAAGGGACTCCCAGCTGCAACAAGCGTGAGAACCTCTTCATTTTACTGGTTTACAAGCTGAGGCTCAGGAAAGGTTTGATGCAGCGTATCACACAGGAAGTCAGTGGCAGGACTAGGCTTAGTGGTGGACTCCTCAGCCAGAGCTCTTCTACCGTCTGGGCTCTATTATCACACAGAGTTCTGTTTCCTTTGTGATGGGTCCTCAATCTTATGAATTTGCAGTCAACTAACTATTCCTCAGACCCTCAGTTGTAAATCAACTCGTCCTGAATTCTCAAAAGCCCCTCCACGAAGCAAGCTTTCAATAAAAATTTCTTGGTTATTCCCTGGTCTGTGGCATCCTGCACTATGGTATGCCAGGCTGAGCCGCTGGAACTGGAGGCAGAGGAGAGACGTGCACACCTATGTACATTTACCGAAACATCCTCCCAGATTTTGAGCCAAAGTGGAAACATTGGTGAAAGCTCTACAATTAAAAAAGACAATCTCTATATAAGACTGTGTGATGCCCAATTTGTTTGCTCACCATTATCAACCATCAGATATCTGCTGTGGGAAAGCAACAGCATACAGCTCCAGGAACCCAGAGCTGATGAAAAACAATGTCCCTATGGCAGAGTAACTCGGGATTGTAAAACAGGCAAAGAGCAATAGCTTGTTTCTGTGTAAAATTTTGAGATTTTGTTCATTGTGGATTTTTTTTTCATGAAATTTGATTAAGTATTGTGTTAAAGGGGATCCCTGGGTGGCGCAGCGGTTTAGCGCCTGCCTTTGGCCCAGGGCCCGATCCTGGAGACCCGGGATCGAATCCCACGTCGGGCTCCAGTGCATGGAGCCTGCTTCTCCCTCTGCCTGTGTCTCTGCCTCTCTCTCTATCTCTCTGTGACTATCATAAATAAATAAAAATTAAAAAAAAGTATTGTGTTAAAATTTGTATTTTTGATTAAAATAATTATTAGTTATTTGAGTCTCGATTCTTGAGGGGTTTTTTTTTTTGGCACTCCCTCAAATTTTGTGCCTCACTCAGCTGACCTTACCCTAGGGCTCCTGCTCACTGGCACAGTCTCAACAACATCTCTCACTTAGGGCTTCTACACACAGTCTAGTCCTTACAAGAACCCAAAGATACAATAGCCCATGTAGCCAGCCAGTATTTTATCTCTTGTGTCTCCTTGAAAATCCGAAGGCCCAAGTTTTTATTTTTTTAGTAGAAACTTCCAGAAGAGTGTTTTTATTTTTTTTTTTACACTGAAGTATAGTTGACATAATATTATATTAGTTTCCGGTGTACAACATAAGAATTCAATTATATACATTAAAAAATGTTTACCATGATCAATTTAGTCACCACCTGTCACTCTACATTATTATAATATCATTGATTACAGTCCCTTACATTCTGCGTTTCATCGTTGTGACTTATTTATTTCATAACTGGAAGTTTGTACTCTTAATTCCCTTCCACTGTTTCCCTCATCCCTCCATCACTTTGGCAACCACCACCTTGTTCCCTATCCACATTCTTATTTTACTATTTATATCAGCCCTATCTACCTACTCCCACAAGCTCCAATAAGGAGTTCTCTCTCAAATCATAACTCTTCTTTAAAGATTTGTTCATTTATTTTTGAGAGAGAGGGAAAGTATAAGCAGATGGAGAGGGAGAGGGAGAGAATCTCAAGGAGACTCTCCACTGAGCATGGAGGCTGCTGTGGGACTTGATCTCAAGACCCTGAGACCATGACCTGAGCTGAAACCAAGAGTCAGACACTCAACCGACTGAGCCACCCAGGCACCCTCAAATCATAATTCTTTTGTAAAGGGTTATGTTCTCACTCTGCCTAGCAATTCTTCCTTCTATGGGTGCTGAATTAGAATCAGAGCAAGACTTAATTACCTTTAGGACTGAGTCAGAAATATACACTCTAGAAAACTATATGAAGGAGATTCCAATATGTTAATACATGGTTTGAAGTTACCAGTTTAACTTGTATCCTCCAAACTTTTTCAGGCATTAAGACAACTTGTTTAGACAAAAATAATGTGGAATTTGGGGCTGGCTTAGTATGGCCTTCTCAGGCACCTTCATTCCCTCACAGCTATTAATTTTGAAACAACCAGTGCTGACTTGGAAATTGCATACTAATTTAGTATGTGGTCTGAGAATAAACTGAGGGATTGGTGGCAAGTAGGTTGTGCAACTTCCTCTGCTTTGCAACACACCAACACAGGTGCAAAAACAACAGATTGGAGAGAGCCAAAAAATGTTGTTTTGCTCTTTTCCTTCTTTCAGCAATATCTTAGAAATGTAGTTAGCAACATGCTTAGCCATTTGTTTACCCAAATTAATCCAAAATCCTGGTTGTGGTTGGCTGTGACTGGCACTCACCTCTCAAAGCCTGACCAATCTTCTCTCAGTCCTAGGGCAACCAGCTGCAGGAATCAGGCTTAAAGCACCAGCACCCTGAGTTTCTTACACATTTCCCAACTTCCTCTCCAGTGACTCTGCCCATTTTTGTTTACATGTCTCCAGTTTTTTGTTCACATCTTTAAATCTGGGATGTGCCTTCTGATTTTTATTTCTTTCTTTCTTGTTCTCATTAAGGCCAGATGGAATCAGGTCTCTGGGAAGCTGTTTTGGATGTTCACATCTGGATTTTGCTACCCTTTTGTTCTGTGACTATAATCTGAGACTGCTGTTGAATGGGTCTGAACATTTGCAGTGGGATTCATATTTGAACCAAATGAAGATAATTTGGAATTCTACTTTATTTTTTGACTTTTTAGTCATCCTTATTTCACTGTTTTTAGTGTTTGCTGCAGAGATTACAATATACATTCTTAATTTGTGAAAGCCAACTTCAATTTCATATTGCACTACTTCATGTAAAATACAGAAATCCACATTACTTATGCTATAGTTCTAATATGTGTTACATCACATACATTATAAGTTCCACATTAGAGAATGTTATGATTTGGGGGGGTTATATGTAGATGATGTTTTCTGTTTCTTCATACATCGATTAATTGTGGATTATATCCCAGACATTATGAAAATATGTTATAGAGAATCTGGATTCTGTTATGTTCCTCTGAAGAGTATTAATGTTTTTTTTCTTTTCAAGTCTATTCCTTGTACATGCATGATTCAGAGTTTAGAATCTAGAATCTGGGGTTTTCCCTCTCTGATCCTTTCCTTTTCAGGATTTACTTTTCCCAGCCAGTAAGTTATCATTTTCCACTTGCTCTATTTATCCCCACAAGCCACAGACTGGGGTCAGCCCTCAGATTGGTAGCTATTAGAAAAAGGTGCAGGAGGAGACTATACCCAGTGCCCTCCACTTTGTCCATGAATCGACTCACTTCCAGTATCTGTTTGCTTATATTCACTCTCTAGTGCCTTCAGGTAATTGGATTTTTTTCAATATCTTCCGTCTTGAGTTCACAGTTTTTATCTTTATGAAAGTTGGTTCAATAGGAGCTACTTAAATCAGAAACAGAACTCCCTCAAATGATACTGGGTTGATAATTCTAATGTGAAAATGGCATAGGGCAGATGGAGAGCTATGAAGTTTGATTAGCAACCTGTGGATATTTTCAGCTTCATAAATATTTTTGGAGCACCTTCTAAGTTCCAGGCACTGTTACAGTTACGGAAAATACATAAATAAAGCCCACCAGCCCAGCCTTTGAGGCAGGTTACACTTTTATTCCAGTTAAGAGAGAAGTATAATATTTCTCACTGTAAAATGTGAGCTATTTAATGCCTTTGCTGGGAAAAGAAGGGGTTAAATTCATGACCACAACTGACAGAAGTGGTAGAAAGAAACACACTTCTATACCAGACAAGGTGAATGCTTGACTGTGCTATTTCACTTTCCCCCAAACCAACCCAATGACATCATTGTTCTTTACCCTTTGTTGCTTTGTTATTTACCCTTCTGTTACAGATGAAAAAGATGCTCTGAAATGTTCAGTGTAACTTGTTTGTAGTCACATCACTATTAAAGGGAGGGATTGGCTCTAACCTCATTTCCACTCCCATTAACCAAACTCGGAGATATCTGGTCTCTACCTCACTCTATCTGACTCTGAGCATATCAGGAAACTTCATTTCCTCTCTGTAAGATAAAACTTATCTGTACCCTTGGTACCTACCCCCACCATTCCAAGATAAACTAGTTTATCTAAGAATAAAAGAACCTTTCAAATGCATTAGGTGTACACTTCAAATACCATGAGGGTGAATTGTCTCCAAGGTCCTTCACTTTAGTCTAGGAATCTCTGAGTTTTAGACAATATGTGAACATTACCATGGTGGGTCTTTCTCTGAACTCTATGGCTCTTCGTGTTCTACCCTTTACTCAACACTTCTTGCACCCCATCTTACAGGGGGTACTGTCTTTTGGTCTTCTTTCTGCGGGGATTGCAACATTATAGATGCATAGTAGATTTTAATAATAATAGAGAACAACACCTTATACCTAAAGCATGTCTTTTATTTTTCAAGTTCCTCTTGTAGATATTCTTTCATTTGATCTGCACACCACTTTGAGGTAGCCTGTCTTATACTTTCTCCTTCTCTAAATGAAATACTAATTACATTTCTTAAATGTCTTTTTTTTCTAATAAGAACATTATTTCTATTTTAGGGAGGTAAGTTTTATGTGCCAAAGAACATAAGATCCTTAAGAGAGTCTCAGTCCCTCAATGCCAGGGTTTATTTCCTGTTTTCTTTGTATCCAAATCACCTAGCCTGTATTTATAACATAATCAGTGAGACCTTGACAAAAATAGTACTAATAAACCTAGTACTGATTAAGTTTTAATATGATATTTCATTTTATAAATGATGTGTAAAGGAATGTCAAAAAAAATCCAGGCTCCAATTCCAACTCTGCCACTCACTAGTGTTATGGTTTTGGCTAAATTACTCAACCTTTCTGAGATCCTGGATCCTTACATGTAAACTCTGAGCAACAGCCCAGGGTTGTGAGATGAGAGGTTACATTTCAGGAAAACCAAGTACAGTGTCTGGTATAGTGTGCTCTCCAAAATACCAATTCTCTAGTTTTTAAGTGAGGAGAATGGCATTTCCCCCATTTTTAAAGATATTAAAAACAAAGGCCAGTCAGGTTGACTTGTCCAAGGAACACGGAAGTTAGCAGTTAGGAAGATTTCCCCCAGCTTTCTCTCACTTTCCATTAGACTGTGGCTACCCTAATCCTGACCTACACAGTATGTACTTGACAATACTACTAATAATAATTAATGCTATTCACTGCCATGTATGAAGACCCTGCCATCTTCTGGGCACTGTCAGTTTCTATATTCACATTCTTCAAACAGTAACAACAGTTCTGCAAGATAATTATTACTTGTGCCTGATTTACAGATGAAACATAAAAGGAGATTTTGAAAAGTTAGCCACCTCACTCAAGGATGCAAAGACTATAAATGGCAGATGTGGGATTTGAACCCACATTCCAAAACTCATGAGCTCTCATCGATTCTCCTCCCTTTATACTACCTTTCCAAAGGGAAAAAAACAACATGGAAATGTGATAAGTTATTGGGAAAATTTAAACTCTGCAATCACTTGATGCCTCATGATCCAGGGACCAAAAAAAAAAAAAAAAAAATCCCTCATTTTCTGCATAATTGGTGCAATTCTCAAGTAGTTGATTAGGCAATCTGTTTTTGTCTACTTCTAAGGTGCAGAGCAGAGGGAGAACTTAGAAAGGAAATTCATGCCACCAGTGATGGGCAAGGTGAGTCCAGTGCAACAAATCCACCAAGTGAGTACAAAAGGCTCATGGGCTCCAGCACTATTCCAGTAGGAACACGCTGAACTGCATTGTTTGAGTATAAACATGTGTTTGTTCTCAAAAGAAAGACTTCCCCAGCAAGCTGTTTCAGAGATAGAAGCTGGACCAAGATCTGCTCATGAGGGTCGGCTCCCAGCTGATGTATTTGGTTGTTCTTGGCTCTATGAGCAAACGGCTATAGGGAATGATTGCTACAGCTTCCACAACTTGGCAACCAAAGCTCCTGGGGGTTCACTGGGTGTTTTCAATCCTGGCAGCTACTTGCAGCTCTCGGGAGAGAGCAGACAGAGAGGCAAAGAAGAAAGCCAGGTGTGGGCAAAGAAGAAAACCGTGGTGAAGCAGAAGATGAATAAGGAATCGTCAAATGACCCTGAAAAGACACACAGAGGACAAATGATCTATTCTCAACTTCCATAGGGCTTAATGCCTGCACTGATTCAATGTTTTGCTCCAAGGTGTAGACGGAACCTCTTCCCACGTAGAAGCCCAGATAGAGATGGTTGAGTAGCCGTGTGTAACTACTTTCGAGCTCTGTGCCTACGTGCCATGTTTTTAACAGAGGTGGAATGGGCACCGGTGTGGAATGTAACAATGCTGAGTTCTACCCCAGGTGCATTTACGGACCCATGAACCAACTGAGAGGTAAATGGGCCACAGTGGGAAAAACAAGAGGACGGCTTCAAACCTAAATGTTACCTTTGTATAGTGGAGCAACACACTTAGCTTGCCCATGGCAACAGAATCCAGTCTGAATAACTAAATTCCAGAAGACTTGGGTTCTAGTGGGAGCTCCTCCATTATCCAGCTTTGCAACTCTGTGGCCTCAGATTCCTAAAATCTGGGCTTTGGGCTCCTGTTACAGAAAACCAAAAGGCAGCACATGATAAAAAGTACACCAACTTGGAACACAAAAGGCCTCGCAGAATGTCATTTAACCTCTCCTAGCTGACTCAATGCAAAAGCTATTTTTTCAGCAATTATTTATGGAGCATTTACTAAGCTCTGGGAATGTGGCAAAGAGCAAAACAGACCAAACCCCTGTTCTCATGGACCTTATATCTTTAGATAGGCAAAGAGATAATCAGAAAATAAACAAATACATGGACAGGGGATGACATGCCAGATGGTCATAAGCTCTATGAAAAAATAAATAAAGCAGGAGAGGGAAAGAGGGAGGGCTTGCCATTCTAGTTAGAGCGGCCAGGGGCAAATGATATCACCCTGAGAACGTTATTGTGGAAAAGCTAACAGGGAATGGATTTTACCAGATTACAGCATGAAGCAAACATACCATAGCGCTGAACGTTTCAATGGCTCACAGGACTACTTCCCCTAAGATAAGGTGGGGGTTTCAGGCTGTGTCCATGATTGAGAAATAAAGCTCAGCATTGCCTGCTCCTGCCATTGCCCTTTCCCTTGGTCCTTTCAGTGTTGCCTCTTTAAGTGTGGGGGCTTTTTGTTTTTGTTTTGTTTTTCCCCATTCCTGCAGGGGGAACTCGATCTCTGGTAACAGGAAGTTAATGAATGTAAAACCTTCTTGGAGGAGAGGCATTTGATACCACTGACGATGTGTCCACAGTTTGTCTCTGTTGGTCTCCAGGGTTCAGGCCTCAGCACAGGGCTCAAGGTTCAGAGGTGTGAGGCCTGTTAGTTTTGGAGAGATCTGTCCACCAGGTGGTAGAAACTTCCCGTTCAGGAAATGAGCCCTGAAGCAATCAGGCCAGTGGATTCCATCTGCCCAGAGCACAACAAAGGGCTCAACTGTGTAGCCACATCCTGGCCCAGAACACGCCTGCAGGTAGCAATACCCAGACCATGCCTAGCCTGCCTCTTGCATTCAAGGTTCTGACTTAGATCTCTGGGAACTCATGGATTTTAGGGTTTTAAAAGGAAGGCAGTCATCCGAGAACTGGCTCTTCTTCATCAAAAGCAAAACTCTCTGTTGTGCTCAAGTGTGACTCAATACATACATGTCTAGGGTTTTCCACCTCCATATTTAGGCAAAGCTTTCCTATGGGCTGTAGAATGGTTGACAAATAGGTCACAGATCATTATCCGTTGTCATAGATAACATTATGAGAAATTATAAAATAAGTAAAACATTTTAAATGTTTCCGGCTATCCTGTCAACAGGCACTTTCCAATGTAATTTGAATCTGTTGTTCCATTTGTTTGTCACTCAAAACATTGTGTCAAATGAACTTTACCCTATAAATCCATGCTAACCAGCTTCCAAGGTGGCTCCTAGAGACCCTCATATCCTGCTATCTATACCCCTCTATAGTCTTCCTCCCCACTGAATCCTTACTGGTTTGTGTGGTCAACAGAATAGAATAGAAATGACAGTATGTGATTTCAGGGGCTAGATCAGAAAAGGCACTGCAGCTCCCACCTTGGTCTCTTAGATTACTCACTCTGGGGTCAGGAAGCCACCATGCCATAAGAATGCTCAACCAGCTGAGCATCCCAGAGAGGCTCACATGAACAACAGCTGGAGCATCTCACCTATAGGGTGGCATGTAAATGAGCAGCCTTGGAAGTGGATCCTCAACCCCAATCAAGCCTTCCAATGAATGCGGCCCTGGCCAACATCTGACTAAAACCTAACGAGAGATCCTGATCCACCACCCAGAGGAACCACTCCTGAGTTCCTGACCCACACCAACTGTGAGAGACAATAAGTGATTATTGTTTTAAGCCACTAAGTTTGGGGTAATTTGTTACACAGCAAATGATAACTAATATAAAAACTATTGAGTTACCAGGATTGAATGGAAGAAATTACAGTCTGTTAAACCCACCAAAACTAGATTCTAATTAATGCTATACTGTTTTGCCCAACACCACAGCAGCAATTTTCAGAAAACTGTTATCTAGAGTTGGCATTGGATTTGCAGTACTAGTAAAGGTCCAGTCTTTGCCTTTACAACACTTGTGGGCACACTAAAGGAATAAACCTTCTAAGCATTGCCTCTGAGCATGATCTTACAGAGGTACTGGGTTTCACATTATCTTTACATTCTGTAGATGAATTGGAGTTCCTACAGTTATTGGTTGAAGATTACCAGGGAGGTGGACATCAGCTCCCCAGCACTTCTGGCTTGCTAAGCACATGGCCAGAGTGGGTTCCTTCTTCTAGAGAAGGCCAGCAGGCAAGTGGACACAGGTGCTAGTGGTTGCAAGTTGAACCAATGAACTCCGAAATGGCATGGGTTTGGGGGAGACATGGGTGGGGAGGCCAACTGTCCACTTCAGTTATCACATAAAGGCTTTAGCCACAGGAAAAAAAGCACAGATCTGAAACTGAGGGGCATAATCAAAGCCCAGCTATCCAAATGGGGGTTCAGGTCAGGGCCAGACTAGTAGCAAAAGCATCCTAGGCCTGATGGTAAGTCTGACCTCCCAATTCACTCTGGCTGGGAAGAAAAAGCAGGAGGCTTAGAGACTCAGAATCCCTCTCATGCCCCTCCGCCCTAACCACCGGCATAAGATTCACCAGGCTCACCCTGTTGGGACTGTGCTACCATTTTATCTTCTCGCTGTACACTCTCACCTGAAGCAGCTCTTCCTTACTATGGGCTGTCCTATTTAAAGGACAAATTGGTCATTTGGAAAAAAAATTCAACCCAGGGCTTTAAAAGAGCCAAAGGATGGCACTCTTCTTCTTAAGGAAGTCAGTGAGTTAACGTAGGGCTTGGCACACAGTAGGTACTCACAATTGTTAAGCTGGTTTCCCTCCAGCCTCTGCCACCACTGCCTTGGGACTGCCAGGCAGGAACAGAGTCAAAGAGCTAATCTCTATCTGATCTCCAAGCCTGTTTCTTACCAAAGAAAACACTCAACGCTAGTACTGAGTCCTCCACGTGTAGTGGTACTGCTTTTTCACTGGGAATCCACCTTGGTGGAGCGTTACTCCCAAGGCCTCATTAGCTTGACACAGGCACATAGGGTAGAGCACGTGGGAAGTCCCAGCAGCGAGAACAAACTAGCACCTGGGCTCAGATTTGAGGAACCACCTGATTTCTTCAGTGGTTCCATGGTATTTCACACTTGGGTTCCACTAGAAAATAATGTCCCTCCAAAGTCCTCTAGCCTTTGTTCTAATGCACTTGGAGGCAGGGACTTAGATAAAGAGCAGCGGCAGAAAACTTTTGAGTATCCTTTTTTCTCTCTTGCAAATATTTGCTTCTCTGACTTCAACCTCCAGAGGGCACTGATCCTCAAAAGACCAAACCCAAATACTAAGGCTGGGCCCTACAGAATGTCAGCTGTTGGCCATCCAAGGTGAGGAGATCCTCACCAGTTGTTAATTCTCTGTAAATAATTAATGCTGGTGATATTGAACCAGAGACATCATTAGCACTTATAAATGGGATATCTTCCCCCTGATAATATAAGGAAGCCCCAAGCCCATGGTTTCTGCTGCCCTTGACATCCTTTTACAGAGCTTCCCTCACCTCCCCACTATTAGCTCCATGTATCTAGTAGGCTTTTTCTGGAAAAACTCACATTTCTTGGTCATGCTTACTCTGAGGAACATCTGAAATTGAAAGAAACCTGGTAGCCCAGGAAGCCAGTCCAGAGATTCTCAGAAGGCAGCTGTGATGCTTCAGAACTATGTGTTAACAAACGAAGATGGAGGTTTTAAAGTTTAATAGACCTGGTTTCAGACCCTAACTCTGCCTCTTGCTGGCTATATGACTTTGGATAAGCTATACAACCATGGGGCATCTGGGTGGCTCAGTGGTTGAGCAACTGCCTTTAGCTCAGGGCATGATCCTAGGGTCTCAGGATCAAGTCCCATATCAGGCTCCCCACAGGGAGCCTGCTTCTCCCTCTGCCTATGTCTCTGCCTCTCTCTTTGTCTCTCATGAATAAATAAAATCTTGTTTTTTAAAAAAAGCTTATACAACCACATCTCAGCCTTACTTGCAAATAGAAATGATAATTAATCTCATAATAGTTTGGCATGGAACAAATTCATTTGGACATATGCAACACTAACACTGTACCTGGCATGAAATAAGTACTTTGTATTAGTTCCTTCTTTGCCATCCTTTTCTCTACCTTTGATAACACCACACAGGATCAGTGGATTCCTGCAAGTTTTCCTACTGAAGCTTCAGTCACTCACTTGAACCCAATCTTTGCCCCGTTTTTCATGAGCCTGGCATCCCCCAAACAACAAGGAAGGGTGAAGGCCATGTGAGAGTCAGAAGGCCAGCTAAATCTGGAGGCCCTGGGGCTGTCTTCATTTTTGTACCCTGATTCTTCTGGAGTTGGGTATACACACACTCCGGTATTGGTGGAGTCCTCAGGACATAACTTCAGTGAATGATATTGAAAATTTATTTAGCAGAAAATTCTCCTATAATGTGAGGCGCCCTACTCCTTCATCCCCACCTCAAGTGCCTTATATATTTCAAAGGTGATACCAAAGTCAAATTCTGTGATGAGCAGAGAAAGTACAGAAACAAATCTTGAGTAAATATACCTCCCTTGTGTCCTGGATATTACCCAACGAGTCACTGGGCTGCTGCCATGGAACAGGCCCAGTTTAAATCCTGAGATGGCTGGGCCCTCATCCTCAAAGATCTTTGTCTACCAAGGGAGACAAGTAATAAACAAGCAATGACAACATCATGTAATAAGCTCTGCATTTGGAGCCAAGTACCACATGTCTAGGCCTGATGTGGCAAGACATGGGGATCTGGGCTGTATTGAGGACGATCCACATCCTTCACCACTTGCCATCCCATCTTTGGTCACCAAGATGACCTGTCTGGGCTGAACTTTCTTTGAGCTCTCAGTTCCTATCCTATCATGGGACTTCTGTGCCTCAGCTTATTTGTCTTGAATAAGGACCAGGAATTAGAATACTGTAGGGATGGCTCTAACCAGGGCCTAAACAGAGGGGAAATGTGAAGAAAATTAGATTTTTAAAATGTTTTTAAATGCTTTTAGAATTTATCATGAGGCTCTCAATTACAAAACTGAGCTATCCTAAAAACAAACAGGGGTGCATCCCTGGGTAGTTCAGTCAGTTAAGCATCTGCCTTTGGCTCAAGGTCATGATCCCAGGGTCCTGGGATTGAGCCCTGCATGAGACTCTCTGCTCAGTGGGGAGTCTGCTTCTCTCTCTCCCTCTGCCTCTCCTACCTGCTCGTGTGCTCGCTCTCTCTCGCTCTCTCTTTCTTTCTCTCCCTCTCTCAAGTAAATAAATAAAATCTCCAAACAAACAAAACACTGGCATTTAATAACCATCCTGGTTTTTCTGAGACTGTCCCAGTTCTTGCACTGAAAGTTCCATGTCCTAGGAAACCCTTCAATCAGGACATGAGGGAGCAGCTGGTCACAGCTCCTGTCCAGAGTCCCTCTCTACCCAGCTCTCTCGGCCTCCAGATTTGTGCTTCCCTGCTCTTCCCACTCCTTCAAGGCTTGGAGATGTTAATGGTTACCCCCTTGATCACTCTCAGGGCTCTATGCCATCATTTGGAATGTCCCAAAAGCTTGACCACACATTTGTACATTGTACACACACTGAATGTGTTTTTGTTTACTGCTAGAATGCTGACAAATATAAACATCAGGAGAACAACTAGCTCAGTGATTTCTAAACACAAGTTTGGGCACAGTTCTGAACTGGCCACATCAGCATCACTTAGGAAGCTTTAGAGAGTATAGATTCCTGGACCTCACACCTGGACTACTAATTCAGAGGAGCCCTGGGTGAGGCCTCACCCTGTATTTCTAGTAGCTTCCCTGCCAATCCTGCCACTGTAGCCAGATCTGGGAAGAGTTCACTTCTGAGGCCCTGATACAGCTGGACCCTTTCTCTTCATCAGTATTTTGTTGTTGTTGTTGTTTTTCTGGCTTCACATTTCACTCTCTTTGATTTCATTTTGGTTAGAAACAAAAGAATACAGCACATACAGAAACTATGCTTGTCCTCCAGAAAGGTGATCTCCTGTTAGGGTGGGAATTTTGGTCCACTTCTTTCAGGTCTAGAACCTGCCTGGCACATAGTTGGCACTTAATCAGTATTTGTTACATAAAGGTTAAATGAATAATTAATTGTGCACATTTGCAGAACTTCCCAGGGCTTAGATTAGTTCAAGTTGACAACCTCAAGAGGGATATGACCTAAGCTCCATATTTGAGAAAGATCCAAATGAACAAAAAGTGATCTTGAGAAAGATGAACTTGACAACAAAGCTGAGTAAGTCACTAATATAGGTATAATTTCAAACTAGCCACTTTCCTAGAACTTTACCCCATCTGTCCTTGGAAGCCTGTACATTCCACTAGACAGGATGACTTATGCTAAAAGCCAGGTAGCTACTATGTATTTGGGAAGGTACTTTTGAGGTGAAACCCCAATTTTACTTTCTCCTATCTACACTATTATACATATTCGGAGGACTCATAGCACCATGTTTAACACAGAAATTGTCATACAATCTCAAATTGAGTATTCAAAATAATTCCTGAGCAGAATAAAAACCCAGAGCCAGGCACATCCTTTCTACTCCTTACCTAGTCCTCTACCTATTTCTAATGACCCAAGGAGACTTGGCCTTCCTCTTCCCTCTTGCCCCACTTTCCCTATCTTTTTGTACTGCTAAGAGAAAAAAAAAATCTCTTGGCTTACATTTTTCTGACAGGATATATCAGCAAATTGCTAGCTATGACCTCTTTTCATGCCAAGACTAAATGTGCTTAAATAAACTTGGTTGGAAAGCATTCTAGAATAAGAAACACACTTCTCCAACTCTTTAAATGGATTATACTGCTCATACTCTTTTTTGAGGATCATCTTTTCTAAATGACCCAAGGTCCTCATGATGAAAATCAATTATTGATTTTAAGGTATTTAAAACCCATTGGCTGCCTAGGAGCCAAAAAGTGGTTTAGAGCTCCTTGATCTTTTTATAACTGGCCTCAGCCTGATGCTTTGGGTCAATCTGTTGTTTGCTTTTAACAGCTTCTCTGTCATCTCCATTGCTGATTATGGCTTGCTGTTGTCAGGATGCTTGCTCCTAAGGTGAAGCTCTAAAAAAGAGCTCTCCGGGCAGGTGAGGGGTCACTCGGGGCTTTTAGACAAACGTGTATTTCTGCTCTGAGTTATGTAGGAGCTGATCTGAGAGGCATCTTCACGATTTGAGAGATGTTGTGAAACGAGAAAAGCTCTAGGAGTTAGCAATAAACTGACAATTCATCAGACTTCTAAAAATATTTTTAAAGATTTGAAGCAAAGATTAAGAAATTTGTGCTATTTAACTTAGAAAATAAGTCTGATGAATGATTAGATCTTGCTTTTCAAATGTTTGTTACTTTTCGGAGCATATGCAATGCTAATTAGAGAAAAGGAGGCAGAATGGAGAAAGAGAGAAAGAAAGAAAGAAAGAAAGAAAGAAAGAAAGAAAGAAGAAAGAAAGAAAGAAAGAGAAAGAAAGAAAGAAAGAAAGAAAGAAAGAAAGAAAGAAAGAAAAAAAGAAAGAAAGAAAGAAGAAAATGACTGTGAAGGGTGCTGGAAATGTCTTTCTAAAGGGAGTTACCAAACCGGTTGGCCTTGCAGTCCCTACACCAAGCATGGCTTCCCTAAATCTATGGGAACCCCAACCAAGGAACAATGTGGGGCAGGGGGAGGGAGGCAGAGAAGGAGGGGGATGGACACTATGGGTTCTCCAATTTCCTTCTAACCTCAGAATTCAGAAAGATCATTTCTCCATGGTTCTCCTATGACAATATACATTTTTAAGGTATATTGTCTATGGGTTTAAAACTATGCCTAATCTCCTTAATAGCTTGGTTTTTGTTGGAGTATTGCAGAAGATAAGATAAAATAAATCCCTTCAACAACAACAAAAAAAAAAAAAAAGAAAAGAAAAAGAGAAGTAAACAGGAAAAATGGAACTCAGAATTTTTAAAATATGGTATTATTTCTGATCTTTGGAAGTACATGTGCCCCTTTAAAACACCCTAACTCACCACAGTGTGAGTCTTTAGCAGCATCTGAGACACTCCTCTGCATTACTTTATGGAGCAGTCTGAAGTACTAGGTCAGGGACCATGTGGAAAAACAGAGGTTAGCCTATACCCAGTATCTTCCTTAAGATACCAAATGCATATATTTGCATATGAAGAAGCATCAATGTTGTACTTCCCCCTTTGCAACATGGGTCTGTTATTCTCCAATTTCATGTTTAGGTCTCAAGAACCAAAATTTGAGCAGTGGGGCATGGAATGCCTGTCCCTTGGCCACCTGGAATTAGTCAAGGAAGGCATTTGCTGTTCAAGAAAAAATATCCTCCCATAATTACCAGAAGGCCTTGCTTACCCTGTAAGGCCCTCCCTGAACTTAGTCACCACGCTACCAAGTTCTAGAGGAGAAGTCATCAAACAAATGATTCAAAACATTTTCATTCAAAAATAATAATAAAACTGACAATGCCTTCCTTTCATGCCACAGCAGGAAAACTTCCATGACCAGGGAAAAAGCCTGCCTGTTACCTGCATGAATTGGCAAATGGGGCCCACTGCCACAGAAGAAGTTTGTCTGTGGTGCCTCAGTGGCTGAGAAAGGGCAAATATATTCTTAGAGCAACTGTTTGATTTAATTGCCCAGAAGTCAATCTAGCCAAAACTGCTCACATTCAGCAATTTTTGTTGATTATAGTTCTCCGAGTAAACATCAGGTGACAGAGGAAAACAGGGAAGGAAACCAGTTTTGAGGCCAAAGAGGGCAAAACAACATGAAGAGAATCAGTTCACCTGTCCATTCTCACAAATCTACCCGTTTCAGACTGACCTGCCCATTTGGTGTGAGCTTCAGTTAGAACATATAAATCGTGGAACTTTGGCACTTCAAGGAGTTTTAGAGACCATATAATCTACCTCTCTCACTCTAGAGATGAAATAGACTCATGGTCTATTTCTTCTCAGTGTCTGCAAAGTGATTTGCTGAGTGTCTTAGAAATTGAGCACAGTGGGGGAAGGGAGGCTCAATCGGTTTAACATGTGACTCTCATTTTTGGCTCAGGTCATGTTCTCAGGGTCGTGATCTCCTGATCTCAGGATCAGCCTCACATGAGGCTCTGTGCTCAGCCCAGAGTCTGCTTAAACTCTCTCTCTCCCTCTGCCCCCCTTCAAATAAAATAAATCTTTAAAAAAGAAAGAAGAAAGAAAGAAAGAAAGAAAAGAAAGAAAGAGAAAGAAAGAAAGAAAGAAAGAAAGAGAGAGAGAGAGAGAGAGAGAGAGGAAGAAAGAAAGAAAGAAAGAAAGAGAAAAAAAGAAAGAAAGAAAGAAAGAAACTGAGTACTCTGGTCTCCTGTTAATCCAGTACTTTTTCCATGTATCATTCAAGGAGCTTTCCTGGCCTAGAGGTCCAAATAGTGGAGCACAGGCTTTAGGTGAGATCTGCTTCTGGAAAGGAAGGGAGCACAATGGAAAGCCAGCCTTTATACAGAGCTCCCAAGGAAGACTCATAGTCATTCTTTTTCTCATGGAAGTCCCCAGTACCTCTAGAGACCACATTTTTCTCCTCTAAGAGGCCCAGCAGAATGTTGAAATATATGTTAGGGGAAACTAAATGGCCATCCTTTTGATAGCAGCTCAGATTTCCAGTCCTCCAAGGACAACACACCTGCCAGCCCTTGAGATACTGGTCCCCAACACTTTCACACAGCCCATGGCAGCCTTTGAAAGAGCCAGCACCTTAGGGGTCATGGCCATCCTAGCTGGGGCAGGAGCAGAAGCCAAGACACCGTTGATCTTTGGCCTCCAGAAGCACCCCTATGTACTGGGGGAATAGGAGCAGATTAGTGTACAACGACAGCAAAACAGGAGCTGCCTGTTGCCCCTTTTGTTAGTGTTGCTGTTGTCTCTGGGCCATGAACAGCTCAGGGTTTCAACCCACTGTTCCCCATGATGGGCTTCCTCTCCAGGTCTCCAGCTACAGTTCTGTGTCTCAAGGGCTCTGCTGAAGGTCTCCACTGGAGGTCCTCTATCACCTCATTCCCACCAAACCTGACAGGGAACTCACTCTTCCCCTGCTCCCTTCCCTTTCTGAAAAAGAATCTCTCCATTTCTGGGGTTTTTTTTTTTAACATTTTATTTTATTTATTTATTTTTTTATTGGAGTTCAATTTGCCAACATATAGCATAACACCCAGTGCTCCATTTCTGTTATAAAACACCACCTGGGGGCACCTGGGTGACTCCATCAGTTAAGCATCTACCTTTGGCTCTGGTCTAGATCCCAGGGTTCCTTGATCCAGCCCCACATCGGACTCCCTGCTCAGCAGGGAGCCTGCTTCTCCCTCTACC
Organism: Vulpes vulpes; assembly: GCF_048418805.1. Taxonomy (NCBI): domain Eukaryota; kingdom Metazoa; phylum Chordata; class Mammalia; order Carnivora; family Canidae; genus Vulpes; species Vulpes vulpes. The sequence continues at coordinate 144,086,055 of NC_132780.1, forward strand.
TCTGCCTGATGCTCCTCCAGCTTGTGCTCTCTCTCCCTCTTTTTTTTTCTCTCCCTCTTTCTGTCAAATAAATAAATAAATAAAATCTAATAAATAAATAAATAAAACACCATCCTCCCAGCTACACCCCTGAATTACTTTTTAATCCAGTTGCCCTTTCCCACTCATTCCCACCTGGCATATCAAGTAGTCCCCAAGTCTTAGCAAGGCTCCTGTGTATGTGTAAAGCCTTTCTTGTATTGCCCTATCATTTGGTCCACAGCTCTTGAAGAACAAATCACTACCTCCACATGCTCCACACTGTGTGCTCATTGCACGAGAGACAATAAATCTCTGTTCATTGAAGCCACCCAGTCTGTAGTATTTGTTATGGCAGCCTGGGCAAAGTCATCCACTGCCTGTCCCTCCCCACACAGCTCCAGGGTGTACTTTGGCATTTCAGGCCTCAGGGCCTTGGCACTGACTGAGTTTTTTGCACCCCACCCTCTTTGTCTGATTTGGTAAACTCCTAATCGTTCCAGATTTAGCTTAATTGTTCCTTCTTCTGTGACTCGTTCATAAAGCCATCTCATCCCAGGCCCAAACTAATCTCTTCCTCCTCGATCCTGGCCAACCAGGACTCACACGTTCCTCTCATAGCTTACAGCACGTGGAGCTGCAACCACCTGCCAGCTCCACATTTGCTTTTAGACTGTCGTTCTCAAACTTTGCTATATGGTAGAGTCATTTCGAGTGATTTTTTAAAATACTGGTCAGAGAAAGATAAATACTGTAGGATTTCACCTATATGTGGAATTTAAGAAACAAAACCAATGAGCAAAGGGAAGAGAGTGACAAGCCAAGAAACAGACTCTTAACTATAGAGAATAAACTGATGGTTACCAGAGGGGAGATGGGGTGGGGGGATTGGGGAAACAGGTGATGGGGATGAAGGAGTGCACTTGCTGTGATGAGCACCAGGTGATGTATAAAGTATTGAAACTAATAAAACACTGTATGTTAACTATACTCAAATTAAGATTAAAAATTTAGTGAAAAAAATAATACTGATGCTCAGACTCTACCCCGGAGATTCTGATCAAGTGGTCTGGGGAGTAGCTCTGGCATCAGTGTTTTTCAAAAGGCCCGGGTGATTCTAACCTGCTGCTAGGATGTTACATGCTATATTAAACCATGCATCTGATGTATTGGGTTTCCGCCTTCTTCTTTGATCTGCTGTTACCTTAAACAGTGGCGAGTTTCAAGTGAGCACTTCCTAAATGTTCCTTGAATTGGGTGAAGGAGCCCAGACCCTCTGGCAATCCTCTTCTTTTCTCATTTCTCTTCATTTAACATCTTTTCCTCTCCTCAAGAAAATACACAAAAAACACAAAACAACCCATATGTGAAACAGATCCTCTATAAAATATCAATTTGAGATTTAGAGAATGAGATCATCTGAAATCAGCAGGGGCTGGGGGTGGTGGCGATGACATACAAGTATGATAATAGTAATTTAAAATAAGCAGCTCCTGTTCAATATCCATTTCCCCGCCATCTAATATTTAAAACAACCTCTTTTCTCATTCTGAACACAGAACGTGGGAAACTATCTCATCACCCCAGCACTTGTACTCCCACTCCATGCCTTTTCCCTTGAGGGATTTCAGGAAGGAAATGCAATGCTATATTTATGCTTTTCTAACGCCCTTAACCAATCATCCCTTAGTGACCATGGACTATGGAAAGATCTGGGACCCCTGGTTTCCCTGTTGGCACCCTCAGTTAGATCTCATATATTCCCTGTCCTCACAAATCTTTCTCCCTTCCTTCTCCCTCTAAAACTCTAAGAGGAAAGTGACTTATAAAGAGCCATTTGCTTTCATTTCTTCTAAAGATAAAATCAATACATGTTCCATATACAAAGTTTAGAATATACCAAAAAAAAAAAAGACCATACATAGCTATGTAAGGAAAATGTTTCCATAAATGCATATACAATGTATCATGAGTAGGTGGGTATGAGAGAGAGAAAGAGAGACAGGACGGGGTGGGGGGAGAAGGAAGGAGGGTGAGATGGAGAGAGCAAGGGAAGAAGGAGGGAGGGAGGGAAAGAGAGAGAGAATATACATTGACTGTCTCATGGTGAAGAGATCTGTTCACACTGTACTAACTTGTTTCTTTATATACTCAGAACACTGAGACTCAATTCGACAATGCATTAGGCTGAGGATGTTCCTGAAGATTCCAAAGAGAGGATGGAAGAGAGTCCTCATCTTGCTCACCCACAGCTCTCACCATCTTTATGCGTGTCTCCTCCCTCTCAACACCCTGCCCAACTTCACGTCCCTTGGCACCAGCCTCCCCACAACCAGATCTTTCTCCCAGTCTCTATGTTTCCTTCTTTAGGGAGAGCAGTTTAGCAATATAGCTTGATTTTCATTCATACTGAGGGGATAGGCAGGCTTAGCTCAGAATCTGAGACTTTGGGCCTGTTAGGACAGAGTCTGTAGGAGGACGGAACAGGTTCTGTAGAATCAGAGCAGGAATCAACTTCCCCCAACAACACCCCACCCTACACACTCATAACCAATCATCCCCATAACCATAGAAACCATAACCATCCATAACCATAGAAACACCCCTTATTGGCCTTCTAGAAGTATCAAAAGGGCTTAAATTATCCTAGTGCTAACTGAAGAACATTCAAAAGAGACAGCAAAAGGAAGTTTTGCAAATCACAAAGCTTTCCACGAGGGATTTGTTCTTGGAAAATACTGTAGTATGGTAGTCAAATGCCTTGTCTTAGGAGCCAGACAGGCATGGGATTGAGTTCTACTAGCTGAGTGACCAGGGGCAAGTTACTCTGTCTCTTGAAACCTCAGCTTATCATCTGAAAAATAGGAAAAATAATAGTAGCCTTCTCAGAGCATTGTGATGAGAAGTAGATTAGATAATATATGAAAAATACTTAGCACAATATCCAATGTATGAGCAGTGCTCAAGAAATGCTGTTATGAAGACTGTCCTCTGGCTGACTCATGCACTGGGAGTATTGTTATTGTAATTTCCTGAAAAGTTTTTTTAAGCATCATTATTAACAGCCCTGGAAATTTTTAGGCATTTAATAAATTATAGCAGCAAATATCTAGTTTGGGGATTACTTTGGCTCATAGAGCATCTTTGAAACTTGTCTGATTGAACCTATGAGAAGAAATAAATTTTATAAGGAAACGCATCATATACACCCATGCATGTGCATGTATGTTTACAACTAAAGAAAAAGAAAGTCCATAAAATAATGCTCAACCTTCTGATGTGACATTTGATATTTTCTACTGTATTTTTAAAATGGTGGACATAATCAACTTAATTAAATTTTGCAACCCACTAAAAAGTTGAGACCTACAGTTTGAAACCCATGCTTCATGGGGCCATCAAATGGAATGTCCTGAGGCATAGATGTCTCTCATCTCCAATACGATGATTCTTTACAATTTTGAGCTCTGTAATATCTTCCATTATTATTTGTTCTACGTTTCTATGTCTTGCCCCCTTAGTATATCTTCTGAAGTTAAAATAAAGTCGTAGGCTTTTTTAGAATCTTGCACAATCTTCTATTACAGTCATGGAAACAAAAGACCTCTCAGAAATTGTCTTTTAGGCGTAATTGAATTTATATTTGCAGAAAATTCAAGAAACCGGTCTCTCTTTCTTTTTTTTTTTTTTTTCGGTCTCTCTTTCATAGGAAATTTCTTAACACAAATTATAGAAGATAATCAGGTGCCAAAATTGTCTATCTAAAAAGGTCTACACCAGGATGTAAAGGAAAGACACTGAGGAAAGTGTATAAGAAAAAGCCAGCCGGTCCTCCTAGTTTTTATCTCTCCATCTACCCCCACACCATGTTGTTAATGACAATTATTAAAGGGCTGGATGCTGATGACTTCTCATCAAGTAGGTTATGGTGTTCTCTCCTATCTTAACTCTTCTCCTTCTAACTGTACCCTTTCAGACCTTCTAAATTGTGATTCTCTCTGTCACGGACGGAAACACGACCAGTATCCACTGGTTTTGCCTCGGTGACTGGATCAGACCTGTCAGACTGAGAAGATCCCAGGCAGACACTTCAAGAACGATGCACCCTCTGGCTCCTGGACTCCACCTGCATTCCAGAACCATGCATGTGCTTTCAGCACCTTTGACTGCCCACAGTCCCAAGCCAGAGGAGACCAGCTTGCAGAATTTTGAATTCCAGGACCTCATTTTCTTTCTATTTCACACACGTGTTCTAATCTTAGTCCCATAACCTATTGACCTTTGCCCCCATTGGAATGTCTAAACCAGCTATACATGCTCAGCCAGGTTAGAATAGCTGCTTGAATCTCAAGTAAAGTTTCAAGTTTTTACATTTTTACTTGAGTCTTTATGCTTCAAACATTATACCTTAGGTAAATACTATAGAAAAAAAAAAATCACTAAAGAGTAGTATGGTATTGACTCCCTGCGTCTCTTTCTTTTTACACTTTTCTTTCTTTCTTCCTTTCTTTTTCTTTCTTTCTTTCTTTCTTTCTTTCTTTCTTTCTTCCTTCCTTCCTTCCTTCCTTCCTTCCTTCTTTCTTTCTTTCTTTCTTTCTTTCTTTCTTTCTTTCTTCTTTCTTTCTTTCTTTCTTTTCTTTCTTTCTTTTTTCTTGTAATTTGCTGAATTTCTTCCCTTTTCTTCAATGTATTTTGAGGTGAGGGATATAAAAAAATTACTTAAGAAAAAATTATACTATTATCCCCCTTAAAATGTCCATGATCTTGTGCAGGAGAATTCATCATAGTTGGTGTGTTCATAGCTCAGTGTCAAAGGCAAGGTCAGGAAAACAGGACAATATTATGTAAAGTAATTACTAAAGGTAAGACGATCTGGGTTCAGGTCTTCTTCCCTTTGTTAATCTGTGTGGCTCTAGAAAGGTGCCTTGCCCTACCTAAGCCTCAGTTTTTCTATCAGGAAAATGAAGCTAATAAAAGTATATAACACTCACTGGATCCAGGCAAAATACACAATAAATAGTAGTAGTAGTGGTAATGTTGTTATTATTGTTGCCATAAAATTTCTCCTCCACCAGAGCCCTTACAGAAAAAAAAATGTTTGGAGGTGATGAAAATGCTTTTTATCTTGATTGTGGTGATGGTTTCATAGGTGTATGTGTGTGTTGAAACCCATAAAACTGTATACATTGAATATGTGTAGTTTTTAAAGTGTCAATTATATTTCAATAAAACTGCTAAAAAAAAAGTTGGACTGGCATGCATGGGAATATGGAGGAGGCACCAATAGTATCTGCCTCCATTAGAAACTAAACAATGCTATTAAAAAATGTTTAAAAAGAATTTCTAACTAAATAGTAGAAACAGAAAAAACCCACACAAACAAACAAACAAACAAAAAAACAAGCAAACAAAAAACTTATAAAAGCCAAAGGCCATAATCTTGGATAAAAAGAGAATTCCAGCAGCATAATAGAGGCAAAACTTCATTTCTAGTCCTATCAAGAATTTCCCACCAATGAGCAAATAGCCGTGCGGTCAGAAGCTATGGGAAAGACCTCCAAGACGATATGACCAAGTGAATGTTCCCTAATGGATCTTCCAAACCTTCAGATGTGACTGGCCTCCTGCTCCATAGAGACTCCTCAGGGCCAAGGGGTCCTAGGAGTTCACCGGCTCTTCCTGACAATCTCTGAAAAGCACATTGTCAGTGATGGAGTGAGGCTGAGCGAGAAAGCTTTCCTGAAGATTCTGCACGTCAGTTTGGGAGAGGTTCCCACAACATGGTTATCAGAAGCAGATAATCTGAGGCAAGATGAGGACAGGCTACAGCTTGTATTTCATAACATTACCCAGATTTCCCCAGACTCCACAACTTTGACCTATGTCCTAGAACCACAAGCTGAGAGAACAAGGGGTCACATGTGTCCCCAGCTTCCAGAGTTTCCTGCCAAGCTTCCTAGTGGCTGGGAACTCTTTGCAGACCCTTAAGGAGGTGTGAAAGCTGACCCCAAGTTCACCGGGTCTATTAAAAAAACAACTTTCTGGCTGGGATGTCCAAAATAGAGCACCTATAATGGGGAGGAAGAGACCTCTGGATGTCCCTCAGGCCAGCTCCCTACTCTTCTAAATGCTCTGCACTGTAGCTCAGCCTTTAAAGGGAGCAATGAAGTAAATGTTGACCTCTAGCTACTCCCTCAACCCACACGATTAGTCCAGGAAAATTTTTCACAATATAGATGTTAGAAACTGATTGTCTAAGCCTTGATCTGAAGAAATGAACCTGCAGACTCATGTCATAAATTCTTCTGCATTTCTTAATCTCCAACATTTTAGCCCTGAGCCCTGGAGACCCAGGAAGCTAAGAACAGCAAAACAAGACATTTTGCCTCTTGCTGAATTCCCATCTCCTACAATTTCCTGTCAGATCTGTAACTTTCTCTATGTCATGGCTTCACAAGGCACACAGCCACATCTCTTAGGCTCAGAAGGACTCTAGGGATGATCTGCTGCCTCTTAGGAGCTATACTCAAGTCATGAGATACACTTATGGCTTTATGATTTTGACTTCCCTTAAACAGCTTTCATATATAACAGGGTTGGACATACTGATGCAGTCAGAAAGTGGGAGCTGCTTCCCAATTTTTCCCCAGCCTCAGGCCCAATGTGCAGAAGCTCTGATTCATACTTAACGGAGCCTTTGATAACACATATACCATTGCCTCGGGTTTCTGGTCAATGTCCCTGGGCTCGGCCAGGCCATTGTGTGATGGACAAAATCTGGCTGCATCTCAGGACTCAGGAGCTTCATGAGATCTAAAAGATGAAGAAGAAGATGAGTTAAAGGTGACCCTGTGGTTTGGAGCCTGGTCTCTGATAGAATGAGCAAGTTAACAAGTCCAAGAACATTGAGGTTGTGGGGACAACAAAAGAGCAGATTTATGGGTTCCTCTGGCATGGAGTCATTTTAGAGGGCATTTTGACCTCCACTCTGAATCCAGAAAGGATGAATCTCATTATATAAAAAAGACTATTTCTGAAGGCTTAAGGTGGCAGGGATTACTCTGCCATGGAAGCAACTGTTTGTCACAGGAAGTAGCTAGAATCAGAAGGAGATATTACAAGACAACTTTCCAACTTAGTTGACATTTATACATAAAATAATAACCTTTCATTTTCAGTACAATATCCCAAGAAAAGGAAGATTGTAGGAGAGATTATAGGGGAGCTAATGATGCCCCCATCCCAAAGTCAACCCTGAATTCTCAGCTAATCTTAGTATTCAATAGTTCTCATCTCCCAAAAGCCTGTTTTATTTTTTTAGCAGAACAGCCCCAGCTCCATCAAATATTCTCCATACATGATTGTTCCTAGAACACTCAACACTCATTCACCTCTGAATACATTTTAGTTTACCAATGTGCCTCTGAAAATTACAGCATCTAGAATTTTAGTAAGACCTCTAAATGCAATATGATCTAGAAAAATTAAGAGATCTATTACCCATTGTGTACTCGTCAGTTTCCTTTAACACAACCTAATGTCACACTGGATTTTTAGCAGTCATGTGGTTTGTTTTGTTTTGTTTTTGTCTAACTAAAGGTAAAAATATACCCCTGTTAAATTATATAGATTTTAGAGGCTTGCCAATTTAACTCTGGATTCGGACTTCTCATTAACTATCTTCCCCTACTTTATGTCATTCTCAAACTAATAATCAGGCCACTTAAGATTTCTCTCAAATATTTGATAAAAATGTTGAATTGGGAGAGAGGGAAACCAAAATCACTGTGGCTTTTGATACCATTTTCCTCCTTTTCAACTGTTTTCTTTGGGATCATATTATGTTTTTTAAAGATTTTATTTATTTATTTGAGAAAGAGAGAGAGCAATGAAGGGCTTGATCCCAAGGCCCCAGGATCATGACCCTAGCTGAAGGCAGTTGCTCAACCAACTGAGCTACCCAGGTGCCCCTTCAGGATATTACTAATGTATTCTTCACTTACTTACAAAATAAACCATTACATTATATAAGTAATTGAAAATTTTATAAGCTATGTTTATACTGCCTGTTTGAGGAACTTCACTGGCTTAAGGAAATAAGTAGCTGTTCCATTATAAGAAAAAAATATGTTGTTAAATTGGAATACAGAAAATATTCAACCTGAGGCTCTCATCTGAGTTCATGATATAATGACTTTCTTGCTCTAGATCAAAGATTGAGGCTAAAGAGCATTGAGAATCCATAACATGGATGTTGACAATGGCTGGAAGAGGTCACTACTCAAACCTCAGCAGAGTGGTGACAATCACTCTGGATAATCACTAAATGACATTCCTGGATGTTTTATGGTTTTATAGGCACATTAATCACCCTAGGGCTTGACATAAATAGAGTAATAAAAAGAAGCCATTTAAAATATCATTTCCCTCTCAAAATGATGTTCCTCATTGAGCTCAAGTCAAGGAATTTGAGTAGCTATGAGACATATTTCGGTATGATTATAAAGGGGGCAGAGGGAAATTTTTGTAAGTTGAGATTAACCTAATAAAGGTTTCTGAGTGAATTAAGTTGAGTTTCTTTCCAACTATGGATTCCTGAAGGATCATCACAGTTCCTCAGTGCAATAATCTCCAGCCTAACCCATACCTTTACCTCCTCTAGTCTTCCTAGACAAAAACATGCTTGTCTGCAATCACAAGATTTGAGTTGCTAAGTGTATTCCAGCCCTGCTATGGCTTTTCCAGGCCAGTGGCCTTACAAGAAAGTCCTCTCACTGCCAGGGCATCAGAAGCTATCTGCCCTGAAAATATCAGCAAGAAGGCTGGAAACAGGCACAGAAAGATACAGAGGGCTGGATGGGGAGCCCATTGCAAGGCATTGACTCTCTCCTCCCTTCTGGCTCCTCTGGCCTGAGTGTGGCAGGAATGCTTCAGATCCATGCACAGAAGCCTCTCACTAGGGGAACCAAACACCCCAATTTGCCAGGGACTAAGAAGTCACCCAGGACACGAGACTAACACTGGGGACATCCCAGGCAAACAGGATGAGTTGGTCACTCTACCTCATATGTACAACTGACAGTAAGACTGTAAAAGCTCATTGAAGTCACAAAATCCCTTCTCTTACTTCCCCCTGAAATCCCAACTATTATGGAAAATAAAAATAAGAAAGATCTGTGCTTAATGTTGTCAAAGCCCACCACTGTGAATTTCACGCCTCCTGGTGGAGTCCTGAGGGTGTGCAGGCTGGGTGGTTTATTGTGGGCTCTTATCCTACTGTGTTATTCATATAACACAGTGGGTGGGAACATAGACTCTTGCCTCAAGCTGCATGAGTCCAAATAACCATGGAGAATTTTTCCTCTCCTGTCCATTTTTTTTTTAGTCTTTTTATTTATAAAAGGTAACAGTGACCAAATCCTAATCTATCCAATCAAGTGTCTCCATGGTCTACTTGTTTCATGACTGTATCACACTTCATAGTAGGTTGAGGTCTTAAGGGGAGCCCCTGAAGAATACTGCAAATTACGTGTACGTTTCAAAAGAAAATGCAAGTTGAACCCAAGTGGGGTCAATTCTCAGCCACCTTAGAAGTAACACAGAAGTACACTCTGCATCAGGTGACCCAATCCACCACTCTTAGCTGATGGGCTCAGAAGAGCACTGGGCTCAAGGGCAATGGATGCATACTGTCTCCGGTGAATATGCCATGAACAGCCAAAAATATGAACAAGTAGGGCTCTTATATATGTGAGCTTGAAAACATCAAGAGAATGTACAGTTACCCATAGGAGCTTAAGCTAAAATGTCTTGATATTGAGAGGGAGGCAAGAGAAGGCATGAGTAAATGAAATTGAGGGAGCAGGAGCATGAGAAAGGAGGAAAAAGAATAGCGATGGGCAGGTGCTATGGGAAAGAGAATATGTAGTCCGTGAAAGTGAGCCAGGGAGGATTACACAGGTCAAGTTCAGGGCACTGTAGCTATAAAATAAAGCTGCCTTTTCTGAGATAACCTGAGGAATCTTTATTCTCTGCAACCACAGAGCCGAAAGGGGCAAAGAGAGAGTGGGGGGAGGGAGGTGGGAGGAGATGGGGTAACTGGGGGATGGGCATTAAGGAGGGCACTTGATGTTCCATCAAGTGAGCACTGGGTGTTATATGCAACTGATGAATCACTAAATTCTATTCCTGAAACTAATAATATATACCACGTGTTAACTAACTTGAATATAAATTTTTAAAAAGAGAGAAAGCGGGAGGTGGAATTATTTACCTTGATCAATGGTTCTCACAGTGTGTTCTGGAAATCCCTAGAGTCTAAAGACCTTTTTGGAAGGTCTTTGGGGTCGAAACTACTTAAAGGAGAGAGGATAAAGATGAAGAAGAAGAAGAGGAACATGAAGGGGAAAAAGGGGAGGAAGAGGAGGAGAAAGCATCCTTTTCTCTTTCCACTTGCATTCTCACACATGTGTACAGAGTATGAAAAGCTTACTGATACAGTTAAAATTTCACATTGCAGCTTATCTTTAAGAATCAGACACCTGTCAAATTTTGCTATATTATTAAAAAAGAATATCCATAATTGCCTGAAAGGCTGTTAAAATACTCTCCTTCTCTAACCAATATATGTGTAACAAGCTAGATTCTCAACAAAACGATCCATGACAACAGACTGAATAAGAAATCCAGCCATTTACTAAAACACCAAACGTTTGCAAAAATGTTAAATAATAGCTTTCTTCTTAATATTTTTTTGTTTTGGAAAATGTAAGTATTATTCATTAGAAAGGATGTTATACTATCAAGACATAGTTTTTTATTAATTTGAAATGAATTAATACACACATAACACACATACTAAATACATACATACATTTAGGTGTTTCTAGCTTCAGCCCATGTAAACAAAAGCTTCATGAGGTCCCCAATCATTTTTTCAGAGTGTATAAGGGCCCTGAAACTTAAAAGTTTAAAAATCACTGTTCTAGTGATTTTAATGCCCCTTTATCATTTTGCTTTTCATCCAACCTGCTGCACACACTGGCCACAAACCCCCAGGATACTGCTATAAGCCACCACTGTAAGCCACTACACTCTCAAGTCACACTAAGAAGATGGGAAGCAAAAGCTAGTATGCCTGGCACACTGTGAGGCCTCTCTGCACCACCTAACCTGCAGGCACTGTTTTAATTCACCCTTTAATTATAGCCTTAAGTTATCACTCCCCAGCTGTTTTCATTTAGCAGGAGCTTGTTGACAAATTCAAATGAACTCACTTCATAAGTATTATTCATGGAGATTGCTTCATATTGAAATATCCTCCCTCCTGTTAAATTATTTATTTGGCTTCAAAGTTATGCTGACTTCAATTTTCGCCCTCTGTGGGGACACAAAAATGCTAGGTAGCCTTGATTGACTCTTGCCATGGCCAGGCACAGTTTTAAGGGCTCTATATGCATGGCTTAATTGACTTATATGAGTAAGCCTCTTGGGGTCGTTATGGAAATGAAATACGCCAAAAGTGTTCAATAAGCAGGACCTGCTTAATAAATGCTGTTTGTTGTTAAAGCCTCTGAACTGCCTTAACTCTGTTTTTATCACACCCAATCTACAGATGACAAAACCAACATGAAGCAACTCCTCCAAGGCCACCCAACGGCATAACCAGACTTCAGAGCCCATGCACTTAACCTCTATACTTATGACTTTTATTTGCTAGAAATTTATGAAAGTTTCAGGTTAAGACAGGCTGTTTTCAAAATTTTATTTCAGATTTTTCATGGTGTCGAAAATGGGAAAAATAATCTTCTGCCATTTAAATTACTTTGTACAGTTTTTCAGAAAGGATTATAGATAAATTTATAATTACTTAATGCTGTCCTTATCAATATTGTAAACAAAGGAGTAATGAGTTGACCATAACCCATCCAATGTTGGGGGGTGATAAATGGATAATTTGCCCATACTTCTTCTTTCAAATGGTGAAATTTCTCTACGGGTAAAATTCTCTGTCTCTCCCTTTCTCTCCTTCTCTCTTTATTTTTTTGGCCCTAGCTCTCCAGATCATGAATAACTCCCTTATTTTGGGTTCTGGACTGTGAATCCTACAGGTTGTAAAAGAAGACCGATTGATATGGCTGACTTCACACATGTTAATGGCAAGACCAGGATTCCAGTTAGATCTTACATGGCTCTCTCTGCCTGAGTGTGCATTTCGTTGATGCTCAGAAAAACTACAGCACCAGTTATTACAAGCAAAAGTTTGAAGACTGGCTAGGGAAAAGCTATGTGTAGTCCTGTTGGCAATATACATTTCCATTATTATTCATCATAGTAACCGTAGTGATACTTTCACTTTTTCCGGTCCTCTGTTCTGAGGATCATAATACATGTCACAATTCACATCTATATTCTGCAGACCCACTGAATAAGGGACATTTCCCCTCTTCCTCCCTGGGGTACAGAAAAGATTACCTCTGGAGGTAAGGTCAAAAACAGTAAGTTGAGGGATACCTGGGTGGTTCAGTCAGTTAAGCATCCAATTTTTGATTTGGGCTCAGGTCCTCATTTCATGGTCATCGGATTGAGCCCCAGGTCAGGCTCATGCTCAGGGGAGAGTCGTCTTCTCATCGTCTCCATCTGCCTCTGCCCTTCCCCCCACTTGCACATATGCTCTCGCCCTCTTTCTCTCTATTTCTTTTCTCCAATCAATAAAGAAATAAATCTTTAAAACAACAACAACAGTAAATTGGAGGAAGCAGAGGGATGCATGGCCTAAGAGCTGTTTCAGTAACAGCTGGATGACTTAATGAGTAGACACCGGAGTCAAAGACATAATGCACAGTTTATGTGTGGATAAACCAAGGCAGTGTGAAAGGGTAGCTGCATTCTCACACCAATGCCCTCTTTAGGAACAAGAGTCGAATTTTATCTTAGCACAGGGAAAATATGCGTGAATTACAACGGATGGGAGAAGGAACCCTTTGGTTTCTCTCATTGTTTCCAATTAACCAGAGAAATAAATAAAGACAGAAGTAATGTATCAGAAGAGAGCTGAGGGAAGAAATCAGGAGTCTTGTCACAGTTCAGAGAATTTAGGGAAATGTTGCTTTTAGGGATTCAGCAGCAATTGATTTTGTGCACGTTGAAAGGGGGAAAAAAGACAAAAGGGAAACCTGCTGGTGGCTAGAAGGTTCCTAGACAATGAAGGGTGAGCAAAGCCAATGTGCTCTGTAAGTTCAAGTCTGGGGACACGCAGCTTGGAGGACCACCAAAATGGCATTCTCAGACCCAGAGACTGGAGCATCTATTGAAAAGGCACACCGACATTAACAGAAGTCGTTTACAATCATAGATGGAAGTGTCTTAACTCCACACACACAGCTTCTACTACGTGAGAAAAGGATAGGGTGGCACATACCTATGTGCCAAAGGGGATGTCACGTACAAGTCCTCAGCAGAGACCGAACAATGACATCGACAGGGTGGTGCCTGGGAGGTTTTGGCAAATTTGATGGAGACCAGGCAACACCTAACCGGGGAGGTAGGGACTGTCCCCTGGCTGTGATGTGCCTCTCATGCCCTAAAGAATCTCAGGATCGTGGGGAAATGGGTCGAACGCTTCCTTCACGTTTACCTCCAGCAGAGTAAACAGGACAGAATAAAATCTGATACAAAAAATGCAGAACACCAAGCTCCAGATCTAGAAGACAACGACCTTCACACTCTAGAAGTGCTGTCGGGAGACACAGGTGAAGGCAAGTCCTCAGCAAAAATGTCCATGTTCTCCTCTCCAAGGCCACATGGTGAGGAGTTGCAGGTTTCTCTGTATGGATGACAGATATTTTGAAGCACATTGGAAATACTATGCAGGATGTGGACAACACCCTGCTCTCCCCCACACTCACACACACCATGGAATAGGATAAACAGAGGTTCCACAACTCCTTGCACTGTAGAAAGCATTCCTTCCTTTCACCGCGATGATAATTCCGTGAACCAGGCAGGAATGTTTCTGGAAGACAGTCACAGGACAAAGCTAGCTCTGTCTCCTCTGATTGTCATCTTGGTTTCATCAGACTTGCAATAAAGGAGATAGAGAAAAGGAAAAGTAAGGAAGAAGTTTCAAGGGGAAACACTGGTAACCATCTTCCTTCCCAACCCCCCACCGCCAACAGAGTCTCTTGACTGAGAGGCTGAGTGCATCACACGGCATTTTTTCCCCCGTGTTAATGACACCAGATATTAAGAAGCAACTGGGTAACCACAGGCACAAAGCACTCAAATTGCTTGAGGAGTTCCTTCAGAGACCCCGTGCCACCATAGACAGCAAAAGCATTCAAGATGATGTCTTCTCTTTGTGTTTAATATACGTCAGGCCAAAGATATACGCATCTATCCCTGCTGTACCAAGCAACTTTGGCAGGTGGTGAATAAAATGACTCGGACAGCCTGCTCTGTGGGCACCACCAATATGTAAACACAGGTAAAGGCACGTCGAAGGAGCATCAGAGATGAATCTCTTTGCAAAGAAGTCACTGATTTTTTGTTTCATGCCACAGAAAGCAATGGTGTGATTTCCAGCAGGCCAATCAAATGTACAACTATAAGGCCAAAACTCTCCTCCCAACCATCCTTGCCAGCCCTCCAGCTACTATTATTAACAGTTTGGCATATATTCTATCTACCATGTGCCAGTATAACCAAGCAACTGTACATATGCCTATTGTACTGAGATTTCTGTTTTTAAGTCCACATGCAACCCATCAGAAAAATCTTTTAGCAGTACATCCAGAATCTGATCATTCACTCCCTCCACCATGACCACCCAGGTCTGAGAAGCCTCATCCTTGGCCTGGACTCTTTAGTACCCTCTAAATGGTCTTTTTATTCTCTTTAAGATATTAAAAAAAAATGCAGGTTCCTTCTCTGCCTGAGTCCTCTAAACAGTCCCATTTCCCTCATAGTCAAAGTACTTATCCCACTCCACAAGCCTTGCCCCATTGCCTCATCTGAGCCCCCACCTGCTACCCTTTATCCAGTGCATTCTGTGAGCTACCCTAAGCCCCAACCCCCTTCTCCAAACCCACCAGCCACACAGTCCAAACCAAGGGCCTTTGCCAAAGCGGACCTGCTCTGTTTGGAATGCCCTTCCCCAGATTTCAAAATGACTCTGTCCCTCATTTTCTTCAACCTTTTAGTAAATGTCACCTTCTCAGTGTGGCACACCCTACAAACCAATTTTAAAATTAAGACCACCATGCCTCACTTTCCCTTGCCCTCACCTCCATGTTATTTTGTTCACAGCACTTGTGACCATCTCACATAGTATGTCACTTTCTTTCTTTTTAATAATCGTACATTTATTTTATATTTTTTACATTTTTTAATTTAATTCAATTTGCCAACATTTAGTATAACTCCCAGTGCTCATCCCATCAAGTGCCCTCCTTAGTGCCCACCACCCAGTTACCCCATCCCACCACCCACCTCCCCTTCTGCAACCCTTTGTTTGTTTCCCAGTTAGGAGTCTCTCATAATTTGTCTCCCTTTCTAATTCTTCCCACTCAGTTCCCCTCCTTTTCCTTTATAATATCTTTCACAATTTATTATATTCCATGTAAGAGTGAAACCATATGATGATTGTCCTTCCCCGATTGACCTATTTCACTCAGCATAATACCCCCCAGTTCCATCCACGGTGAAGCAAACGGTGGGTATTTGTCTCTTCTGATGGCTGAGTAATATTCCACTGTGTATATAGACCACATCTGCTTTATCTATTCATCTGTCAAAGGACATCATGGCTCCTTCCACAGTTTGGCTATTGCAGACATTGCTGCTATGAACATTGGGGTGCAAGTGTCCCGGCGTTTAACTACATCAGTATCTTTGGGGTAAATACCCAGTAGTGCAATTGCTGGGTCATAGGGTAGCTCTATTTTTAACTTCTTGAGGAACTTCTACACTATTTTCCAGAGTAGCTGTACCAGTTTGCATTCCCACCAACAATGCAAATGAGAATGGTGAAAATTGACAAGACAGGAAATAATAAATGTTGGAGAGGATATGGAGAAAAGGAATCGCTCTTGCATTGTTGGTGGGAAATTTTGTCACTTTCTTAATCTATAGTGTTCAATAGTGACTGTTTCTCCCCCAACAAGAATATATGCAAAGCTTTTCATCTGTTTGTTCTGTATTTCAGAGGCTTAGATCAGTGCCTAGAACACAAACCATGCACAGTAAATGTTGAACAATGAAAACAAATTATTTTTGCACCACTTAAAAATTACTGCACGACATCACAGGGGTGTGTGTTCCATAATTTACTCACTCCTTTTTTTTTTTTTCTTTTTAATTTACTCACTCCTGATTGGGTACTAAACAACAACAACAAAAGAAGGGTCTTGACCAGGAAATAAAGTATGCCACATGGAGTGGAAGGAGGAAATTGTAGAAAGCAGGACCAGATGCCTCAACACCATCATATGTTTAAAACACCTATACAGCACTTCCATGTGTGATACCACAGCACACCAGTGGTATCACTGGTACCAGTGGAATACTAGAAACAGATAAAAATAACAATAAAAATGCTAAGTATCTAAAAATAATCATGGTCAAATTTGATGATTTAGGAAAAATGACTCCTCACACTTAGCTTTTCCTTGAGTTATCCTTCTTTTTTTGTTGTTGTTTTAAGACGTTCTTTTATTTCTTTGGGGCAACAGTAGAGAGGCAAATGGAAAGGGAGAGAGAATCTCAGACTCCCTGCTGAGCACAGAGCCATTTCATGACCCTAAGATCACGATCTGAGCCAAAATCAAGAGTCCCAGGCTTAACCTCCTAAGCCACTCAGGTGCCCCTGAGCTATTTCTTCCTAAAAATTGAAACTTGCCAATGCTCAAATGTCTACCTGGTGCAGATATGAGAACTAACATAGCCAAGAGTATTAGGAGAGAAAGAGATGAGAAATAAACACGAGAGAGAGAGAGAGAAAAGAAAGAAAAGACACCATGTAAGATCAAAATGGATGCTTTATAATTTAAGTTTTACTTTCAATCTACTTAAAACAAGGCTCAATTATTGTTGCCTTATGTTTAGGGTAGCTAAAGGGAAGTAAACTATAACCTAAAGCCCATTTTTTAAAAAAGATTTTATTTATTTATTCATGAGAGACACAGAGAGAGGCAGAGACACAGGCAGAGGGAGAAACAGGCCCCTTGCGGGAAGCCTGATGCGGGACTCCATCCCAGGACCCCAGGATCACAACCTGAACCGAAGGCAGATGCCCAGCCACAGAGCCACCCAGGTTCCCCAGGGGCCCATTTTTTTTAAACAATAAACTTTCTAACTGTCTGCTTCCAAACGTAGGCAGCCCATGTAACACAATGTAAAGATAGATAACTGCTTCTCCAGATGAAAGCTCTCTGATGTACAAGTCACATGATACTTGCCTAAGTTGTTTTCCAGGAGCTAAGAGGCCACTGCCATCCAGTTCAGATGGGTCAAGACCTTCTTACTTGGGCCTCCACAAATGCCCACAGGTGACTTTTGACATGGAGGAGCCTCAAATCTCCACACCCTGATCATGTCAATACCCCATCTTTGAACAGGCAACCTATGAGGAACCATGATGATGGACTGCACCATCATAGAACAACAATTCCCTGATCTTTAGTCACCTTTTCTAGCTTCCAATCCCATTCACTCATGCTTTCTCTAAAATCCTATAAATTCTCGAGACCACTTTTTATGAGAAGGGGAATTTGAGATCTTGGCCTAGAGATCTTTCTCCCTCTCCTCATTCACTTGGCTGCCTGGTGATTTAAACTTCCTTCCTTACTGCAAACTCACAGTGCTGGGCTTTGTAGTGTCTCGGGCACAGGAGCTCTCCTTGGCTTGAAACATCAAGTCCCTCCACCTTCTACTGTGCCCTTTCCGCCAGCCATACACCTCTGCTGTAATTCATTTTGTTTGCTGTGGCCTCCCCATCCTGCTTCCCCAGTTGTCAGGTTGCTAGGGAAACAATAAAGTGCTGGGTGAAGAAGGGTTTAGAATATCCACGCTGCTGGGTAAAGTTGATTTGGACTATGAGAGGATGAGATTTACCTCCAGGAATTATTGTGATTGTCTCATGTCTCTAATGGTCTGTAAATATACATGCCAAAGGTTCAACCCTCTCTACTTGTTGTTCAAGGGCCTCAAAAGTCTGGCTGGGGGAAGAAAAATAACCTCGCAGGCATTTCAACTGACACCTATGAAATTCAACTCAGTTGTTGAATACATAGCTGGTCATTGAAATCTCCTGCCATCCAAATATATTTCTCTTTCTCCTGATTCTCCCTTACCCTCCAAAAAATGGAAGATCCCTTTGATCTACACAAGATTATGGAGCAAATGCCACAGTACTGACTCCACTGAGCCAGTCAGATTGGCGGCTAGATCTTCTCTTTCACCATGTGGCTCAATACCAGCCCCCTGGCTCAAATACTTTCAGACCTAGGCTTTGCCTCTTTCTCAGGGTTGTGGCCCAGAGGCAAGTATGGGATTGCAGAATCACAATGGCAGGGGATCCAATCTGGCCATTGCCATGGCAACTTGCTGTTGAGTAAAACCCTTGTGTGAATGACTGGGTGACACTCATAATGTAGCATATTTTACATTCATTTCAAGCCATGAGTACTTGTCAAACACCGAACACGTACAGAAACTGCCATCACAAGGACACTATTTTTATGTCCATTGAAAGTTGTCATTGAACCATATTGGATCCATAGACATAAATTTTGTCCTTAATGATCATCTATCTTTATAAGAGAAGTGGAGTACTTATGTGCATAACTACAACACAATCGTAAAAGTTAATCATTATAGGAGAAACGTCATCTGATAAAGTGGTGTCAGGAAATCCAAAGAACCAAGGCTTAAGGCATCAATAACAGTTATGCTGCACCTGAAAAAAATGAAAAAAAATTTTAACACTAGAAGGGAAGCATTGGGGGAGGGACAAAGAAGGGAAAGTGACATGGGTTTTCAGATCTATGGGAAAGCTGCTGGAACTAAGATCAGTTCATGGAAACTTCAAAAAGGACACGACGTTCGACCCCAATGGCATGCTCACTGCACTTCAGTGTTTCCTGCACACCCAGGCCCTATCGGACTCCACCTTCATGTCCTTTGCTTTTCTAAAACTGGCAAGGCTGTGATCCCCATCTCTTAGTATGCTTTCACTGACTCCCCCTCATCCTTTCAAGGTCAGATCATCTACTTTCAGGAAATGACTCATACAAGGTATACATTACCAGCACTGACACAGCACTGACCCCTAAGGGGATCATGCACTTTAACAAGAGATAAGCAGCCTCTAGACTGATAAATGACGTTGGACCTCAGATTGCAGGGTACTTGAAGGAGCTGGGAATGGCTGTTGCTAGGAGTGGCTTCCCCAGAAATACACACCTCACTTGGAAGTGGGGTCACCCCACCTTCTTTATGTGTTTATTTTGGATCTTCCCTCCACTGAAATGCAAGCAGCTCTTTGAGAACAGCTTTGTCCCTCTCATTTACCTCTACATCCAGTGCCTAGAGCACAGCCTAGCCTACAGTGGATACTAAGAAAACTCTTGTTAACTGAGGACTTAGTGAATGACGTCTACGGCATAGACCTGAAGAACTAAGGAAGATATGGGGCAGCAACAAAGCCTGGAACTTGTAAAAACATGTTCAATATTGAGGAAAGAATTTATAACAGATAAGCAAAAACAAGAAAATTAAAAGCACTCATAATTTTCTATTGTTACCATAGTAAGGTAAACCAATCCAGATTTACACATGCACACACACTTTAGCCAAAAAACATCACATCGTCCTTAATATTTTGTAGCTTGCCTTTTAGAATACAATAAATTGCAAACATCTCACCATGTAGTAACATATTTTATAGTCTTTTAAACGACTGTCTAATAGTACAGCACCTAGATGTACCAGCAGGCTCTCTTCGACCAATTCCCTATTTCTGGACCTTAGGTTGTTCCCAATTTCTCACTATTATTTACAAAAACACAGCTGAGAATGTCCTTATTGCCAAAACTTTGTGCCTATTATTTCCTCATACAAGTGAAATATTACCATCATTAAATATTGGTAATGTTTATTGAATGCCTGCTATGTGCCAGGGTACTTACTTCTATTACTTTGGGTGATCCTGCCCCAAACCCTATTATTCACAGATGAAGAAACTGACTTTGAAGATACTGAGTAATATGCCTGAAGTTACTATTAGTCATGTCTTTTAGTGTTTTGGATATATACTGTCTTCTGAAAACAAGCTTTGGAATGTTTCATGGAGTAAGTGGGAACTCTTGCTTCAGGTAAACTCTCTATTAAGGGAGAGATTACACAATCTCCCTTAGTGAACAATTCCCATGTTTTATTGACCTGTCAACATTTATTTTCCCCTTATGTTTATCTAAAATCTTTGTGGTGGTTTAATCACCCTGTACTAGCTGGCAGGTAGATATCTTTTGACGTACCCTCTGATCAGACCGTTTTCCAGGGAAGCAGTATGGTCTTGGACTCAGAGTCCTAAAACATAGGCTTGAACCCTGATTTCACCTCCTTTCCTGGATTGAGTCCTTAGGTACATCAGTTAACTTACCCAAGACTTGGTTTCCATACAAGATGGCAAAAATTGTATTCATCTCCCAGGGTTGGAGTGATGGGATAAGAACATGAAATCAAAAGAGATGTGCATGCTGGAAAAAACAACGGCAAGGCAAGGTATTGTTGCCATTATCAACACCATCATCTTCATTATGACCATTAAGTCAGTTACCTTGCTCTTGATGCGGCCTTTGCCTGAATAACATATTGGTACTTTTAATAAGTAATCAGAGAGAAAGAAAATTGAAGACAGGAGAAAAAGGAAGATCGAAGAAAACAGAGGACAGGAAAGAATGAACTGTGCTATTGGGAGACACTTGAGAGAACTCCCTATAAGAAGGAGCAACTGATCAAAATTCAGAACAGGGATCCCTGGGCGGCTCAGCTGTTAAGCATCTGCCTTCCCTTCCAGTTCAGGGAATGATCCGAGTCCTGGAATCAAGTCCCACATCGGGCTCCCTGCATGGAGCCTGCTTCTCCCTCTGCCTATGTCTCTGCCTCTCTCTGTGTGTGTCTCTCATGAATAAATAAATAAAATATTTTTTAAAAATTCAGAATAGGCTGAATGTAGACCAGATCTACACCAGTGCAAGGATTCAGAAGACGTTGTCTTAGAGAAAGTATCTCTCACAGGGAAACCTAAGCAGACCTGTAGACACATCCAGGCTTCACCAATAATTACCTTTGCATCTCATTTTCCTAATATTTAAAATAAAGGAGTTAAGTTCTATATGTGGTCACTTCCAGTCTTGAAGTTGACAACTATCTGAAGTATTTCTTATCAAATTCCTTTGCCCTCGGGACTTTACAAATTTCTCCTCCTCCTTCCAAGACCCTGTCCTATGAGAACTTGGAAATCTCACCCCACAGGGTCAGAAGACTAGGTTTATAGCACCTAGTATCTGTGATTCAAGATGTGGTCCCAAATGCATTTTGTCTTTCTCTCAGCCACAGTACAGAATGAAGTAAAGGTTTTCCAGGAGATCCCATTCATATTGCCGGCAAAGTCTAGTGGGCTGGAAAAAATCCACTGTACAGAGAAATTTCATTTTTAAATTTAATTTCTGCTTGCTAATCAGTCATCCCCAAATGAAAGGAAAAATAAGGTTAATTAAATACAGGCCTTGAAATAAAGCAGATTAATGTTAGCTTCTCAGGAAAAATTCTGGGGATGGCACAGAGAAAGGAAAGTGGATAACATATTAAGCACATCATCTCAGAAAGTTGAATGATTTCTAAAGGGAGCTACTCTCGCCCATAATTTCTTAAAGAAATACCTCTCCTTCCCTAAGGATGGATGTAAGAGGAATGGTTTTCCTTCTCCCTTATTTAAATCAGAGGACTGAATGACATATTTCTGCCAAATGATTTTAACATTGTTACTTGGCTTTTAAAAGGCAAAACGGGATTTTTCTATGAATGGTTTAAGAGTGTAAAAATGCAAATGACTCTAATTTACGAAGCCATTGGGGAGGGGAGCTGAGGTTCAATCACTAATTTTCCAGTTCTGTGAGAGCCAAAAAAAAAGCTTTGCGATGCAGGTATCTCAAATTCCTTGTAGAGAAACCTGGAAGCTGTTCTCCTAAAGCCCATCATGTTAGATGGGAGAGTTTTGTCTTAAATCGTGTCTACACAAAGTTGGGCAATGACTCCTATGAGGAAATTCAATTCCTGGAACCAAATGGATGGAAAATTTTTTTTTACACTGATAGGCAGCTGCGTGTCTTATAAGTGGTATTTTGGAAAGAATTTTATTGGAAATGATGGGAACATAATGAAAGCTAATGAAGTGGCTTATCTCAGTAACAGAAGCTGCCCTGGGTTTCACGGGGTTACCCTGAAGATTTCTGTTGTGGGAAAATACCCAGGAAGTGACTGAGCCAAGCCAGTCATTATTGGAGGCACGTAGAGGACAAGGCAGGATTGGTTACAAATGTCCTCTTCTGGGAACACCCTGGAAAGGAGGTCGCTGGGATCAGGGCAGCCCCATATGGCCTCCATTTGCAGGGATAGAGAGAGACAAGGGTTGGAGGTAAGAGGAGCAGAGTGGTACTGAGTAACTGAGGGGAGTGGTACAAAGGGGAGGAGAAGAGTATGAAGTGTGGTGGCATCAGTTATTGACAACCCTGCTGTGTCCAGGATTGTGCAGGGTGGTCCTTGCCAGCCTCCCCAACAAGGACAGTGGACACAACTCTGGATAAGATAATTAGTTCTCCCTTCAGTCTGCTCTGAAATCCCCACATATTTCCATAACACCAAACATGCAGACCCTTGTGGAAAAGCTAATCAGCTGTTCTTAGGAATATTGGAATAAATGAAGCCCAGATTACTCATTCATGTCTTGGAAAAATTTAATTTACCAGAAGTTACCCTTTTGCAGGAATTCTGATGAAATAGGTATAGTTACTTTCATATTAACAGGGAAAGAAGTATATAGGGAAATGCTTGCATAAGCTTTCATTCATGAAGTGTTTAACAACTGCTTATTGGGCATCTACCCTGTGCAAAGTCCTATAATTGAAGGAAAGACTTTCAGAAAGGCCTAAGACAACATCCCTGCCCTCAGGTTTTTATGGTCTAGTTTGGGATCTAAGGCATGAACTGTAGGAAAGGTGACATTTAACATAAAGTGTACATAAATGCCCAATGAAAAGTCAAGTGCCACAAGAGGTCGAAGGGGAGAGAAGACCTTTGAGGACATTCAGAGCTACCCCGAGAGAGGGGCCTGAGTAGCATGTTGCAAATGTCACAGACAATGCTAAAGGGGGAAGGTGGGAGTGGAGCCAAGAAAGATCTCAGAAGGTAGTTAGCTAGAGAATGAAGATGTATGACACTGGAAAACAAAACTTGGTACAGCGAGGAGAGCTCCAGAAGAGGATCACAGCTGGGCACAAGACTCACACAAGAACAACCACCCCACCTCTGGCAAGACAGTTTGATATGGCAGGAAGAGAATTTGCAATCAGGACAACCCTGAAGATGACTGGCTGTTTTGTGTTGGGCACAGTGCCTTGGTGTTCTCATTTATAAAATCAAGATAAAAATCCCTATATCACAGGATAAGATACATGCCAATGAGCCTCATGCATGGTGAGACCTTCACACAACTTCAATCCCTTCCCCGACCTCCAAATTCTTACACACACACACACACACACACACACACACACACACACACACCAATAAGTTAGTGGGGAGAAAAGGACATTCAACATATGCCTTTGTTTAACTCTATAAACTGTCTTTAGGAGAGGGAAGAGTGGAGCTATAACAGGACTCTGAATCCATAGAACAGAACATCTTCTAGGTTGGGTCCTTTAAGAGAAACCGTTATTGGCAGTAATAGAGAAAACAAGCATTTTATATGTGCCTGGAAAGGAGGACATTCTCCGTTGTCAAAGGCAGCAATCTACCAATAAGACTGTTGTTACCAATTAAGTTTTGCAGAGCTGTGGTCACTCTCCTTCCTTACCCCCGTATTTTACTTATCGGTTCTGGTCATTTCTTGGATGTGAGTCACAACAACTCTTCCTCTAAGTCTTACAACAACTTTCGCCATTCGTGATCATTACTACTCAAAAATAGTGATGTTTTTAGGAGGCCATCCTCTTCCAGAGAGTTAGGATTCTCCACCAACTCTGCATTCATATTTGTCTCCATAGACAGAACCTAGAGGCCAGCTGAAAGGAAGACTGTGGTAAAAGAAGAAAATTCCAAGGTCAAAGTCAAATACTTGGCTACATACCCATCCTAAATATACTAAGTATAGTACTGAGATTTTGTGCCTCACACCAGATTTGTGGACTAAGAACTTTGCACCCTGAACTCTCTGGCACTTGTCTTCTCTCTCTCTCTTTTTTTAAGATTTTATTTATTTATTCATGTGACACACCAAGAGAAGCAGAGACACAGGCAGAGGGAGAAACAGGCTCCCTGTGGGGAGTCCGATGAAGAACTCGATCCCAGGACCGTGGGATCATGACCTGAGCCAAAGGCTCAACCACTGAGCCACCCAGGTGCCCCTGTCTTCTCCCTTCTGTTATTATCCTAACTATTGCCACTTAGATACCCTGGAAAACATGGGTGTCAATATGAACTAAAATGTTTGACCTTAAGGTTCTAGAAGATGCCTTTAGAATATGCAATAAGGATTTCGGCTCACAAACTGTGGAAGGAGCCTCGGTGTCCATCGAAAGATGAATGGATAAAGAAGATGTGGTTTATGTATACAATGGAATATTACTCAGCCACTAGAAATTACAAATACCCACCATTTGCTTCAACGTGGATGGAACTGGAGGGTATTATGCTGAGTGAAATGAGTCAATCGGAGAAGGACAAACATCATATGGTTTCATTCATTTCGGAAATATAAATAATAGTGAAAGGGAATAGAAGGGAAGGGAGAAGAAATGAGTAAGAAATATCAGAAAGGGAGACAGAACATGAAGACTCCTAACTCTGGGAAATGAACTAGGGGTGGTGGAAGGGGAGGAGGGCGGGAGGTGGGGGTGAATGGGTGACGGGCACTGAGGGGGCCACTTGACGGGATGAGCACTGGGTGTTATTCTGTATGTTGGCAAATTGAACACCAATAAAAAATAAATTTATTATTAAAAAAAAAGAAGGATTTTGGCTCAGGTCATGATCACAGGGTCATGAGATCGAGTCCCACATCAGGCTCTGCACCCAGCACAGAGATTCTCTCTCTCCCTCTGACCTTCCCCCAGCTCACACTCTCTCTTTAAAGAAATAAATAAAATCCGGCAAAAAAGCAATATGCAATAAGGATTAACTACAACAGGCTTCCTGTCATAAGGGCATAGGAATGTTAAAGTGTATCTCAAAAATGTGTCCCTTGTGGAGCTCTGCCTGCAGTTTAGATAAAATGCTCTAAAATTTACTAGCACAACTCTGGTCAATTATGCAAATACTATATATCCCTTTAATTTGCTAATAGCACAAATGCTTTCCTTCACTATACCTTTTTTTTCCCACTATACTTTTAAATAAAAACAGGATTTAAAATTTACATATTGTGCCAGAAGGAATATAAAAAACTTTGAAACAGGCAAAAAAAATTAGTGGAATATTAGACATTATCCAGTGGACCTTCCAGAATTGTCTGATTCTATTGAATCTACGCTTTTCACATAGAATAGCCTTTGAGCTATTCTATAACTTTAGAAATTGTAGAAAACTGATAGTATTGCCAATGAATATTGTCCACAAAGATGGAAATGAATTGTGTCCGGTGGAAATTCAGCTGACTTCTCTCTAGCAGAGGACAGTTTTTGTGTTTATTAGGAAATCTACTTCAGTGTTATTTATTGTCTCTTCATAGGTCTGTCCTGTGGATTGTCCTTTGAACTGATTGTAACATCTTACTGGTTTCCTCTGTAATTCATGGCTTCAATGAAATCTTGGACATGTGTTTACTTCATATTTGTGTGAGAGTCATAATGTAACCATTTTGAAAAATTTCCTTCCATGTTGGAAAAGCACAGTTGATTCTTGAATGACACAGATATAAGCTGTGCAGGAGCACTTATCCGTGAATAACTGTAGGCTGGTTTTCACAACACCGCACTGTAAATGTATTTTCTCTTCCTTAATGATTTCCCTAACAACACTTTCTTTTTTCCAGCTTACATGATCGAGATAATACAGTATATAACACATACAGCATATAAAATAGTATGTTAATTGACTGTTTCATGCTATTGGTAAGACTTCCAGTCAACTGTAGGCAATTCATGGTGAAGTCTTAGCGGAGTCAAAAATTATGCACAGATCTTCAACTTTGCAAGGTACCTCTAGCCCCTGCACTGTTCAAGAGTCAGATGAATAATAATTATTGATAATTAATTCTGTGTTCACAAGAAAGAAAAGAAATAGAGCAAGACTTACATAACACATTTAAGTGGATAAATTTACTGATGATAATTCCTATCAAGCCCTCCAAAAGAATTATAAAATGCCTCTGAGATCTTTCCATGTGGTCACTTCCCTCAGAGAATCTATCAATTCAATTCTTTTTTCCCCCAAAGAAATCCCACCTGAGCCATCCTTCCTTTTCCTCCAATGAGAATAGCTTGCTCCATTGCCACTATGGGACTCCCTTCCATCTCTATTCTGATCCCATGCTTCCCTCTGGTCATTTAATTCCTCATTCTTGAAATGAACATTCTACAGTAGCATTTGAAAAAGAGTTTACAAGAAAGAAATTTTTTGAGACACTGCCAGTGTTAACATGTATTTTTATTCTACTCTTGCCCTTGTTTTGCTGGTTTGGCTGGTATATAGTTCAGTTCCTCCTCCACACAAAATAATAGTAATGATGATGATAATTTCCTTGGAATTACAAATATGTTTCTTCATTGTCTTTTTTCCTTCCCATTTACATCGAGAAGACAATGTCATTCTTTTTCTTGTGCTATGAATGGTCTATTTTTCCCTCCTGGAAACTTTGAGGATTTTTCTCTTTATTCTCAGTTTATGGTTACTTCATGATGAAGTTCATTGGTATGAGTCTTTTTCCGTTCATTGTACAAGGTCATGGGTGGATTCTTTCTATCAGAAAACTCAATTTCTGGTGTTATAAGATGTTTACTTGTGTTATTTTTTTTCCTCTCCCCCCTTCAAACTTGTATCATTTTAGTACTTTTCTCCTTCCTTTCAGTTTTTGTTTGTTTGTTTATATTTCTGGAACCTTATTATCTACTAAATCGATTCTCTAAGTTTCTTTTTTTTTCCTCTATTTTTCAGGGTTGTTGGGGGACTTTTTTGGTATTTTTCCCCCATATCCAAGAAGATTTCTCCAACTTTATCCTCCAACCTCCCTTCATTTTCCTTCTCTCATATTTTAAACTTCCAAGAATTCTTTCCTGTCTTTGAATGGAAATGTTGGCCTTATTCCCCTAGAATGTTGACCTCATTCTATGGATACAGAAACTTCTCTTAACTCTTTGAAGATTTTAATTACACATTTGTAAAGTTTTCTTCTATTCCTTGAATTATTTCTGTTTGCAGAAACAATCTCAACTCAGGTAGTCAGCTAAGCTCTCCCTGATTCCCTTTCCTCCATCACAACCTGGAACTCTCTAATGGCAGAAACTGGAGCAATCATAGGACTCATAATATTTGTTTTCTGTCTCTCTCAGGAATCAATGTCCTTTGTTACCTGATGTCCACTGTTTCAAAGCTGTTGTTTCCTATATTGCATGCATTAGTGTTTGGTTATATCAGTTGGGATGGTAAATTCAGTCTCTCCTATTGCACTTTAGGAAGAAACAGAAGTTCTGTGTGTGTGTGTGTGTGTGTGTGTGTGTGTGTGACCTTATTACTTCTATAAAAACATCAATTTTTGAGATCTCTTGTTTTAATAGTTTTTTAATTTATTCTCTTTGTTTTATTAATGTAATATTTATATCTCTTATTCATATTCTTGTCTAACAATAATAGACTGTGCACAACAAACAGTGCCTCACAACAGTGTGAGAGTGCAAAGCCAAGGCTTTTAAGGCTTCTAGTGTTTTCACTCTAAACCTGATGCTGACTAGAGTTTGAAATATCTTTTTTATCATTTGGTAAAGAAAGTATCCATCTATTGTAGTTTTCTTATGTGTTTTGAGTTGTTCATCTATGTTTTAAAATCAGAACTAATTATTGGGGCGCCTGGGTGACTCAGTCGGTTAAATGTCTGACTCTTGATTTGGGCTTAGGTCATGATCTCAGGATCCTGTGATCAAACTCTGTGTTGGGCTCCAACCTAAGTGCGGAGTCTGCTTGAGAGTCTCTCTCTCTCTCCCTCTTCCGTTGCCCCTCCTCCCATACCCCTCCTCTAAAATAAATAAATAGATCTTGAAAAAAACTAATTATTGAAATTCATTAAAGGCCTTTTTTGGCCATTAACTGAGATGAACATCATTTTCCCTTTGATCTACATTAGGATAGTGTATGATCATAATATATGTCAAGTACTAAGCTATCTTTACTCTTCAAAAATGAATTCTGCTTGCTGTACTTTATTCTTTTGCTGAATTATGTATTTTTAATAATTTAAGGATTTGTCATCCTTATTCTTAAGTAAGATTGAATGCTACATTTCTTTTTTAGTGCTATTTTGTAAGGTCTTGGTACAATGTTACTTTGGCTTTCTAAAAAAAAAACGTGAAAGCTTTGTATGAAAGCTCTGGAATGGTTTAAATAGCAGGGAATTATCTGTTACTTAAGAAATTGAAACAATTCACCCATGAAGCAATCTAGGCCTAAAAAATATTTTAAGCAGTGGCCAGCAGGTGTAGGAGTCAGGGAAGTGGGTGGGAACAATCATCTTTTCAGTTTCTTTTATGGTGGTTGTTGTTTTGTGTCTTTATGACTTCTAAGGTTAATTTTGTTACTTAGAAAAATATCCATTCACCCAAGTCTCCAGTTACACTTCCAAATCATCTTGCAAAATGCTGTTTAATAATGTTTTAAATATGTTCAGAGTGTGTAGTTGTTTCTAATTTCTCATTTATGATTATATACATAATTGGTGATTATTTTTTTTCTTTTGTCTTCTTGATTAAGCCAGGCAGGGTTAGCATATAGTTAAGATGTAATGGGATCTGAGGTAAAAATACCCAGATTCAAATCCTGTCTCTATTATCTTTTGATCTTAGTGTCTTCATCTGTAAATGAGTGTATCCGTTAGAGGACAGACTAGGTTACGCCATGGAAACAAACACCACCAACATCTCCATGGCTTGCAGCTCCAATATGTTGTACGTTTACTGCAGGTCAGATTCATCTGGCTCTATGTCAGATTCTTTCCAGGACCCCAGCTAACAAAGCAGCTTCTTTTTGGAGTATTGCCTGACTCTTAGCAGAGAGGGAGAGGAAAAGGAGACAGAGGATCACATGCTGGCTCTTAAAGCTTCTGTTCAGAAGTGATACACATCACTTCTGCTCAGATTTCACTGGCCAAAGCAAGACATGGCTAAGCCTATATCAATGAAGCAGATAAATTTAATCCTCCCAAGGAGTGACAGCAAATATCTTAAGAGATTATGCATTATACATAAGTAGTGATATTAATAAGTTTGTGAGGATAAACCCACATAACTTCCTATGGGCATAATGCTTAATCATAGTAAAGACTTACTAAATTATCCCACTCAACAAATATCACAGAATACCCGCCATATGCTGTGTACTATGCTAAGCACCAGAGAGGTATAGTGTAATTGATTGCATAGATTCTTAGTTACAAACCCATTCTAGCCAGTTTAGTCAGAAGTGTTGAACTATTAATGTGTTTTAGCTATCTCCCAGAATGTGGAGGGCCAGAGAATTTGATTTGGAGGCTACTGCCCTGTGAACAATTCCTGGTCAAACCACAGGCCGACTCCAGGCAGACCCCACTGCCCCACAATGGGCATAAGCACAACAGGTTGTCCCAGTATTGCTGGCCATCTGGTGCCAGAAGCTTCATCACTGCTATCCTCTGAAAGCCTAATACCCTGAGAGCATCCTGGCATATGATGGATGCCTCCTCTACTTGGCTCTTCACCTAGTGCTTCATGATCAATCTCACATAGGTTAGTGTGACTGGGAGAACCTGGGTAACCTGCCTGGACTCTAGTTGTAAGGGAAGACATAAGTTCTGGATTCTTTCTTGAAAAAACTCATAATGAAGAAAACTGGCCAAATTTAAGAAGGTGGTCCAAAAATACTGGACGGCCATAATGCATGATAATTCTCTACCATACAGATATTAGGAAAAAGTAGGCATGAACTTTACCCTCACAAACCAGTATAGTGCAATAGAGACACTGCTATTACTCAAAATTTAATCAAAAAGCTGTACACAGTTCTAAGAGAGCTTTTGCTATTCAGGCATAGTCTAAAAGTCAGACATCCCTGAGGAAACAGCAACAGAGTTGAAATCTGAGGATAGTGCAAAGTAGGAGCTTGTTGGACAGAAGGTAAGGAAAGAGCCTAAGAGGCAGAGGGAATGATGTGTGCAAAGACCCATCATGAAAGTGCTAGAAACCCCTTGAGAGGCTAAAAGAAAAGTCACTAAGTCCAGTGGGTGGAAATCCTGTGGTAAGACAGGGGAAAGCAGGCAAGGCTGTGCCTTGCCTCCCCTTCCCCCACAGAGCTCTGAGAATGCCCAGTGGCACAGGCGCATGCCCACAGGTTGGTGAATACTGAGACTAGATCATGTATCAAGTTCAACTTCCCCAGGGCACTAGCTTGTCACTCCCTACCCCTTGAAAGCCGAGCAGGCCCCCAGTCTGAGGTGTACAGGGGTAGGGCAGGTAGCGGCCAACTTCCTGCCTCCTGCCTACTGTTTCCAGCTCTATGGTTGGCCTGGTTGGGGTGAGTGCCCTCCAGTCTAGCATCAGTCTTGCCCTTAGCATGACTTTTCAACTGTATTAGTAAGGCAGTAAGAGAAAAGGAGGGTTTGGTGAGGAAGAACAGTATTTTGTAAACACCTACCAATTGCCAAGCCCTGTGCTGAGGGGCTTTGTGTAAATGACCTCATAGGTTGGTGTATTCACATGAATGAGGAAACTAATTCCCAACAAGTTTCAAGAACTTGCTCAAGGTCATACAGGCAAGAAGGAATAGGAACAAGCTTTGAATAACACCTCTATGGTTCCAAACCCCACGGTGGTTCCATAACACTTTGTAGCCACCAGCAGGTTGAGGGAACAATGTACCAGGCCAGTGGTTCTAAGTGTGGTCCTCAAACCAGAAAACATCAGCTGGTTTAACAGGAATTTGTTAGAAATGCAAATTCTTAGACCCCACCCAAGACCTAGTGAATCAGAAATTCGGCCTAATGAGGCCCAGGGCACAATCTATGTCAGAACAAGCCATCCATCCAGCTGGGTGTGGTACTCTCCAAAGTTTGAGAAGCAGCACTCGATGCCAGGGGTTCCCAAGGGGACTGATGAAAGGCCTCTATACCTACCTTTACCATTGCCTTGGCCTCTCCTCTCCTTCAACCATGAAAGTAGTCCTAGAAGCCGCTTCTTGGACAGGACCCCATGTCACTACCATGGATCTGCGGTCAGCAGCTGCACGGCAGCTACTGCTCTGTTCACGGATGTTATTGCCCTAACTTAAAAATAGTTCAACAGAACCTTGCCCCAAGGGCCCAAGAGTAACAGCATGTGCTTTCTCTGCTCCCCAGGAGAATAGAAGACAGAAGGAGTATAAAGAGAGACTTCCTGTCTCTTTGTACTTATAAGAATGTCAAAGAACTGGGGGAGGCTTTCACCATCCTCAATAAAGGAAATCCCACAAGAGGGGCCCTACCAAGGCAGAGTTTTACCCCAGGGGAGCATGAATCAATCACTTTTTATGTGTTTTTTAACAATTAGCAGCCAAAACTGTGTTTCAAAGAGTGTGGTAGGAGCATGGTAGTCAGGGAAGAGATAATCAGGAAAATCAGGGAAGAAAGATGCACTCTATGGGGTACCTGGGAGAAATAGGAGGTGGTGCTGCCAGCCAGCCTGTTTGGGTCTGTCTGACTGAGGGGTGTGGGTGTTTGTCACAGGCCTGTAACATGCTGCTTTTTTTCACATACCCGATAGAGCTTCCTCCTCTCTATCCCTTTCCCCAATTTCAGCCATTACCCTCACCTGCCAGGGCCCCAAACAAATTCAAGGTGCCCTCAAAGCATCAAACTCAGGAAGAGTGACCCAGTTCTCTGTACCCTGAGAGCCCAGCATCTGGGAATTGCAGTGTTGGGTCACACTGCTTCTTTGTCACTTGCTCTAGACATGTGTCAAATGCCAGCTTCGTACCAAGACAGAGTCCAGATCTGAAGGTATGGTGGCAACGCCGACCACACAAACTGTACTTTGGATCTAAATCCTAAAGCAAAATTATGCTGACTCATGAATTTTCAAACAAGGCACTGGGACTGAATCTGAATTGAAATTTCAGAGAGTTGGTAGAGGAAAAGTAGAGGTTAAGTAGGAACCAAAGCCATTGATTGTCTCAGTCAACAGTGATGGGAAAAAAAAATAAACAAACAAAAAAACCTCATTCAGATATGCCCATGGGAGTTGGGCTTGTCTCTCTGCTTGCTTCAAAGCCAGGCCAACTTGTGAAATCTTAGTAGCCTCTTTATTTATATGGTAATGAAAGAAAGAGGGAGAAGAAAACTATCTATATTTGCTTTCACTGAGAAGGTGCCACAAGTTGGTGTTGGGCCTTTCTTTCTCTCTTTCTTTTCTTTCTTTCTTCTGGAAACCAGGTGCTGGTGACAAGGGAAGGATCTGGATTCCAAATGAGCATTTTTCTATAACCAGGCTTGTATGCCATAGCACCACTTAGGGATTATACTGCAGTATTCTCAGAAAGAAGAAAAAGTGGGAACTAGGCTGATTCTAAAAGACAAGCTGAATTATTTAGCAGACTTAATCACAGGGCTGCCTCTGCTTACCCTTGAGAGCTCATTCACTAGCCTCTCACTGGAGAAGAAAAGTAACACTGAGGTTAAACACATCCCACCAACATGAATCAAACTCAACACTCTTAATTAGTGGGTCCCACATTTAGTGAGTTAGTGGAAATCATGATTGAGGCCCCTTCATCCTCTTCTCCTTTCCCCACTGTCAAGGTGAAGATCTTCCTCTCAAGTAAATATAAGCTGCAGATTTACACATATGTAGTTGATGTGTTGTTGTTCAATATCTCAGCATTTTCAACATGCTTTCTTGTGATTGGGAAATTCCTCACTGTAGACACCAGAGCTTCTTTCAAAGACTAGGGACTGGCATGTGATCAAGCTGTTGCCATGAGAACCATCTGCGTCAGACTTGCTAGAAGCCAGTGATCTAAGGGCACCTGGGTGGCTCAGTCAGTTAAGTGTCTGCCTTTGGCTCAGGTCATAATCCTGGGATCCTGGGATGGAGTCCCATGTCAGGCTTCCTGCTCTGTGGAGAACCTGCTTCTCCCTCTCCGTCTGCTGCTCCCCCTGTTTGTGCATGCTTGTTTTCATTGTCAAATAAATAAATAAAAATCTCTTTAAAAAAAAAAAGGAAAGAAAGAAATTAAAACCAAGAATTTAAAAAAGAAGAAGAAGCCAGTGGTCTAAAAGGAACAGAAACCATGCAGATTTCATCTTGGTGAGAATGATGGTGGCCAGGTCCAGTCTCCCAAGGCAACAGCAATGGGAGATTTCAGCAGTAGCTTCCAGGGCCCCTGCCCTTAGAGAGGGGCCATTCCAGTGGCCTCTAGCCCAAGATCTTCTATCCAATATTAGGCATCTCTGACTGTGCAGCCTCTAAGCCCAATTTTCTAGCCCTAATGGAGATTCTGTAGGTTACCCATTCTCCAGTAAGTTCTTTTTCAGCCTAAATTGGTCCCAAGTAGATTCTGTTGCCTGCACCCAAGAATCCTAACTTGTACATGTTTTATCTCATTGAGTCTGCAGAACAACCAGGTCGAGGACAGTTAATTTCATTTCACAGATGGAAAAATAGAGAATTCTAGTAGTTTACTAAGCCTAATAAATGGGAAAGCTGTTAACATATCTCTTTTCCCAATTCCATGGCCTTTCAAACATATCACACTATTTATCTCAAGGTGAACTTAGAATTGGAATTTCTTTTATTTTTCTGCCTCCAGCCTTCTATCCTTAACTTGTACATCATTATTTTCCATTGAACTAGCTACTTCCATCTTATTGCTTAGCATGACCTTCCAGATGCTAGGACCCTATTGAATGCCTACATTACATCATTGCTAGTTTCCTCCCCCCCTCCATTTCTTATCATGTTTATACAACTAAAGTCTGATAGATATGAAAACACTATCATGTTTCAGTATGTACATCTCAAAATCACTGTGTAGTCTGTGAAAATCTGTAAGAGGAAGGAGATTATTGTTGTCAGGTACCCCAACTCCATCTTGCCTGCTGGGAAGGCGCTTAAAAGCATTGGATCCCCTCAAGTGCTTGTGGCTTGCAGCCGTCTCCTCCACTCCCTTCTGCACACGTGCGGGCAGCTTCCCTGAGTCATTCAAGTCTTCTGGCTTCCAAAGAAGCCCAAAACCTTGTCATCTCAAAAACTCTTCCTCAGTCTGTTTCCTTTAAGCCTCTCTTCCTGTGAGCCATGGGGTAATCAACCTCATGACAGATGAGGACCAAGGCCGCCACCACAAGTCCCAAGAAGCCCTGGTGTGGAGGTGCAGACAAGACCCACTTATCCAAGTATTCCAAGAGGAGTTGGCAACAGTTGCCAATTCCCTGACATGAGGACTGTGTTCTAGTTGTAGTGGCACCAGCCACAGGCACTGGGACGCCCACCTTTGCAGGAAATGAGGCTGTTTATCATGTGGTGGGTGCACTAGACTTTTTCTCTCCCATCTCCACCCCTTGTCTAGGGAAACTTGGGGATTGGTGCTCCTCAGAGTCTGACAATCTCTCAGGGTCTTTGAGGTTTAGTATTCTATCTCTGGAATCTTCCCTACCAGTGAGCACAAGGCAGGCAGCTGGGAATGGCAGAAAGATGTAGTATTCTAAATCACTATCTATCACTTAGATGTTATGGACTGAATGTATCCCTCAAAATTTATATCTTGAAGCCCTAACCCCTAGTATGATGGTATTTAGAGGTGAGGTCTTTGCGAGATAATTAGGTTTAGATGAGGTCAAAAGAGTGGGACCCCATAATGAGATTAATGTCCTGTAGAAGAGGCAGCGAGACCAGAACACCCCTTCTCTCTCTCTCTCTCTCTCTCTCTCTCTCTCGATCTCTCTCTCAATCTCTCTCTGCCACATAAGGATGCAGCAAGAAGCCAGGAAGGGGGTTCTTGCCATGAACTGAATCTGCTGGCCCTTTGACCTTGGACTTCCCAGCCTCCAGAACTGTGAAAAATAAAGATCTATTGTTTAAGCCACTCAGTCTATGGTATTCGTCATAGCAGGTGAAGCTGACTAAGATAGCTGTCATCCCATCACCACTATTGCTGATTCATTCTTCATAGCATCCATAAAATAAGCAGCTCACATTTCCCAACCGCCCATTCTGTGCCATGCTCTGTGCTGGACAATTTCAGTTCTTTGCTTAATTTTTACAACAGCCTTACAATATCATCTCTTTTGTTTTGGTTTCATAAATTAGAACACTGAGCCAATCGGAGAACATACCACCAGAGTTATATAGGTACTATCTAGCAGAAGTTTGAGTTGAGGCCATAATAATTTTTTTATCTCAAAGTTTCTACCACAGCAAAATGAGATTTAAGAACAATGCCTGCCTTCTCAGGGGTACATAGCAAAAGAAAATGTAGATAAAGACCTTATCTTTTAAAATCCAGGGTCCAGGTTTGTTCCTGCCCTGAGAATTTAGAGAAATGTAGATGCTAATTGTTTCTTCCTTAAACTAGTTTATTTCATTTAATCATTCATATATATTATTTCCTTAGCTGATAAGCCTAGAGATTTAGGCACAGCCATATCTCATTCATTTTCATATACCTTACAGTGGCACCACCAGTAAAACGCAACAGGAAAATGACATTTGGCCCAGGATGGCCTTAAAATATGAAACGAAATGAAGAAAGCATAATCCTCACATTGTCAGACCATTGTTTTTGATGCAAATTTTAAATGGACTCTAAATGAAAAGCCTGCCTCAGAAAACACAGGGAATTCCAGAGTTTTCCCCTAAAATTTCCTGTTATCCCTATTTGCCCACACCTGGGATATTTACCACCATCACCAAATATTATGCATTGGATCAATTTCAAAAACCTGGGAAGCAAATAGAGGAGGCAGTCTTTCTTACTTTTTTTTTCTTTCATTTGCACATGTTCTTCCAAGATCTACTGATTCCAGGAATATGGAAGACAGTTCAGCTAACTAAACAAACAAACAAACAAAAACATGAATGCTAATTCACTCCAGATCTAGAACAGAAACAAAGAATTCTACTGCTCCTTGTGGTGAAACTCAAAGAGGCATCTGGAAACTAAGAAAAGCATGCCCACCTGAGAATCATAGTGGTGTGTTTTCCCCCCTTCATCTGTGACACGTTCCTCCCCCAGTACTCCCTATGTGACAGATACTCAGCAAATTAAAGTGAAACCCACTTTGCTGCTACACCTGGAAATTAGGGAATAAAAAATCTGCTCACTATCTGGATTAGAGGTCAGCTGATTGGTAAATACACAACTTCTGAGTTCTCCGTGCCATGCCAGACACCATCAGATATAGAAAGGTTTCAAAATTTGGCCTTATACTGAAAGAGGTGATATGCTTGTATGGACAAAGATGATCACAAATGAAATAAGAGTGAGCAAAATAAAATATTAAATTATTACACTTTATGATATGTACTACAAGAGCTGTAAGCTTTCGAAGGGGTGAGCAATTGATCTGAAGGCTGTTGGCGGGCAGAATCAGGCTCATAACCGCCTTAGCCTCAACCTATCCTTCCCAGAGGGCAGCTCCAAGCCCATTTGGCACTTTACTTTACTATTAACCTTAAAGCCTTCAGAAACTCATGCCTTACTAGCTTCCAGTTCAAATAAACAGAAATGTATTAATAAACTACCATGCGCAAAGTACTTCCTGTGTTTTGAGGACACAGCAATCACTGAGAAACCAGTATTCTTCAACGACACTACCCTTCAGTCTTTGGATGTGGACAGCTGCAGAAAGGAGGCATGTGGCCTTGGGAAAGGCAACTACCTTGAGCCAAGACAAATATTATAAAGGGCTGACAGTGGAGGGTATCTACCCACAGCACTCTTAGCAGGTGGAGGAATGAAGCCCTTCAGTGCTGAAAGTGGATCTAGGCAACACACCGCAGTCTACACTAGTCTTTCCTTCATCCTGCTTGGATTCACTACTTTAAGTTCCGGAAGCATCTCCCCTAGTGTTCGGGGGTCAGTTTGGTGGGAGGAAAGATTCTCTCAAGGGAAACTTAGAAAGGAAGGTTAGCCCTGGGCACTGTGGCTGGTTTCAAGGTAAGTGCTAACACCCATTATCTCCTTCCTGTTCAGCCATTGTAGATGCTCCCCACTCTAGCCTAGCATTTGGAGTCTTGCTGGCTCACCTCATGTATTACCCATATCATCATTCCCCAAGGAATCTCTCCTGGTCATCCTGCCTTTATGTGGTTGCTTCATTCATTTCCCATTGGACAAGAGAGTATCAAGAGGAACCCAAGTGAGTTACTTGGGTAAAAATGTGGTTCTCCTTGCATCTGTTGTGTAATAGAAGCCATACTTCCTCTTGATAATCAAGGTTACTTACCCCTGCTAGAATTGTGACTTAAACTTGAATATATAGCCACCCCATCCTAGAATCTAACTCGGGGTTTTCCCCCATACACCAGCTGGTTGTTAGGGATCTATAGTCATATGTGTGAACTGGGAGAGAGATTCTATTGCAACAGTGATGGATAACATGAGAGTCTGGGCTACTTGCTTACATAAGTTGTTTGTGCTCTCTGGCCCTGCTCATGCTTAGTTCTTCATGTACTACTTCCATTTTGCAAGAGATGCTTGCTGGATCTGTCCAATCACATGATTTGGTAGGTCTGATAGAACCCTGCTCATGATGGACAGTTGTGACTCCGTGGTCACCAGCTTTCACTGATCCCAATCACTCCACCTCTCCCATGGCTCAGAATTTCATAGCATGCCAGAAGC
The DNA here is from genome assembly GCF_048418805.1 of Vulpes vulpes. Lineage (NCBI taxonomy): Eukaryota > Metazoa > Chordata > Mammalia > Carnivora > Canidae > Vulpes > Vulpes vulpes. The sequence continues at coordinate 144,124,404 of NC_132780.1, forward strand.
AATTTTTCAAAAGGTATATAATTGTTAGAGTTGATGTGGTCTTACTCCAGAATCCTATGGTCTGTGTTGTGATTCATCTTTGGGGCTTAGTATTATCCCTACAGTAAGTCTTTCCCCACTACTGGGGATACATCTAATATCATAGGTCTGCTAGGTCATTAAGCCAAATTCCACAGTCAAATAATGCACAGAAGCCTTGATCCACTGCAGAGCCCTTTCCTGCACCAGGCCCTAATCAATACTGGGAACATTCTGTGTCCCTAGGTATTTGGGCTGCAACAATATTCCTAAATGTGGAATGTGCAGCCTCCAGAACTTCAAGAGGTCTACCAGGTGTTGAATTTCCTTTGTGCTGAGAAGCACAAGATGAAATAATTTGCCCTTTTCTGCAGAGATGATCTGACCTACCCCAGACTACTTAACACCCAAAATTTTTACTAATATGGGGCCCTCAAATTTTTTCTAGTTTTTTTTCTATATCCTGAAATATATGGGGCTCCAATGAACTAGCCACTACTTTTTCATCTAGTCCAATTTGCATGATTCCATTGATAGAGTAAACTAGTGGATGTTCTATAGAATGTCCAGGTCTCTGAGAATTAACACAGCCTTATACCAAGATTGTAAATGTTTTCTGTCTCAAAGGAATTTGAAGTCTTCCAGATACCTTTTTCTGATAGAGATAACAGAAGATTGGATTGCCCGGGTCAAGGACTACATGTTATGAATCTAAGGCTATGGTAATCTGCTGTAAAAGGAATATTGAAAAACCAGCAGCCGCAATTGACACCAGTTTGAGCTTGAAATATCTATAGTCATCCTACAGGATCCATCTGGCTTTTTTAGGGCTCATACTGAACAATGAAAAGGAGATAGGATGGGAAAGAATTTCAAGGATGGTACTAATTTCTTTCATTCCTCCAGGATGTAATATTCTTTTTGACTTACTACATTGACAAGAGAGCAGAGGTGCAATTTGTGGTGGCTTTCATCCAGTCTTCTCCACTCCAATAACACATACCTCACCAGCCAAGAAGCCAATGTCAAGATTGTGCCCATTACCAAATATATCTTCTCCACTCTGGACTAGACAGAGGCCTGAGCTCCATTTATCCAGACAGAGGCCTGAGCTCCATTTATCATCAGATGTAACATGCCCAACTCTCTAATAGAGGGCCCATGTAGATGCTTCAAATCTCTGTACATCAGTTATCAATTCAGACCCAGTGTCCAATATCCTCAAATGTTGAGTATTCATTTTTCCCTAACATACGGTTCCCTGAGTAAATGTTTATAGATTTATTTGGAGAAGTACTGGAGGAATCATTATCTGTTGACTTATTGTGGTGTTATAGAATCTTTCCTCCTGGGTATACCATCTCATTCAGTCAGTGGGTTCTGGGTTTGAAAATTGGCTCATATCTGGAGCTGCGTGAGAAGCCATGACTTTATATTGGGGCAACTGCCCTTCAGCACCCTAATCATACATCTTTGATAGCTTTTTTTAAAAATATTTTATTTATTTATTCATGAGAGACACAGAGAGAGGCAGAGACACCGGCAGAAGCAGGTTCCATGCAGGGAGCCCGATGTGGGACTCGATTCCTGGTCTCTAGGATCATGCCCCGGGCTGAAGGCAGGCGCTAAACCACTGAGCCACCCACGCTGTCCTGATAGCTTTTGATCATATAAATTGACTAGACTCCTTGTTGTCTGCCCATTTACTTCACTCCCAGTGATACAAAATTGTGTTAACTAATTCTATCATTCTCTGTGGCTCAGTATCCTGGCTTCTCCTCTGTCCTTGCTTTTCATTATGATAAATTCTATCCACCTGGCTTCTGAGGGTTAAATAAAACCACCTGCATCTATTGTTCTGGGATCCTATTATCCCCATTGCTGTTAAGGAGCCCAGCTCTATAATGGTATGTCTTATAATCAGCCCTACCCTACACACCATAGCCACTAGTAAACTTATTAATAATGCTGGGGCGCCTCTTATCAGCACCTCTCTTAATGCTACCAAGAAATCCCTTTGACTGGCAAACATAGCCTTTAATTGCCAATTAATCCCTCACGGTCTTTCATTATCTAGTTCACAAATGTCCATTGTGCTTAGCAACAGCTACTCAGTTCTACTATTTTTAGAGTTACTTTCCCCCTATTTCTTATATCCACTAAAAAATTACCTTCCATAAGAATACCTTTCCAGTTTACCTCTGGAGTGTCAATAAGTGGATGGCTATCTCATGCCAAGTGCTATCAAGTGGTTGGTGGAAGTCCTCATTGCCAGCTGAGCAGCAAGTGATCCAGCTCCAAAGTCTCATCTCAGCACCTGGTTTCTCAAACCATTCCTGGCACCAACTGTCATGGACTGAGTTCCTAGTAAGCAGGCTCTGAGACAGAAAAAATCATGCAGGAACTGCATTACAGATAGTTCTTGAGATTAATACCCATGGAGAAGAGGGAAAGCTTTAAGGCAGTCTTGACAACTTGACAACAGTCAACAACTTGGGCAGCTCTGAATCTGAGATAACCTATAGAATTGTGCAGTTTGGGGGTGAGGGGCCAGGCACTGTATCTCCACATTAATTAGGCATTGGATGCAGGCTGACTCAGGAAAGGAGTCTTCAATTTGATTAAGATGACCCTTTTTAAATAATTCAGAAAAGGATGGACAGCTGAAGGCTCTGGGGAAAGAGAATTCTTTGTTATCGTGGGGCCAAGGTAACACACTGCAGCACTCACCACAACTGCTGTCTTTTTAGTCTAAGAAGATGGGATGACTGGGGCACCTGGGCGGCTCAGTTGGTTAAGCAGCTGATTCATAGTTTCAGCTCAGATCATGGTCTCAGGGTCTTGGTATTGAGCCCCATCTTAGGCTCCTCACTCAGCAGAGTCTGCTGGAGATTCCCTCTCCCGCTGCCCCTCCCCCTACTCAGGCATTCTCTCTCTCTCTCTCTCCCTCTCTCTCTCTTTCTCTTTCTCTTTCTCTCTCAAATAAGTAAGTAAAATCTTTAGGAGAAGAAGAAGATTAAGATGAAGAAGAAGAAGGTGAAGGAGGTGGAGGAGGTGGAGGAGGAGAAATGGTTCTCATTTGAGAACCATTTGTGAACTAGATAATGAGGGGGAGGAGGGAGGAGAAGAGGAGGGGTAGAAGGAGAAGGAAGAGGAAGCTAAGAAGCATTGCAGAAAAAAAAAAAAAAGCAGCATTGCAGGACCAACTTTGGCTGGCTCACACTAGAAGGACATGTGCCCAGAAAAGGACTGTTCAGTTCAGAAAAATTATGTGGACTAAATCAAGGATAGGCTGCTAGGTCAGGAAGACAGGGAGGTAAGCTGTGGGAAAGGTACTACATGGAGATTCAGGACACAAGCATTTTGGCCTTTCCTTCCTCAGCTACTAAATGACTGGGAAAGTCATTTAACTCTCTGCCCCTCAGTTTCATCTTCTGAAAATGAAAGAGGTACCTAGAAGATAACATAGGGGAAAAACTGGATGACACAGCACTTGGGGATGACTTTTTAGAACAACGGAAGGCATGATTCATGAAAGAAATCATTGATGAGAGGGACCTCATTAAAATTAAAAGCTTTTCCTCTGTGAAAGACAATATCAAGGGAATGATAAGACAAGCCACAGACTGGGAGAAAATGTTTGCAAAAATTACATCTGATAAAGGACTACTATCCAAAATATACAAAGACTTCTTAAAACTCACCAGTAAGAAAACAATCTAATTAAAAAGTAGGCCAAAGATCCTAACAGACATCTCACCAAAGAAGATATACAGATACTATATATATATATATATATATATATATATATATATATATGTTAATGAAAGAGTTCTCCCAGGGCACCTGGGTGGCTCAGTGGTTGAGTGTCTGCCTTTGGCTCAGGTTATTGTCCCAGGGTCCTGGGATCAAGTCTTGTATTGGGCTCCCCGTAGGGAGCCTGCTTCTCCCTCTGCCTACGTCTTTGCCTCTCTGTGTCTATCATGAATAAATAAATAAAATCTTAAAAAAAAAAAAGAAGAAAGGGTGCTCCCCATCATAGTCACCAGGGAAAAATGCAGATTAAAAACTACAATAAGATACCATTACACACCTACCAGAATGGTACAAGTTCAGAACACTGACAACACCAAGTGCTGCTTTGGAGGATGTGGAGAAATAGGAATTTTCATTCATTGCTGGTGGAAATGCACAGTGGTATAGCCGTTTTTTTTTTTTTTAAGATTTTATTTATTCATGAGAGATGCAGAGAGAGAGGGGCAGAGACACAGGCAGAGGGAGAAGCAGGCTTCATGCAGGGAGCCTGACGTGGGACTCGATCCCCAGACTCCAGGGCTGAAGGCGGCACCAAACCGGTGGGCCATGGAGGCTGCCCCTATTGCCACTTTGGAAAACAGTTAGGCAGTTTCTAATAAATCTAAACATACTCCTGCCATAAGATCAAGCAATTGTGCTTCTTGTTGCTTTACCTAGATGAAACCAAATAAGAACAGGAATTGCCTATGGGGCAGAGAAGGACATAGTTGCAAGAGGAGGAAATAAATTGGAGCCTTAAGAATGAAGGGCTGAGCAGGGGTACTGTGCAAGGGGCCTCAAATGAAGCCAGAGAGGTAGACAGAAGCTAGATCATGCCAGGCTTCCAAGGCTATCATAAGGACTTTAGGCTTTAGTTCAAGAGCAGTGGGAAGACATAAAAGGGTCTTAAGAAGAGTGAAAGGTGATTGCAGCTGCATGAGAAATATAAGGTATGTTTAAAACTTTGTGATTACAGTAGCAATTCAGCACTGGAATAGATTACCAGGGTTTGGGTGAGCATTCTCCCTAAATAGATTGAGTTGACTATTAAGGAAGATAAATAACTTCACATGGGAAAGTTGCAGAAGAGTACTCCAGGGGTTTGCAAATAAGGTCAGGGTAGGGGAGCTGGACAGACCAAAGATGTCAGGCTCTTGTCCCTGAGATGGGAGCCTGTGAAACGGGAAAGGAATGGTAGATATTTTGCTCCTCTCGTCACAAGCTGAAAGTCTTGTTTAGGAGCATTTTTCCTTTTGCATCTTAGACCCACTAATGTGCAGGATGATAGAATGATATTTCAAAAGAGAAGGAAGGATTATGACAGCCAGGAAAACCACTCTCTCAAACTTCTGTGAAAACTTTTTTAGAGACTTTTCTATCCACATCAGTGGATGATTATTTTTTCTGGAACACCACCTGTCTGTAATAGGTGGAAACTTGCGAGGAAGAGGGATTGCAAAGGCAATGATCTTAATTTTCAACAAATTCTTATAGGACTTTTTCCTTTTCCTACCCATTCTCCTCAACTCCAGACTGAACTCTGTGTAACTCTTTTTGTTTTATTACACAATTTCTGCCACTTAGGATAAGTGGTTACAGTACTGGAGTGGGCAAGCTTGTAAGATCCATTGTAACAATGGTTAATGGTGATAATTTCTAAATACAATCCCAATTGTACTTAGTAACAACATTAATGTCTATTAAGCACATACTAAGTGCCATGCTGCTATAAATTTTATGTTTTATCAATGTTATTTCTAGAAAAGTATTAGCAAAAAGGCTTATTGAATGAGTGATTGAATAATAATTAGTAGTCATTGTTGGGTAACTAGAATGAGAACGTGACAATGGATTGAATGGATCAATGAAGGGGATGAGTGAAAGGGAGTCCTGCTAAGTTTTTAAAAAAATAAAATCCTGGGATCCCTGGGTGGCGCAGCGGTTTGGCGCCTGCCTTTGGCCCAGGGCGCGATCCTGGAGACCCGGGATCGAATCCCACGTCGGGCTCCCGGTGCATGGAGCCTGCTTCTCCTTCTGCCTGTGTCTCTGCCTCTCTCTCTCTCTATCATGAATAAATAAATAAAATCTTTAAAAAAAAAAAAAGGAATGGAAATGCAGTTTTAAAAAAAATAAAATAAAATAAAATAAAATAAAATAAAATCCTGCTCAGGTGGCTCAGTTGGTTAAGCATCAGACTCTTGATTTCAGCTCAGGTCATGCTCTCAGGGTCATGAGATCCAGCCCCACATCAGGCTCTGCATTGAGCATGGAGCTTGCTTAGGATTCTCTCTCTCTCTCCTTCTCCTTCTGCCCCTCCCCTACTTCTCCTCCTCTCGAAGGAGAAGAAAAGAAGAAGAAGAAGGAGGAGGAGGAGGAGGAGGAGGAGGAGGAGGAGGAGGAGAAGGAGAAGAAGGAGAAGGAGATCCTAATCATACACATTTATCAGAGAATAAATCTCACTCAAGAAAAAGCAATAATCCTCTGATTACCTGTATCAAAGATCTCTAAATTAGCTTGAAAAAAAAATTAGCTTGAAATACTGAAAAATTCAAATGCATCCTGGCTTCAGCCAGTTATTAATTGATTTTATGGATTGTCAAGAAAAAGTTAGTAGAATTATTCAAGTAAGTTCAAATTTTGTGTATAAGAATTGTGGATCATTTTGATTGCATTTGATGGGAAACCCCTGTTAAGAATCTATTTATTGGGGCACCTGGGTGGCTCAGCAGGTTAAACACCTGCCTTTGGCTAAGGTCATTATCCCCTGGTCCTGGGATGGAGCCCCACATTGGGCTCCCTGCTCAGCAGGGAGTCTGCTTGTCCCTTTCACTCTGCCCCTCCCCCTGCTTGTGCTCACCCTCTGTCTCTTTCACTCAAGCAAATAAAATTTTTTTTAAATTTTTTTATAGAAAAGAACCCATTTATTGAGTATGACCAGAGCTAGAAATACTGAATGAACTTTGGTAACTAAAACTCCAATATAAATGGGGAGGATATGTATATATACATGTAAATAAAATATTGTTGGAAATTGAAAATCTCACATCTAGTAGCATTTCAATCTCTTTAACTCTAACGTCTCATTTGGTATTGTGTTTGGTATTCCTCACAACTGCCCCACTCAACTTCTTTCTTTCCATTCACTGAAGTCAAGAATAGAAATCAGGGGAAAGCTGAGAATTGATTGAATGGTAAAGAGATCAAAACATATGGCAAACACCAGTATTCCGGGGGTTATTCTATCAATGTAGGTCCCTGAGCAAAGACCCTCTGTTGGCCCAAATTTGAGCAAGAAACAACTTTTGTAACTATAACTCACCAAGAGTTTAGAGATGCTTGTTTTTACAGAGTAAATGTTGAGCATAGTTTCAGTTCCCACTAGGAGCTCAATAAATATTTTATTTCATTGTCTTGAATCAGACGCACAAAATTAAAACATTTGTAATCTTCGGTTCATGAAACAGTGTCAGTAATCCTCCACACATGTCACTCTTTCATTTTGTCTATTCTCTTGAGGTTGATTATTTGGAATATTTTTCTAATGAACATCCATGAATATCTCATCCATGTCAGAAGTTGGAATATTGTCAATAACTTCATCTTTATATGCTCTTTCCTTACCCCATCCTCCTACTTCCCTGCTCTGAGATAACCTGCATCCTGAATTTTATGTTTGTCATTTTCTTGCTTAAAAAATAACAGTTTTATCATATATCATTTCCATTTCATTTTGATTTGGGGCCCAGATATTTGTTTTCCTAACATACTTATCTAGATTTTTTCCCTAGGTAGTTCCTCATAGTGAACAATGAAACTTAATGAGTCTTGGGTCTACCCAAATCACCCATTATTCAAAGAAATCACATCTCCTCTTCCTTTCCTTTGAAAGGATAGCTCCACTCTGATGTTGCCTGCTCATGATCATTAAACACCTAATAAAGATATGGACTGCAACCCTTAGAGCTGTGCCTGTGTCTTTAGTGAGCCTCATCTCCCCTTAGAATTCTGACTTCATAAATTGTCCAGGTGGATTAGTCATTTCTCTTTCCTTCTCTTCAATCACACTGCCACCTTGAAACTTACTGACCAATGCTCAGAATGGCCCTTGCTGATCTCTTTCTTTACCTCCTCAAACAATTCAGAATTGCTTTAGCACTTTGTATAGCTGTCCCAGTCATCAATGAGAGGTTCCTGGGACACCTGGGTGGCTCAGTGGTTGAGTGTCCAGCTTCAGCTCAGGACATGATCCCGGGATACTGGGATCAAGTCCTGCATCAGGCTCCCCACAAGGAGCCTACTTCTCTCTCTGCCTCTGCTTCTCTCTCTCTCTCTCTCTGTCTCTCCTGAATAAATAAAATCTTTAAAAATACATGCAGTTTCCTCTATTGAATTTATTATCAATTCCCTTTCTATAACTTTCAGAGAGCTGTTAGAAACTGCTCTCCTGCATCAGGATCAAACATGCCTAGGAATTGCTATTTTGGGATTTAACACATGTGCAATTGGCCCTGGCATTTACCAAGTAGAATTCCCAGTAATCCAGGAAGGTTCTGGAAGGCATATCTGAGATTTAGATGAAGTTGTTACCATACTAATCATGTGAGCCGTCAAGCACAATCTTTCATTTTTATCTCCACCAGGCAAAGGTTATCAAAAGAAGTCAATGTCCAGGGTCTGTGAGAAGACTGTATCCTGGGAAGGTCAGATATATTGTTTACAGGCTTCTGGGGAAGGGCTTGGCATGGGATATTGCTGTCTTATAACAGTCCCAGGAGACAGCTTATCACTCAGGAACTATAGCATGGACTGGTCTGGGTCAAGAAGAAAACAGAAAAGAGAGGGTGTGTAAAAAGAGTGGGAGACCAGAATCAAATAATGAGGGTTGGAGAGGGGTCACACACTAGACCATGCATGCCTAAGAATTATTGAATTTCAAAATTGAAAGGGACCTTAGAGCCTGTCTAATTTAACCAGTTCATTTTAGTTAGGAGAACTTACATCATAGAGGTGAATGGACTTGTCCAAGGTCACAGAGCTGTTGTTTGGATGGAAAATCCTTTATACACAAAGATAGTTTTTATGTACTTTATTTTAAAGAGAAGCTATGGGGAAATACCTAAATAACTAAACATAGGAAGGGGGGAAAAAACCTTTCATTTATATCAACTGTTTATCATAACATGCAAAAATACTTGCTATATTGAGGGTTTAAAATAATATGAAAAATGTACTATAATAAAATCTTAATAAAATTAAATTAATCAAGGGTCAATGTTCCTTTAGTCAAAATTCCTTCATTACCATACCCTGGCTTTTAACTATTAGTGGCAGTTTTTTCTGGTGCAAGGAATTATGAATATTTTTTCCTTCCACTCTTCTGTATTTCCACTATAATTACATATTTCTTTTATAATGCCTAAAAAATATGTTTTACCCATTTGCTTTAGAGCTATTTGTCCCCATTGAATTGTCCAGAAGGAAACAGTAAAATGGATAGTCTAACATTTCCTTTTATGATATGAGGAACAATTTGGCAAATTTCTTTTGGTGGCTCCTCTTAGCAGAGTACCATCTTAATATTCTAGTTTCACAAAAATTCTGATACCTTCTTCACATTCCAGTTTTCAAAACACTAATACACAGTAATCTAGAAAAGAGCACAAATTTCTATGGGAAAAAGATACTTCATATGTGGATCATGTTAAAAACACAAACCTGGGAGGGTTCTGGGAAAATGGTGGAATAGGAAGCTCCCGGAATCTAACTCCTCATCTAGACAACAATTGCACTAGCTGAATCTGTCTAACTATTTTGGAACTCTGGAGTCTATTGAAGGCTTGCAACTTCCAGAAGAGGGCTTAAACTATGGTTAATTTCAGTCAATTTCAGCTCTTAACCCAGTAGGAGCCAACCATCCCACATCCCCAGTTATACTCATGTTCCTGGAGCAGCTGGTAAATGCCTTGTAGAAACTAGGGTAGACAAAAAGGACTCCATCCTCCAAATATCAGGGATCTGTGTCCTCATCACAGAGGTTAAGGAGGTAGGCAACAATTGATGCTATACCCTCTCCCATTGCTGCAAGCTCTTACCCTGCAGCTGAAGTGACTTCCAGGGGACCTGGGTGCCCTTCCCCCCTTCTTAATTTTTTAACTTTTCCCCTTTTGGAAGTAAAGACTAGTTCAAAAGTAACTACATAGAGAGGGGAAATTTCAAAGTGACCACACATGCCCAAGGAAAGGCACAGGCTCAGAAAAGACCTAAGTTTACATTTCAGGCTAATCTTTGAGATAGAGATGGTTTACAACAATCAAAAACACAATAAATAAAAGCAATTTAAAAAATCAAAATCTGAGGAGGAGGGAGAATCTAATTTCCAGAATTACTACATTATTAGTTTCAAATGTCCAGTTTCCAACAAAAAAATTATAAGACACACAAAGAAACAGGAAAGGATAGTTCATTCAAAGAAAAAATAAATAAATCAACAGAAACTGTTTCTGAAAAATACCTGACAACAACAAAAAAAAATCTATAGGACAAATACTTTAAAACAATTATTTAAAAGATGCTCAAAAAACTAAAGATGTTGAGAAGGTCAATAAAGTGATAGATGAACACAATGGAAATATCAATAAAGAGATTTAAAAAGAAACCAAAAAGAAATTCTGGAGCTGAAAAGTATAATTACTGAAGTGAACAATTTATTAGAGGGATCCAAAAGCATATTTGAAAAGACAAAAGAAAGAATTAGTGAATTTGAAGATAGGGCAATGGAAATTATTGAGTTCGGGGAACAGAAAGAAACGGGATTGAAGAAAAGTAAGCATGGGCTCAAGGCCCTGGGGACACCATCAGACAGATCAACATATGCATTGTGGGAATTCCACAAGGAGAAGAGTGACAGAAAAGAGGAGAAGGACTGTTTGAAGAAATATGGGCTGAAAACTTCCCAAGTTTGATGAAAGATGAATATAAACATCAAAGAAACTGAAATATCTCCTAGTAAAATGAACTCAGAGACCCATACTGAGCCACATTATAATCAAATTTTCAAAGACCAAAGACAAAGCGAGAATCCTGAAAGCAGCAAGAGAGAGGCAATTTGTCATTTACAAGTATTCCTCTGTATGAATGTCAGCAAATTTCTCATCAGAAACTTTGGAGGCCAGAAAGTATTGGGCCTATAAATTCAGGGTGCTGAAAGAAAATACTGCCCACCAAGACTTCTAATTGGCAAAATTGTACTTCAAAAGTGAGGGAGAAATTAAGATATCCCCAAATAAACAAAAGTTGGGAGGAAGCTTGCTACTACTAGACCTGCCTTGCAAGAAATGTTCCAGAAACACTTGCAGGATGAAATGAACACTAGACAATGACTCAAAGCTGCATGAAGAAAGAAGGACCTAAATTAGGGTAACTACATCAGCAGTCATAAAAGCTAGCATTATGGAAACAATGGTTTGTAGCTCTACTTTTTGTTTTCTACATGATTTAAGATTAATATTTTCTGAAAATAACCATCGCTAGTATAAAAGCTAGTATTATTGTAACTTTAGTTTGTGACTCCACATTTTGTTTTCTACATAATTTGAGAGACTAAATGCCCTTAAAAGAATTACTAATTTATATTTTTGGTTATATAATGTATAAAAGTCTAATTTAGTGACACCAACACCCAAAAAAAGATGGGAACAGAGCTCTTTTATTCTTTTAAGATTTTATTTATTTATTTATGAGAGCCACCTAGGTAGGCACCCAGGAACAGAGCTCTTATTAAAGGAGCAGAATTTCTGTTTTGTATGCTATTCAAGTTAAGTCAGTATAAGTTCAAATGAGTATATTCACATTGTAGCCTTGAGTCTCCATGGCAACCACAAAGAAAATAGGTATAGAATATACACAAAAGGAAGTGAGAAAAAATTTAAACATTTCACTACAAAAAATAAACACAGTCAATTAAATCAACTAACAAAGAAATGCAGGATATAAGGGATAAAATGCTAGAAGGCATATAGAAAACAAATGGCAAAATGACAGAAGTAAGGGGACTGTAACTCTGGGGTAAAGCATTTGACTGCAAAATGACAGAAGGAAGTCCCTCCTTATCAGTAATTACCTGATCAGTATTAACCTAAAATAATAAATGGATTAAACTCTTCAATTTGCAAAATGGATTTAAAAAAACAAAAACATGATCCAATCATATGCTGTCAACAAGAGACTCACCTTAGATCTATAAAAACAACTGATATATCAGATTAAGGGATATATTAGTATCCAAGATCTATAAAAAACTTATCAAACTCAATGCCCCCAAAACAAACAATCCAGTCAAGAAATGGACAGAAAATATGAACAGACATTTCTCCAAAGAAGACCTACAAATGGCCAACAAGCACATGAAAAAAATGCTCCACATCATTTGTCATCAGGGAAATACAAATCAAAACCACAATGAGATACCACTTTACACTGATGAGAATGGCTAAAATTAACAAGATAGGAAACAACAAATGTTGACGAGGATGTGGAAAAAGGGAAACCCTCTTACACAGCTGGTAGGAATGCAAGCTAGTGTAATCACTCTGGAAAACAGTATGAAGATTCCTCAAGAAGTTAAAAATAGAGCTACCCTATGACTTAGCAATTTCACTACTGGGTATTTACCCCAAAGATACAGATGTAGTGAAATTAAGGGGTGTTTGCACCCCAATGTTCATAGCAACAATGTCCACAATAGCCACACTATGGAAGGATCCAAGATATCCTTTAACAGAAGAATGGATAAAGAAGATATGGTATATATGCATGTGTGTGTGTGTGTGTGTATATATATATATATAATGTATATATTATACATATATATATATATATATATATATATATATAATGGTATACTACTCAGCCATCAGAAAGAATGATACCTACCATTTACATTTACATGACATGAATGCTGAGGGAAATAAGTCAATTGGAGAAAGACAATATCATATGGTTTCACTCATATGTGGAATATAATAGCACAAGGGCTCATAAGAGAAGGAGGGGAAAATGAATGGGGAAAAATCAGAGAGAAAGACAAACCACCATGAGAGACTCCTAACTGGGAAATAAACTGAGGGTTGCTGAAGGAGAGGCAGGTGGGAGGATAGGGTAACTGGGTGACAGGCATTAGGGAGGGCAAGTGATGTAATGAGCACTGGGTGTTACACTACATGCTGGCAAATTGAATTTAAATTTTAAAAAAACAAATTGAAATTAAAATGATGAAAAGAATTATTCCATGCAAATAGTAACCAAAAAAGAGCAGAAGTAGCTATATTAAATCTATTTAGACAAAATAGATTTTAAATGAAAAAAAAAATCACAAAACACAAAGAAGGAGATGATGAGTTTATAAAAGGTTAAATATAGCAAGACATAAGTTGTAAACATCTATGCCCCTAATAATAGACCATCAAAATACATGAAGCAAAAACTTGTAAGGAGAAGTAGACAATTCTACAAAAGTAGTTAGAGATTTCAATACCCCATTCTCAATAATGAATAGAACAACCAGACAGGAGATAGGTAAGACTAGAGACGGGAGATAAGTAAGGCAATAAACCAACCAGATCTAGCAGACATACACAGAACACACCAGCCATCAACTACAGTATATGCATTCTGCTTAAATGCATGCAGGTCATTTTCCAGGATAGACCATAAGTCAGATGACAAATCATCTAATTAAATTTTAAAAGGTAGATATCACACATAGCATCTTCTCTAATCACAACAAGTTGAAGTTAGAAATCAAAAACAGAAGTAAAACCAGATAAGTTACAAACTCAAGGAAATTAAACAGCATATCCTTAAACAACCAAATGATCAAAGAAGAAATCACAAGGGAAATCAGAAAATAGTTAGCAATGAATGCAAATGAAAACACAACACACCAAAATCTATGGGACCGGAGAAAGCAGGGCTAAGGAGAAATCTTATAGCTATAAATGTGTGCATTAAAAAAACAAGAAAGATTTCAAATTACAACCTAACGTTACAACTCAAGGAAGTAGAAACAGATGACCAAACTAAACCCACAGCGAGCAGAAGAAAGGAACCAATGATGATTAAATCAGAGATCAATGATAAACTATAAAACCCAGAAATAAGCCCTCTCATGTATGGTTATTGAAGTATTGAATATACATTGGGACCAAATATCTTACTGGAACCAGACTTCTTGTTAGGAGAGATAACAAAATGTTTATTTATGGTTAAAGCAACTGCTAGTTGGGGTTTCTGTTACTTATAGCCTAAAGCCCTCCTAACCTAGAATAAACCTCCTAACTCCTATGATGTCATTGGCCAGGATCACAGTAGTAACAGTAGTACAACTGGGCTCGAATGCAGTTCTGTTGGGCTCCAAAGTCTTATCCTTTCCATTATAATGTGATATCTTCCTTCTTCCCTAAATAATGAATGATTAATTTTCCTGAAATACTTTTAGGTTTTGGAAAGAAAGAAATTTGTTTTCAAAGGAATACCACCTTGGTAAGACCATTCGATTAGTCCAGACAATTTAAATTCTACTTTGGTCCTCCTAAACATTGATCACAGTATCTCATTTTGGGCTATTTACAAAATTAACTAATGCCACTTTCATTTTTCCCTGCTTACTAATAATGATAGAGAATAAAATTGTCTCCAAGTCAATGCCAAAGAGATACCATTTGTTTGTGAATATCTATTTTCCCCATCCTTCCCTTCTAGCACTGAGTCACCAACGATCCTCCCTTTCAGCTGGCTATGCCCCTGGCTCACCGTAATAGTGATTCCTACCACTCACCTTGCCACCGCTGGCAGTGACCCAAGGGCCTGGGTGCTCTCTTTTTGCTTCACCAAGTCTCAAAAGCTGCACACTGCTTCAGACTGCACACTGCTTCACATATTCTACTGGTCAGTTCCATCTATTGTGCTATACCAACCAGCTGAGTGAAAGCTAAGAAGCAGGTAAAGACGTTTTGCTGCTTCACATATTCTACTGGTCAGTTCCATCTATTGTGCTATACCAACCAGCTGAGTGAAAGCTAAGAAGCAAGTAAAGAAGTTTTGCTGCTTCTGTGACCTGAATTCCCCAAGAGAAGTGATTACCAGCAACAGTAGGCTTTTAATATCCTGCATAATATATTTCCCCTGCTGAAGAAAGTGATCATGATGTTAGCACTTTTAAGAGAATTGGGTAGAGAAGGGCTGGGCCCTCCAAAATGATATTCCCTCCCACACCATGGGTCTTTGATCACAAACACCATAGATTGATCCTAAAAGCCATCAGCAAAAAAGAAGTTTGGTGTCATGTCCTGGAGAACTCACAGGCTAAAAACAATATTGTGGAACACTCAAGCATGGGGCAGAAAGCAGTCCTGGGCATCTCAGTAACTGGAACTCATGGATGGGGCCTTTGCGGAATGACCACTGGAATCATATCTGCTGCAAGCATCACCGATTCCATGCAGAACACAGGGAATGGGAAAGAAAAGTTGTCCCAAAGAAAAGCCACCTGGGTGGCTCAGTGGTTGAGTGTCTCAGGTCGTGATCCTGGGGTCCTGGGATCGAGTCCTGCATCAGGTTCCCCACAGGAAGCCTGCTTCTCCCTCTGCCTATGTCTCTGCCTCTGTGTGTGTGTGTGTCACTCAGGAATAAATAAATAAATAAATCTTTAAAAAAAGAAAAGTGGCAGTCTTTTTAAAAGAAAGAGCAAAGAATACTGAGCATGCTGGTGTGCAGGTGTCTGTGTACATGCCTGCCTTGCAAGTGGGAAGAAGAAAAATCTGTTCCCTAAAACCAAGGAATCACAGGAGCAGTATTGACAGCCAAATAAAGGCAGCCCAGTGACTGCTGAAAGCTGGACTTTCCTAGCTACTGGCTTCCACCAATCACCTAAAAGACCAAACTGCAGTTTGGAAAGTTTTGTCCCTGGGAAGGTTGGGTTTTCTGGAGTAAGGGGGACAGGGTGACCTAAAGTTGGACAATGTTTGGAATACTGGCTACCATGTGCTGGAGGTTGTCTCCCAACACAGTCCATGAGCTATTGTAAGCTTAGGTCCAGTACTGACCTGCACAGTTTGGCCAAGCCCAGCCCTAGAGCCGTGAAAGCAGCCTGAGAACCTGCTTCCCAGCTCAGCTCTGATGATCCTTGCAACAAGATGTGCTTGCCTCACCATCTTCTGCCTTGGGAAAGTCATCCAGTGTAGGCACATATTCTCTCGGTGCGAGAGGAAGGCCTTGCCAGACTGTTCGGATTTCTTAACTTCTTGGAGAAAAAGGTGTACGTGACAAAGGGTCACTGAGCCTGAGGGCTCAGAATGAGTCCGTGCTGTTTTCACGGAGTCCATGCTGTTTTCTTCAGCTTTGTGTAATCAGCATTTTTCTTTGTTCCTTTATGTAACCCTTGAAAGCAGAAATCTGAGTCCTTGGCCCCCTGAGGTCAGTCACGGATGGGGGAACCATGTGGGACTCTGAGGAATGCTGTCTTCGTTTTTAGGTAGCAAGAGCGGACTCTGTCACTCCCCACCTGAGTCACTGACATTTCTCCAAGGGACACAAGCACACCTGTGCATTCAGGACTAGTTACCACATTTGTACAGCATGAAAATGTGGAGCCCCATTCAAAACTTAGTAAGAATTTCAAGCCTGCACCAGCAGGCTGAGTACAGGGTCTGCGGCCCAGGTTGTGTGCCCATTTGGGGTTCTAATGGATTGATTGAGGCCCACCCACAACGGGGGAGAACAATCTCCTTTATTCCATATTTCAGCTCAAATGTTCATCTCATCTGGAAACATCCTCCCAGACCTACCCAGGATAACATTTAACCACATAGCCGGGCTACTCTGGCCCAGCCAACCTGATGCATCAAATTAACCATCACAGTGCTCTTTCTCTCCTTTCTCTCAAACCTTTGCTAGAAGACCTATTCTAGTTTTGGCCCCTCCAATAAAGGGTAAGAGCCAGACCCAGCTTTCCAGAGAGTCACAAAGCCCATGAATGAAGTCTCTCTACACACCAGCCTCAGACCTGCTCTCCTCACTTGGGAGACAGGTTGATCTACTCTCTGTATCCACCGAACTCTTGCTCCTCTGTATTGGCCATCAATCCTCCAGCATCAGGGTTAGGCTCTCTGGGCTTTTTCTGAGCCTAATTACTTAGTATATCGCTCCCAACAGAATATCTCAGTGGGCCATCTGCATTCTGCGCTCCCAACAGGTGAGTATTTTCATAGCAACTTCCTGATAACAAGACTTTTTCTTCTTTTGATTATTTCATCCATTTTTAGTCTGGAGGTTGAACTAACATGTCAGACAAAAAGAGCCATGATAGGTCACTAGAGACATTTGGGAGCACATTATTCTGTTTAGCAGAGTAACCCTGGACGTCAGACAAGGACATTTATGGGAGTCAGTGTAGCTGGGATTAATTTTCTGATTTTTTTTTTTCCTGTTCTTGCCAGAGGACTAGGGTTACTCTCTTCATGTGTCTCTTATATCTCCACCATAGGGAAGAAAGAGTTGAGTTTTAGAGTGAGAGCTTCCAATTGGAGGGAGACCTGAATTCACTGCTAACTTGCTTTGTGGCCCGAGACACAGCTCTTAATGCTTCTATCTGTCTCTTAGCTTCCTCATCTGCAAAATGGGAAGGCTAATATTTACTCTTTGAGATTGAGGAGTAAAGCACCTGGCATATAACCGAGGCTCAGAAGACAGCTGCTCTCAGCCAGGTTCCTTGTTCTACAACTCTGTCCTTGCTCATTCATTCTGAAAACCAGGGAAAGATGGGCACGCATGCTAAGGGAAACTTGGACAGGCTGGGTGTGGTGTCCATCTTCAAAGGAGAGGCCTGGGGTGTGGTGAGCCTCTTGCTTTCCTTTCCCCAAATCACTTCCCCTACTGGCTTCCTGCAGCTCATGCCACCCTGGGGTCATCTCAAGCTTCCTGCCAGCATCCTGTCCCTCCCTCACTCCTCCCAGGGCAAACATGTCAGCACTTGGTGTTTAGAAACAGTTTTGAGGCCCATCCCGGCGTACCCAGTGGCCATAAAAGAACCACTTGGCCTTGATCCACATTTGGCAACCAGAGAGCACCTAAGGATATGCAGCTTGAGATGCGTGACTCAAGCAAAGAAATCCCCTTTCTCCTTTTCCTTCTTAATGAGCTCTAATTGCAGAATGTGATCCGCAATTGCTTAATAATTACATACATGGACCAGTATCCCTCTGTCCCAGACTTTCCCACACAAATGCATTAAGCTCTTGAGGCTCCTGGGCAACTAAGATCTTTCCCCCACCCCATACATAAAAGTTTAAAAGGCAAGGCTTCTAGATTCCCACATTCCTCAAGGGTCATTCAAGGTATACACCCAGCTGCTTTTAATGGACACATAAAACTAGCCTCCCTTCTGTTTTGAGACCCAAGCCTGTGTCCCACTGATGCTTTCCTGGCCTCCCTCATTCAAACCCTTCATCGTCCCCACCTCACTCCACCCCCAGTGGTCAGCCCTGACTGTGTGGCTACACCTTGTGTCATCTACCTCAGAATGACCCCTCGGGCTGACTGGGGGGTCTCCTACCCAGGTGCCTGCACAGCAGGGTTTGGCACAGTTTTTCTGTAAAGAGGTAGTTTGTAAATATTTTAGGCTCTATGAGCCAAGAGGCAAAAATCAAGGATACCGTGTGGTACTTTATATAACCCTTTAAAATGCAATGACATTTTACTTTATTAAAGTTAATTTTCACTTCTGGACATTCTATTTGGTTGTCAAATAGGACTAGTCACTATAATAGCCTCTTACTTTTTTAACACCTCTATTTGATGATGTCTTTTCTTTGTTAAACATATTAAATAAATTTATTCCATAATCAATGGCCAAATATCTGAAGTGTTTGTCAGCCTAATCTGTCTGTGATTTTTGCTGGTTCTCTCTAACGATGCCTCAATTCCTCGAGTATACCATGATATTTTTTGTTTTAATCATGAACCCCAGTTCAACGGAATGTTGTATCTGGGAATCCTTGAGGCTTCTTCTTTTTTTTTTTTTTTTGTATTTTTTTTTGTATTTTTTTTATTGAAGTTCAATTTGCCAACATAGAGTATAACACCCAGTGCTCATCCTGTCAAGTGTCCCACTCAGTGCCTGTCACACCAACCCCCCACCCACCTCCCTTTCCACCACCCCTTGTTCGCGTCCCAGAGTTAGGAGTCTCTCATGTTCTCTCACCCTCTCCGATTTTTCCCACTCATTTTCTCTCCTTTCTCCTATAATCCCTTTCACTATTTTTTATATTCCCCGTATGAGTGAAACACTATCATTGTCCTCCAATTGACTTAACTTCACTCAGCATAATACCCTCCAGTTCCATCCACGTTGAAGCAAATGGTGGGTATTCGTCGTTTCTAATGGCTGAGTAATATTCCATTGTATACATAAACCACATCTTCTTTATCCATTCACCTTTCCATGAACACTGAGGCTCCTTCCACAGTTTGGCTATTGTGGACATTGCTGCTCTAAACATTGGGATGCAGGTGTCTCGGTCTTTCACTGCATCTGTATTATTGGGGTAAATCCCCAGTAGTGCAACTGCTGGGTTGTAGGGTAGCTCTATTTTTAACTCTTGGAGGAACCTCCACAGAGTTTTCCAGAGTGGCTCCACCAGTTCACATTCCCACCAACAGTACAAGAGGGTTCCCCTTTCTCCACATCCTCTCCAACATTTGTTGTTTCCTGTCTTATTAATTTTCCCCATTCTCACTGGTGTGAGGTGGTATCTCATCGTGGTTTTGATTTGTATTTCTCTGATGGCCAGTGATGCGGAGCATTTTCTCATGTGCTTGTTGGCCATGCCTCTGTGTGTGTGTGTGTGTGTGTGTGTGTGCGTTTTTCTCATGAAGTTTCTGATAAAGATGATGCCTTTGGTGAGGATTTATTTCTACACTGAGGGTTCTGCCAACTGTGGGCCACATGAAAACAAATTATCAACCAGAGTTTTTCAAACCATACTGAGAGTATCAACTTGGCTATAAGCTTGCATAAAGATTAGTCTGTGGTTACAAATTCTCAGGTTTTTCCTCCTGCTATCTAGAGCAGGGTTAAGACAGGCAAATACCTTTTCTATCCTCTTCAGAGGGGAAATGGTGTCCCAGAAACTCCTGATTTAAACTGTCAGTGAGGAGGGGCAGCTGGGTGGCTCAATTGGTTAAGGGTTCAACTCTTGATCTCACTCAGGTCTTAATCTCAGGGCTGTGAGTTCGAGCCCCACATTGGGCTCCATGCTGAGCATGGAGCTTACTTAAAAAAAAATTATAAACTGTCACTGAGGAGACATCTTTTGGGGTCCAAAGTAATTTATAAGATGGTCTTTGATCTGATTTCTCATGTTCCCCTAGACTTTGTCTCACACTTGCCATGTAGACATTAAACCAGCTCTCTGGATTACTTGAGGGTAGACAGATGCCCCCAGGGCAGCCTTCAGCTTAAACACTCATTTAACTCTCTGGATTCATGCTTCCTCATTTGTATGTTTATTTTGCCTGTTCCTTCCCAGTGAACATAGCAGTTCATTCTTAAACAGTTTTAAGCATTTTTTATTAAGAATATTTAGGTGTTTGGGGTGCTTGGGTCGCTTAGTCATTGGGTGTCTGCCTTTGGTTCAGTTTGTGATCCCAGGGTCTTGGGATCGAGCCGCATGGCATACTTTCTGCTCGGTGAGGAGTCTGCTTCTCCCTCTGCCCTTCCTCCCTGCTCATGCTCTCATGTTCTCTTTTTCTCTCTCTCTTAAATAAATAAATAAATAAATAAATAAATAAATAAATAAAATCTTTTAAAAATATGATTAAGTGTTGTAATAAGAAAGCTTTAAGGATATCCAGAGCATTATATTACCTCTGGTATATGTTTTTGAAAGCTCTACTGTCCCCAAAATATGATTCAGTGGTACTGGCATATTTGAGATGGTGCTCAGTGGTCCCCACCTTTATTAATCCACTTATATAATTTCCTCCTGCGTTGCAACCTTGTGGGGGTCTGAGTGACCAGTGAAATATAGCAGCAGTGATGCTTTATCAGAGGCTAGGTCATAAAAGCCATTAAGTTTCTGTTTGTTTTTTAATATAATCACTCATTCTGGGGAAGATCAGTTGTGAAAACACTCTTTTATGGAAATATCCAAGAAACTGAAGCCACCTGTCAACTGTCAGATAAATGAACTAACAGGCAGATACTGCAGTCCCAGTCAAACCTTCAGATGACACAGCACTGGCCAGTACCTTGATTAAAATTTCATGAGAGACCCCAAACCAGACCTACACAGCGGATTGTTCCTGAACTTCTGATCCTAAGAAACTGCATGAGATAAATGTTCGTTGTTGCCAAGTTTGGAGGATAATTTATTGAATTACAATAGATATCAAGTATAAACTCTTCCTACCTATAATCCTCAAAGTTTTAGAAATGTTTTACGGCAATATATCCAGAAATTCCTCATTACGATGTTTTTCTATTATGTGGGTGGGTTAACGTATTAATACTTAACACCAGATTCTCTTCTATAACTAGCTACCACCCCTCAGAAAGCAGACCTGGGGTGCATGAGACACAGGATGGGTAAGTTCTATTTTAAAAAGTGCTCTGGTTGGGGATCCCTGGTTTGCTCAATGGTTTGGCCCCTGCCTTCAGCCCAGAGCATAATCCTGGAATCCCGGGATCGAGTCCCACATCAGGCTCCCTGCATGGAGCCTGCTTCTCCCTCTGCCTGTGTCTCAGCCTGTGTGTGTGTGTGTGTGTGTGTGTGTGTGTGTGTGTGTGTCTCATGAATAAATAAATAAAATCTTTAAAAAAAAAGTGCTCTAGACTGGAGTCAAGATTGCACTTAAGAATGAGGAGTGGGGAACAAGAGTGAGTGACATGATGCCATGGAGTGACTGGGATCACCAACAGGGAGCCTCTCTCCACACCATTGTGCACACTGCTTTCTTCTCTTACAATCCTGCCAGGTCTTCTCTGGTTTTCTGGTTTTTATCAGTTCTTCATTCAACTCAAGTCTCATCTTTGCAGTGCAACCTTCTCCAATTGCAAAGAAAAGAGTGATTGTTATGCTTTCTGTGAGCTCCCATAGCTATCATGGTCTACGGTGCTCAGGGAGCACACAGCATGCACTGCCCTCCTTCACAGTTAGGTTTGAGACATCTAGGCATTGATGCAACCCGCCACACCCTAGAAACTGACAGAATACTTTCTGTGCAACAAGTGCTTTATACAATAACACTGACCAAGGTCCACACTGGGAATGGCTTTTCTCCCAAGAAAAGTCTATTGCTATTTGCGTTATATCCTAAAATAAGATATTCTAGTCTTCTAGGACTTAGCTTCCTCATTGATGAAATGGGATACATCTAGAGTAGCATAGTTAAGAAGTTTTCCAGGGCCACCACGTACAGTTACAGAGTATCTGTACTTCACGAGAGGACCCAGCTGAGGTGTGGATAGGGGCTGAAATCCAACAACCACTCCCCTCCCCAAATCTTGTGCCAGCTCAGAGGAAAAGTCACATTTTGCCATTCATCCACCCAGAGGGCACCTTTGTTTTTTGTTTTAAGATTTTATTTATTTATTCATGAGAGACACAGAGAGAAAGGCGGTGACACAGGCAGAGGGAGAAACAGGCTTCCTGTGGGGAGCCTGATGTGGGTCTTGATCCCAGGACCTCAGGATCATGACCTGAACCAAAGACAGGCACTCAACCCTGAGCCACCCAGCATGCACACAGAGGTGGTCACTGTGCTAACAGGGCCCCAAGCACTTCATATTACAGAGTGACAATGGTCTTGCCACCTACAACCTTCCCTAAAGGATAAGCCCATGGGTTCTGCTGTTAAGAGTCCTGGAATAATCACAGAGACATCAGAGACAGGCAGGAAGTTGGTTCTGTTTCTTGAGTAAATGGTAAAGAAGTGTTATTTGCTCTCTTCCCAGTGTGACTGATTATAACTGTCTATGACCTTGATTTGGGTATTTTGCCTAGGATTCCTGTGGGTTG
The DNA here is from genome assembly GCF_048418805.1 of Vulpes vulpes. Taxonomy (NCBI): domain Eukaryota; kingdom Metazoa; phylum Chordata; class Mammalia; order Carnivora; family Canidae; genus Vulpes; species Vulpes vulpes. The sequence goes on from NC_132780.1 coordinate 144,147,290, forward strand.
CCACGTTGTTCTCTCCTGACTCTTGTTCATTCTCTCCTTTTCGTGTGTTTTAATGCTCATTGTTTCCTGGTTAAACCAGTTTTTAGTGTTGATATTTAATACATCTGCTTTTAGTAAACCTTGCAGGGTGTTTCCATTTGTGTAAACAGAAGAAAAAGTCAAATAAATGGGCCTCACAACTGCCATTTGAATGAGCTAATGATAAAACCATGACCCTTTGTTCAGATATACAATAGCATGGGCACTCCTTCCCATCTTCTTTTTAAAGGCTTCCTGTATTCCATCAGGTATCTCCTATGGTCAAGAGAAGATACTTATATTTCCTTTGACTACAAGGGTATGTTCCTAATTATTTACATGTATATAAACCTAAAACTTATCTTAACCAAATTTCTAAAACATTCTAACTTATAGGTAATTGACACATATTCTCAAATTTATCTAATTCTTTCTTGCTATGTCTTTCCACAACAAGACAAAGGCTACTGTTACAAAAACCCAAGTTAAGATCATAGATACCTTTCCAAAGAAATGGTCTATGTGTACCTTTGTACCTCTATGAAATGGTCAATTATTTCTAACATTTTTCACCTACACAGTAAACAATAGGTATGATAGGTGATCTAAAAGCCAGAGATCAGAGTCTCATAATTCTCTCAGCCATTCTGGATTCCTGGGATTCTAATAAATTAGCTGTTCCTCAAAGTGCCAATGGATAGCTTGCTTCTGTCTTCCATTCTTCATGTGTTCTTTCCATTGCTATTGTTTTCATCTCAGACCTTGTTTTCCTTCATATGGGTCCGCATTATGCAGAGGTAGTGTTGGAGGTTTTCTATGTGCTGTGATTAAGAGAGAATCAAAGAAGTCTTCCTAAAATATAGATACTGAAAAGTACCACATGCCTGAAATCCAGCACAAATGAGTCTCCCTCAGATTTAAGAGTTGCCTTTCCCTAGGTTCCCCCAACTCTTCCCTCCCAATATTTTATTATGAAAAATGTCAAACATGGAATTATTGATAAAAATGTTCAGTGAACACCACTAATCCTTAGATTCTATGATGAGCATTTTGCTATGCAGTTGACCCTTGAACAACACAGGTTTGAACTGCATGAGTCCACTCATATGTGGTTTTTTTTATGGTAGAGTACACTAAATGTGTTTTCTCTTCCTTGTGAGTTTCTTAGTAACATTTTCTTCTCTCTAGTTTATTATTACCATTATCATTATTTTACAAATGTAGAAACAAAGGTACATAGAATTAAACAACTTGCTCAGGGTCACACTGCCTCTACATCATGCGTCAGAAGCTCAGAATTCAGCATGTCTGACTCCCAAGCCCACTAGACAGTCAATATTCCACCAATATTTACTGAGCATCTCCTAAATACTACCACAATTCTAGGCACCAGACATACAATGAAAATCCAAACAGACTTGGTGCCTAAAAGAGCTTAGAATAGTGCAGATTCATTAAACAAATAATCACACAAATTTGTTTGGTCAATGAATTTTCATGGAAATCATGAGTGGCAGATTTTATTAACCCTGAGTTAACAGTGAACAAAACTGAGATCCCCAAAACTAAAACTAGTCCAAGATTCCAGTCCTAATAAGTAGGCCAATGGTATTGAAACAAAGAGCAACGTCAAATGTAGATCATTAATAGCACATGACAGCCTTCTTGATGGGGAAGACTTTCAAAGGTACATTGAAGGCAAAAGAAAAAGGGAAAAGTGAATATAGTCAGAAAACTCCTTAGACTAAAATAAAAACAGAAAAGAAGACAAATTCGACTTAGCACAGAAAACAAATGGTTTGGCCTTAGCTTGCTTCATCCTGGCCTAAAGAAAAATGAGGTAGTCCGTTAAGTAAAGATTAACCAAAGTGAAACAGATCTTTGGAAACTGGGTAAATTGAGCAAAGTTTCCAAAAAAAAAGCAATGTAAAATAAACTTGGGAAGGATCATCAAAATACTTTTTTAAGGATTTTTTTTCATATAACAGATACACAACATAGGCTGTCACATCTACTTTGGCAATCTGTCATATTCACATTTCTACAGTTACATGGAACATGTATATACCTGGGATCATTCTACAGTGATTGAGACAAGTAATCTTTGAATACAAATCATAAGAAAGTTTTAGGACCCAAGCTCTATAAATGGGGACTATGGAGGATCAAATTAGATTGTGTCGGAGCCTTTTAATTCATGTCCTAACGTATAGGATGATGGTGGACCCATCTCACTGCAATGATTCTTAAAAATAACCAAATCAAAATTTCTGGGTCTCAAGAGGATCCAGACATCAGTACATTGGAAAGGCTCCCTGGGTTAATTCTAATGATCAACTGGGGTAAAGAATCATTGGCATTGGAAAAAGAGCCTGAGAGTTAAGACAGGAAACTGAGTTTGAACTTCAGCTAGAAGTTAACTACCTTGTGGCCTTCAAGGAAGTTTACCAATCTTTCTCATTCTGATTCTTCATTCACAAAATTGAGATAAGAACATCTACCCCATAGAACTGTTGTGATTATTCAGTGGACAATGTAAGCAAAGTATGTAACATAATGCCTGCTGGAGCATACAGGCTCCATTAAAGTCACTGAGGGTGTTCTGTGCACATAGCCTAGTAATATCAAATATATCTTAGATTTAAGTGATTTTGTTAATGGCCACCCACCCAACTGTGCCTGGATAATTAGGAGATACCAAAATTATCTTTTTCTTCCCCCATTACACACATATATGTGCACATATATGCACATTTACACACACACACAAACACACACACAGAGAAATGCTATCCAAAGGAAGCTGCAAATAATTTCTGATTGGGGAACGATGCACCCAGGACCAGAGGAAAGAAAGAATAGGAAAGTAAAACAAAGTCATGAAGGCTGGATAAGGAGCTACAACATCTCAGCATGCTGGGGAAGGCAGGCTTAGAACAAGAGATGAACTGACATCTTAGAAGAGCAGACAAGAGCTTCAGCCTGAGAAAAGAACATAACCTAGGAAGCTGAAAAGAAAAACCAAATGAGTGAAGAACTCTCTCCAAAGGAAGACTGGGATCCATCCTGCATTTTATGTTTCCAAACTACATACAGTTCGTTTCTTTATATAGCTTTGACTCCCTGTAGCAAAGAAGTTGCTGCTAAGGCCAAGCTAGCTGATTTGAATGTGTTTCATCATTTCCAATGGCAATAGCTAACAATGAGCCTTTTCTGTGGACCAGACATTGTGTTAAGGCCTTTATATGCATACTGTGAACTGAATGTAGGGAATGCCTACAGAATAGGCATACTCTTCCTTCCATTTTACAGATGAGCATACATGAGAATGGGATAACTTAACAGTCTAGTGGTGAGAACATGATACATTCTGGTTCATCAGATTCCAAAGCTGAGGCTCTTAGAAACCATGTTCCAGGGATCCCTGGGTGGCTCAGCGGTTTAGCCCCTGCCTTCAGCCCAGGGCATGATCCTGGAGTCCCAGGATCGAGTCCGGCCTCGAGCTCCCTGCATGGAGCCTGCTTCTCTCTCTGCCTGTGTCTCTGCCTCTATCTCTGTGTCTCTTATGAATAAATAAATAAAATCTTAAAAAAAAAGAAAAGAAAGAAAAAAAGAAAAGAAAAGAAAAGAAAAGAAAAGAAAAGAAAAAAGGAAAAGAAAAGAAAGAAAAAGAAAAGAAAAAGAAACCATGCTCTGTGCTCAGACCTGCTGGTGTGACAACCCCTCCACTGATCAATGAAGACTTACCAAGCAACTGCTTGGAAGAAGAAACACTGGAGAATGCAAAGATAAATGAGACAGGATTGCTACTGTCACATAATATGCAACCCAGTGAAGGATCCAGAGAAGCATACAACTATCCATTAGAAAATCAAGTATGAGGGGCGGCCAGATTTAGCATGTGTGCAACTCAGGATGTTCAGGTAAATTTTAATGTCAGCTAAGTGACAGAAATTTTTCAATATAAGCATTTTCCATGCAATACTTGGGCCATACCTATATTAAACCAATTCTCATTGTTTATTGGAAGTTCATACTTCACTGGGTGTCCTGGCAACCCTACTATGTAAAAAGTTTTATGACAGAGAATCAAGGTAGAAATGCAGAAGAGAGAAAGCTCTAGGAACAATTAAACTCAAGATATGAAAAATGACAAACATATGGGGTTGAGATAATTCAGAAGACAAGATCTCACCTAGATGTTACAAGGAGCAAAAAGTGGTATTTGTACTTGGCCTCAGACAGTGAATAGGGTTTGCCTATATATGCAAAGGAGTAGAGAGCCATTTCATCTCAGGCCAAGATAATGACATCAGCAAAGGAGTGGGGGTGGGGAAAAGTAGTTATAGCTCAATATAGCTAAGAATAGTGAATAGAGCTGGATTAGAACCCAGGTTTTTCTGTCTCTGGAGTCCATGCCTATCACAATTTACTAGTTAGAGAAGAATGAGTTCTGTTCAGGGTAGAAGCCAGTGACAACCGTTGGTTGGGAACAGATTGTCCAGGGACTAGAATACCAGGCTCAGTCCTGTGGGCTTAATTAAGAATAACTAAGTATAAGGAAAAATACAATCTTCCAAGTACACTGCATGCCCAAACCACAACTAACACAGAGATTCCAGAAACTCTGGTGGCTATGGGTGAGGTGAGGAGCCTCACAGGGGCCATAAAGCCACTCAATTAGCCAGATGCTGTCTCCACCACCCCTAAACCCATACCCTGCGTAGAAATCTGCAGCACATATAACTCAGTGTGGCTGGGAACCAAGCAGGCCCATGGCATTTTATCAGCCAAAGATGCATTTGACTTCAGCTAGGTATCAGTGTGCCATTGCATCCAATTTGTCCTGGCTTTTACCAAAAAAATGATCAAAGTGTGCATCTCCAGTGTTAAGCCAGAGAAAAAGAGAAATGCAGTTTAACAAGCTCACCCTTGACTATGCTGACTCTGAAAAATGCTTTCCTGATGAATTGCTGGGTCACTGCAACAGTCATTCCAACCTTATCTTGGTTGCAAAAATGTGTCTTCCCACTCAGTTGTCCTACCTACAGAGGGTGAAGTTGGGGGAGACATTGGAGTCATGGACAAACCATGCATTGTGTCTTGTCTGCTCGTTACCAATGACTCATTGAGGGTACCTAAGCTCTCGGGGCTACATGTTCACAGAGTTTCTCATCCTGAAGAGCAAACCTGCCTGCTACACAGACATTTGCCTGGTTACTCATCTACATGAGGCCATTGAGGGAGTTAGGAAATCGTCCCATTAATAATAATGCCTGTGATCCCAGTATTAAAGAGCTCTGTGTGTGATGTTCCCCAGGGAGAGGAGAGCCCTTTAGGAAATTAGATCCTTTTAGACAGGGTGTTGAATGAAACCTTTCCTGGCCAGAAAAAGGACAGCATCGGTTAGCAACACAACCAAAGCAAATGTCGCTTGCCAGTATCTACTATATGCCATGTACTTTGTTACTTTGAAAAGTGGGCGAGTTTCTTCTTTAATTCTGATGACAAACTCCCTTAAAATGTTTTTACCCTGGGAATGCCTAGGGTGGCTCAGTTGGTTAAGTGTCCAACTCTTGGTTATGGCTCAATTCATGATCTCAGGGTCATGAGATAGAGCCCTGCATGGGGCTCTGCTCTCAGCACTGAGTCTGCTTAAAGACTCTCTCTCTCTCCCTCTGCCCCTCCCCCTGCTCTCACTCTCTCTCTAAAAAAAGAAAAAAAAGTTTTTACCCTGACCATTCTGAATGTGACTCAAAGACACATGTTTAGCATAACCAATTTATGGGGATATAAATCAGAATATTATTATGCTAGGTGGAGGAAACATTGACTAGAAAGGGTATGAGGTAATTTTCTGGAGTGACAAAAATAGGTCTTAATTGGGGTATTGGTTTCGGAGGGTATACATTTGTTAAAACTCATCAAAGGGTACATTTAAGATCTATGCAATTTAGTGTATATAATTATACTTCTATTTTTAACACTACTTTTTAATTCCTGCTTTCTGATCCTACACCTCAGAGTCAGTTCCTGCCACATGCCCTTGGAAATCATCTCTCATCTGAAGCCTGGACTAGGCTTGTGGCCCTGGAAGGGAACTCAGCAAATTCTACCTCTCCACAAAGCAATCCAGAAAAACCTCTGGTAGTGAAAGTCCAGTTCCTTCGTCTGCTATTTAAGTTCTTTGTATCTATGCACTTAATGTTTTAATTTCTGTTTGGTATTTTAACATGTGTTAGCCCAGCAGCCCACTAACTACAAGTGGCCCAGAGGTAAGTGATTATACAGATATTTCTTAAATGAGACTGACTAGGTGATGGACTTTTCTACTTGCCTAGACTATCTCATCTTCTTCCATTCGCAGAACCCAAGTATTGTTCAGGTAGCAACATTCCCAGTTTAAAAATATTCATCTCCCCAGACTCCCTTGCAGCTTTGTGTGGTGTGTCACCCAGTTCTGGCCAATGAGATGTAAACAAAAGTCTACTGAATGAGAATTTAAGGGAAACTATTGTTTTCCTGATGAAAAGGATCAAGCAGTAGGCTTATGTCTTTTCTGTTCACTTCTCTCTGTTCCCCCCATCTCTGGCCTGGAAGCCAGATGAAATGGTTAGATGAGGTATAGATAGATACCTTGGACCAATAAGTTGCTAAGCATGGAAGAGAAGGAGGAAAGAAAGAGGCTGTTTCATTGAGCAGCTGTCTTTGTCTTCAACTTTCTAACTGTAGTCTCTTTATTACATGAAAAATAACTTCCTTGTTGGGTTAAGCCACTGTGGTTAGGTTTCTCTTAGATCCAGCCAAACCCAATTCTGTCCTTTATATTTAAAATTTTCAACTTGAAAATGTAAGTATCAGTGATTCGTGATTGTGCAAAAAATATGACACTCAAGTGGTGACATCTAAGTGTAGTGATGTCATAAATATGAGACTCAAGTGATGACACCATAAGTATGAGACCCAAGTGATGACATCTATGTGTGATGATGGCATACGGATGATATCTGAGTGATGATTGTACTAGACTGTGAGCTCCCTGAAGACAGGGACCGTGTCTAATTTTTGTTACACCTTTTCATGAGCTCAGGGCTGGAACACAGTGTATGTCCTATCTCTATTTGCTGGATGGAACCTCCCTACAACCCTAAGCAAGGAGCCACACATCAAGAGTACCTATCTCCAGGTCCCCAATTTGTTTTCTCTGTAGGAGCCTGACCTGGTAGAGACTATCCTCGTATTTAAGACCTTTCCTTCAACCAAACTTGAATACTCCCTGAGTCTATGTAAGGATTCTATTCACTTTTTTCCCCCAGATTTACTGAGATATAATTGACCTATAATATTGTATTAGTCCAAGGTATACAATATAATGATTTGATAAATATATATAATGCAAAATGATTACCACCAGAAGTTTGGTTAACAGCCATCACCTCACATAATTACAATTTTTTTCTTATGATGAGAACCCTTAAGATCTACTCCCTTCGCAAGTTTCAGTATACAATATAGTATTGTTAACTATAGTCACCATGATTTACATGGTATCCTCAGAACTTATTTATCTCATAACTAGAAGTTTTTACCTTTAGACCACATTCCCTCTTGATCTTTCCTTATTCAAGACAGAGATACTCCCATTCAGAAAATTACAAATTCTATCCTAGTGCAGATTCTTGAAAGCAGGTTATGTCTATAATGGTATCACTGAGCTCACTGTAATGTTCTTGCCTTCCTGTGTGAGAATTACCTTGAGACCTTACCAGAATAAGCACTTTCCATGCTTTTTTTTTGTTTGTTTGTTTTTGTTTTTGTTTTTGTGGTGGGGGCAGAATTTGAGCTTCTGTAGTGGTGTACTGCAGCTGCCTTGCTGCGGTAGGAGTTGATGTGTCCATCTTCCCCCGACTCTTGGTGCAGTGATTTCATGTTCAAATCAGCCATCATAGGGGATATTTATACCATAGAAGTAGGCAAATGCTACAAATTAGTGCTCCCCTCACCCAACCTTAGTCCCAAGAGCTGGTTATTAGATATTTACCAGCACACCATTCTGCTTATATATCCATGGTTCCCATCTCAAGCAATTCTTCTAATGCTGAGAATGACAGGACCTTATATATGGGTCCCCACATTCTTCAAAAGTTTGCAGTAGGTCATTTTGCTTTTACATAATATCTACATTAGTAATTGTTTTTGTTAACTGAAAGAAATCTGAAGAAGATTCACTTAAAAAGGAGAGATGCAAAAATAGCATTCAGCATTTGTTTTTGCAGCAAGCTGTTATGAAGACAGCACACCCCAAGCAGGAAGAGCGGCCCTACCAAGCTGCTTTCCCAGGAACTCCACTCAACATCCCAAAATCAAGCTGACATAACTTTGAACTGGTCTGGGAGCATCTGTGCTTTACCTCAATTTATCCTGCCCATGCATTAACAAAATGTGTCCTAAAGTATCAGAAAAGCCTAAGAGACATTATTTTGAGGGTCTGGGAAGACTCAAAAAGTTTTGCGTATAAATTAATGGTGATTGCTTCTTTCCTTTATTCCATTTCATATTATGAACAGTTTCATGGAAACATTCCAGTTACAGGTAGCTGGCAAACCTGTATTTGGATGGTGAGTTACAATACTTAAGTGGCATGATATAAACAATTTTATTTGAATTTCACAGCAACCCTAAGAGGTAGACAAGAAAAGCATCATTTGCTCCCTATATTAGTTTCCCACTGCTATTACCACAGACTTAGTGTCTTAAAACACAAATATATATTATCTTACAGTATCTGTAGGTCAGAAGTCTGGAATGAGTCCCAAGGGACTAAAATCAAGATGTCAGCAGAGCTGGGTGTCTTCTGGAGGCTCAGAAAGGAGAACCAGTTCCTTGTCTTTTCCAGTTTACATCCCTAGGCTGCTTGCATTCCCAGGCTAGTGGTCCCCTTCCAGCTTCAAAGCCAGCAGCCCTATCACTCCAACCTCATCTCTTCTAGCTCTGACTTCTCTGCCTTTCTTTTACTTATAAG